>NC_053493.1:259699059-260011371 GCF_905171775.1 Rana temporaria
CTGCTTTAAATTAAGGGGGTGGTCAGAGATTTAGTAACCTCTGACAATGTTATTTTGGTCAAATTTGGGCCTCTGTTCCAGCCATGGCTGTACTGTGAGTGACCACTAGTGCTGCCTGGGGTGCTTGTACCACCCCAGGCCAAGGGTGGCAGCAGTCGAGTCAGGGTGTGTTGGGTGTTTTTCCTCAGAAGCCAATCAGTGAGGGTTGGTCGCCTTGCTGTGCATGCTGGGGGAGAGTACTTAAGGGACAGATGTCATTAGTTTGCGATCGTCGATCTCGGGTCTGTCATCCCACCACCCTCCGTGTGTGGCCCTCATGGCCGGGGGTGCGTGTTCAAGTTTTCCTGGCTTCGGAACCACGTAGGCCCAGTGGTCAGACTGGGTCTGCAGTTGCAGAGTGGTCCTGTGCTGTCCGTCCTGAGGGAGGAAGCCACCCGATAAAGAACCTGTCTGGGGGAATACCGAGCATGAGGCTGGTATCTCAGGAGAGGCCTTCATCGAAGGACGCACCATTACTGAGAGGCTGGATGATGGTCGCCTGTCAGTTCTGAACTGATCAAAGTTTATTCAAGAGAGATTCCGGTGCTTAATCCTGAGTTGAGACGGATTCTGGGGCCAAAAATATTTCCATCTTTGGGAAGGTCTGTGGCAGAGACTTTGCTACAGTCCCGTGTGACACTCTGGCTGCTAGGCTGGTGAGAGAGGCCTATCCAGGTGCACAATACCCACTCTGGCTAGAGTGGCAACGAAAGTTTATCGCTGGAAGCAGGATTGTTTCCGAACAAACCTACTACTTACTATTCTTCCTACCTCTTCTACTACTTTTATCATTTTACCCCGTTGGGTAGAAAAGCAAAGAAAAGACATCTAAAGTGTGGACATTGCAGTTCTTCTCAGCTCTCATTGTACACCCTAGATGGCGGGGGAATAGAGGTAACATGCCACCCAAAACAAACCAGCAGCTCCTTCAGGGGTGGTGCTGCACAAAATTATTTTAACCACTTGAAGATCGGAATGTTAAACACCCTCCCTGTCCAAATGAGAAAAAAGAAAAAGGTGCGCCAAACTAAGTGCAGTAACACTGACATTTTTTATTAAAAGTATAATAGACACTCAGCCAAATGGCTACTCACAAAGGATGAGCGGTAGGGGAGCATGTAAATAACAGTGTGGTCCGTCCGGTGTCACTCAGTAGTCCATGAGGAATATGGCAACAATCGCTGGTTCACTAGAAGGTCCTCGGTAAACAGGGGAGCTGATGATGGTATAGATGTAATCCCAGGAAGAGACCACTAGTGAGGACGAGGACGGGAAGTGCTGCTCAATACGGCGTGCGCCTCAGCATGGAGCACAACGCCGCTTTGTCAAACCGGTGACGTCTCGGACAGAACGGGCCATGGGATTACACTTATAACATCATCAGCTCCCCTGTATGTCGAGGACCTTCTAGTGAACCAGCGATTGTTGCCATTTTCGTCATGGACTACTGAGTGACACCGGACCACACTGTTATTAACATGCTCCCTTACCGCTCATCCTTTGCGAGTAGCCATTTGGCGGAGTGTCTATTATACTTTTAATACAAATTTTCAGTGTTACTGCACTTAGTTTGGCGCACCTTTTTCTCTTTTCTCATTATCCATTTCAGAGTTTGCTTCTGCTCTATTGGTAGCTGCCGCTAGTGCCTGACCACCATCCATCTTACTTTTGCACTATTAATTTATTTATCTGTTTATTCATTCATTGTCCATTTAGTTTGGTTTTAGGTTATAACTCTGAATATCTTAGTGCCATCACACACATTTTTTACCCTCCCTGTTTTCAGCTTTCAGGACTTTCATTCTTTGAATGACAATTACACATGCAACTCCCAAACCCAAATGAATATTATATAATTGTTTGAAAAATAAAATCTGCATAAATTTAGATAAAAATGTCATCAATAGACACAAAATAACAGTGCTCCTAAATGCCCTTTTCTCCCTCCTGGAAATGAGAGCAAGTCTCACCCATTTAGTCTTGCATGTATACACAATTTTATACAAGTTACTATTTAGAAGCAGACCAATTTCTCTCCTCTTCCTAGATTTCTCTCTGTTAAACAAATTTGCTGTACTACATGTTGTCAGAATGCACATACCAGTTCCACAGTAGCAATGTCTAAAGTCTGCTCACACTGGGATTGTTGAATTTGTGCAGTCTCAGCCCACTGTGCTCCAAGCCTTTAGCAATGGTGGATGATACTGTCTCAGCTCCCTGACTTCCAAGCCTGCATTCTTTGGAGAGGCAGGTTGGTGCAAGACCAAAGGAAGTAACACTGGAGAAAGGCTGACAGTAAGGTGTGGTCAGTTGAATGACTGTAGCTGGAAGAGTGATCCAGAGAGAGACTTGGAGGCTTGGTATCACCCACCATTGCAGCAGGGACATGTTGGATACCTTCAGCTGCCATTGTGCTCTTGCTGGGTATCCAATACATCCCTGTGCCTTTAAGAAGGATTGGGCTACCTCCAGGCAAACCTGACATTCATTTATCCATTGCTATATGTGCTCCAATTTGGACACTCAAAACTATAGAGCTAGAACCCCAGTATACTACACACTGTGGCTTTAACATACTGTATATTTGCAAGTATGTGCAGCTAAAACCTCTATTTTAACATGAACTGTTAGACAGGGCTAATTTGGTTTTGTTGCCGGCTAGCTGGTAAGTGTTCTGAGAAATTCTCTGTTATTTGTAATATGGAAAGCACCTTCTATGTGCACATTACTGTAAAGGCTAGTTAAAGGTTGGGGTGGTTGCCATTTATCCATATACCTCCAAAAATCATTTATGTGGGCACTAATACTTAGGTGCCCAAAAGAACGTAAACAGTAGGGGTGACATTTTTAAGGTAAGTAACCATAGCTTAGCATCAAAATCATATCAGAGAACAGGGATATAGTCAGAAGCACATCCAACGTCAGGTCAAGCAAGTGGTCAGATTCAGGGAGATAAATACTTGGGGGTAGATTCAGAGAGAAGATACGACGGCGTATCTCCAGATACGCCGTCGTATCTCTGAGTCCGGCCGGTCGTATCTATGCGCCTGATTCATAGAATCAGTTACGTATAGATTTCCCTAAGATCCGACCGGCGTAAGTGTTTTACACCGTCGTATCTTAGGCTGCATATTTACGCTGGCCGCTAGGTGGCGCTTCCATAGATTTACGCGAGGAATATGCAAATGAGCTAGATACGCCAATTCAGAAACGTACGTCCGGCCGGCGCATTTTTTACGTCGTTTACGTTAGGCTTTTTTCGGCGTATAGTTACCCCTGCTATATGAGGCGTTAAGTATGGCCGTCGTTCGCGCGTCGAGTTTTGAAAATTTTACGTCGTTTGCGTAAGTCGTTCGCGAATAGGGCTGGACGTAATTTGCGTTCACGTCGAGAGCAATGATGATTTGTGGCGGAATTTCGAGCATGCGCACTGGGATTTTTTCATGAACGGCGCATGCGCCATTCGTAAAAAAACTTCAAATACGCTGGGTCACAGTTAATATACATAAAACACTCCCACATCATCCACATTTGAATTAGGCGGGCTTACGCCGACACAGATACGTTACACCGCCGTAACTAAGGGCGCAAGTTGTTTCTGAATACAGAACTTGCGCCCTAAATTACGGCGGCACACGATCATTTTTAACAACACGAAAAACGACATTTTAAAAAACGATGTGAAAAAATGCAGCATGTTCGAATTTTTCAGAACATGAAAAACGATGTGAAGCCCACACACGATCATTTTAAATGACGTTTTTAAAAACGTCGTTTTTTTTCATGCCGAATAATGATCGGCATAAAAATCTGAGAAAAACCTCCACCTTCTCCTTAATATCAAGCCTTAGGTCTCATGCACACTGGACATTTTTACAGCTGCTCCTAAGGGCGTTAGGATTTTTAAAAGTATTTAAAAACCTCTATTTATGTTATTCAATGTATACATGTATACAAAGGCGTTTAGGAGCTGTAAGTGGCATAGGCATTTTCAAGCTGCAAAATAAAACAGCTGTAAAAAATGCCTGACACAACTAAACGCATGTTAACGCTGTATACAGCGTTAAGCCACATCAAGCATTTTTAAGCTGTAGCAATTGGATCTGGGAGTGGAAAATAGAAGACGGCAGAGATGCGCTGCTTAATGCTAGCGCAGCTAAAAGCATTAATGCCAATGCCAAACGCTTCTAAAAGCGCATTTTTACAGCTGCTTTTTCCTGGCGTCGGTAGTGGCTTTGCAGGTCATTTTTTAAAATGCTTTGCGTACATGAGGCCTAAAGTACATTATGCATATCTTTATATCTTTATATCTGCTGGAGTATGGCCGACTTACAGAGGAGTCGATCTCTGTTCTAAAGAAAACCTGTACCAAGAAAATTTGACAGCTGCCATTGCTGACTTCTTCTTCTGAAAATATTAGTTCGCTAGGTCATCATGATGTATAGATTTCATAAAATTTTGAGCCACTGACCTGTATGAAGATTATGAGCTCGTAAAGTACTGCAATTAAGAGTCAGCAATGAAAGCACCCACATTTCTCTCAGGACAGCTTTACTAAACCTTTAAATATATACTGCCTTCTGAGGTTCTATGAAACAGATTTTTTCTCACATTCTGTTCTAGCCAATTAGAGGAATTTTCCCTCGAGGAGCATGCTGGGGGAGAGTATATCTGTGGCAGACGCCATTTTTCTAAGTCCTTCACGGGTTCCATGTGTGCGCATCCAACGGACCCCAGTGATGGCCTACCAGGCCGGGGTCGCATTTTACGCAGTTCCATGTTCCTGAGAGGGGCCCCAGTGACTTACTGGGTTCCCAATTTTGTTGAGGAGATCCCAGGCAGGATGCCGTTCGATGGGGGGTCGGCTTGAGGAGAACCCGAAGGCAGGTTGTCCGACAGGGCTTGAACGAACCATCGAGGATCTGGTGACCGGAATGTTGACAGGTACACTATTGCTGTCATCCGGTGACCTATGCTTAATCTACTGGGATTAATCTCAATCTCAATTTTTTCATTTAGCTCATTCAAGTAATTCGCCTGTGGCAGAGGCCCTAGAGCCAGGTCTGTGGCAGAGGCCTGTTCCTCCCAGAAACCTAAAGTGACACTTCGGCTGCCAGACTTGTGGCATGAGTCTGTCCGGGGGCACTTCACCCACTCTGGCTGGAGTGGCGACAGATTGCAATTGATACTACTGAGAGCAGGATTGCTTGGTTCATATCCAGGCCTGATACTGCAAAGTTCTCTCTTGCTTCATCAACCTTTTCTCCTCATTTGATGTTGACGTTGGCCATGTTGGGCCTGGAAATAAAGCATTTGAAAACCTTTATTCATTGACTGGACATTCGCTCACTACTCTACTCATCAAATACACCCCTAGACAATACTGAGGTAACTTAATATGCCGATCCCAACAACAACCAGCGGCTCCTTTGGGGGTAGCGCTATATATATATATATATATATATATAGGGGTAGATTCAGAAAGAAGTTACGCTGGCGTATCTATTGATCTATTGATATGCCAGCGTCAAATTTTCCGTCGATTATGTTGTTTGCGTAAGTCGTTCGCGAATAGGGCTGTGCGTAATTTATGTTCACGTCGAAAGCATTGGCTTTTTCCGTATTAATTTGGATCATGCGCACTCGGTTATGTTCACTGACGGCGCATGCGCCGTTAGTCAAAAACTTCATTTACGTGGGGTCATGTTTTATTTACATAAAACACGCCCACCTCTTCACAATTTGAATTAGGCGCGCTTACGCCAGCAGATTTACGCTACGCCGCCGTAACTTAGGGCGCAGGTTCTTGGTGAATACAGAACCTGCCTCACTAAGTAACGGCGGCGTAGTGTATCTGAGATACGCTATGCCCACACAAAGTTACTGGGGGCTATCTGAATCTAGCCCATAATGAATATTTAGCATGCTGTGTGAATTAGAACACTTAACAAACATACAGTACAGTGGGGTTCTCTAAAATGTTACTGCAAAAGTAGAATTATGCTTTAAGGAACCCTAATATCAGCTTTTATGTAGGCAAAGACTGTTTCAGATAAACTTTAGATAACCACATTGGTTTCTATTGTTTTTGTCCTATATCTTGTTCTTCATGGTATCTAAAATCAGAGCCCCTTGGTTTGTCTTTTATCTGCAACTGACTTGCAGACTTGTAGAACATTTATATGCAGCTACAGAACTTGGTAAAAAGAAAAAATGTATCTCGCACCAAATGTGCAATTATTTAGCTACATAACTTGCCCTTGGATGGGTTTGGAAAAATACAGTAATTGGGTAGATAACAAAGAAGTAGGAATCTGATGAGTTTTATAGTCACTTTCTGGGAAGAGGACAAGTGATAGCCAGTTTTTTATCATAGCAGCAAGTGTATTGATTCACTATATGATGAACATGTTTATTTTACCAAGTTTGTGTATTGTTTCTATAGGATAATTCATTCCATGTCCATTTCACTCCATCATCTCTTTAGAAGTTATAGAGGCTGCTTTACTAAAAAAGTTGAGGCCCTTCATGCAATAAAAGTTGTGATTATATATTTTATGCATCCAGTCATGTGCAGATAAAATAAGTAAGCTGGAACTTTAATTTCACTTCAATTGGATAATTGAAGTGAAAATTCACACAGTTTATGGTGTGAAGATTCTCAGCTACTTTGGTAAATCGCCCTCATAGAGTTTAAAGGTATAGTAATAGATTTAAAGGGATAATTATCTTTGCTTACAGATGTCAAAAGATTTGACAAAATTGAAACAGTCATGAAGTCATCCAGGACAGTAAAGTTACTGGTTTTGGAGGCTCAAAAGTGTCTGTTTGTATGGTACTCTTGTGGTTAAAGGGGTTGTAAAGGTACAATTTTTGTTCCCTAAATAGCTTCCTTTACCTTAGCTCAGTCCTTCTTCACTTACCTCATCATTCGATTTTGCTTTAAAATGTCCTAATTTCTTCTGAGAAATCCTCACTTCCTTTTACGTCTGTAACTCCACACAGTAATGCAAGGCTTTCTCCCTGGTGTGGAGTGTCATGCTCGCCCCCTCCCTTGGACTACGGGAGAGTCAGGACACCCTCTGACACACAGCTCCTTTCTCTATCTGCAATGTAGAGAGAGCATCCTGACTCTTCTGTAGTCCAAGGGAGGGGGCGAGCACGACACTCCACACCAGGGAGATTGCCTCGCATTGTACCTTTACAACCCCTTTAAAGTAAAAAAAAAATGTGCCTAAAGAACATAGTACTAGACATCCTCGCATTGTAAAAACACACAGGTAATCCTTGCTGGATGAATAAACATCTGCACTGCCATCAATTTAACTGATTTTCCCTCTTGATCCACTTCATGCTAAAGCAATTACCACAAATCAAAAAATCTACCACTGTAAGGTTTTTATATGTAATTTTGAAACAGTTATCATTGCATTTTTCATTCTTTCTTTCTTAGGCCCTGTACACACGACCAAACATGTATGCTGAAACTGGTCCGCGGACCAGTTTCAGCATACATGTTCGGTCGTGTGTAGGCGCGAGCGGGCCGAATTCCAGCAAACATTTGCCCGCCGGGCCTTTTCCCAGCAGACAAATATTCCTGGACGTGTTTTAAAACCGTCCGCTGGAATCCTGCCCGCTCGGACATGTATGGTCGTCAGTACAGACCTACCGTACATGTCTGAGCGCCCGCCGTCCCTCGCATGCTTCGAATGACTTCGATGCATGCGTGGAAGCCTTTAAACGGCAGGCCCGCCCACGTCGCCGCGTCATCGCTGCGTCATCGTCGCGGCGACGACGCGGACACGCCCCGCGTATTGTTTACGCGCGGACTTCTGTACGATGGTTAGTACAGCCATTGTACAGAAGCCCTCTGGCAGGCATGTACGGTGAAAACGGTCCGACGGACCGGTTTCACCGTACATGTTTGCCCGTGTGTACCGGGCCTTATATTTTCATTTGTCTTAATAGTAGTACAAATACTGTATACAGCCTAATACTGGTAGGAGGAGAGAAGGAAGTACAGCGGAACATTCGCAAAAACAATTCATTTTTCCACATTTATTATTTTAAAATTAAAAACAGAATAGTAGTTGTTTTATTCTTTTAATTCGAGTAGACACGGACACACTCATTTTTTATTATGTGCACTGTAGAAAAAACACATTGTTTCAATGCTGCCACCCACCTGACCCCAGTTTCCCCCTTGACATTGTCTCTTCTTGTTAATATGGTTCCTGCTTGCCCGCCTGGTTCTGACCTCAGACATCCTTGCACATGCACCTGCTTGCTGTATCCTGCTGTGCCCTCTCCATCTGAGGTTTCTAGTCATCTGCCTTTTACATGGTGACTCAATTCTACCATTAAAGCCAGTGAAATATTGTTCTTTTCTCTCAAAAACAAAATCCCCCTTTTAATAGCAATTTAAAAAAATGTTGCCTTTGATACTTTTTATTGTACGGTATACTTTTGGTATCTGTAAGAGGCGAGCTGAGTGCCGTTTTGATGCCACCTAGTTGCACATGGTCAGGAGTTGCATCATTACTGGCTGCCAAGTAGCTGAAGAAGAAAGATGCCAGGTGTTGAAGATATATCACAGAAGATGGCAGGAATGGTGACAGAGCAGAGATGGAGATATTCTTGTTGCAGATATTCCCTCACTTCCTGGCTGGTAAAACCATTGTCACCCTAAAGCCTCGTACACACGTGCGGTTTTCTCGGCAAGAAACAGCAAGAAAACTGCTGGCAGAGCTTTCTTGCCGAGTACACTGTGCGTGTGTACGAGGCTTTGAGGTTTCTCGTTGAGAAAACTGCCCAGAATCTAGACGACAAAAATAGAGAACCTGCTCTCTATTTTCTCGTTGTGATTCTCGGCAGTGTTTACCTGCTGGGAAACCTGAGTGTGTGTATACTTACCTGTCTCCATGGAAACCTGTGCATGCTCGAAATTACTTTGACGCGTGTGCGGTAGCTTCCAAGGTATAGGTAGGGTGACGCAAGATGGCGGCTAGGGCATCGAGTGTGACGAGCGTATGCGTTCGTGCCATTCAAGAGATTCTTTTGAATCGTACGTGTGTACACTCGACCGGCAAGAAAATCTTGCAAGGAATCTCGTCAGGAAAAACAACGTTTTTTTCCTGACGAGAATCCGGGCCCTGTGTACAGGGCTTTACAGACAGTGAGGGGAAATTTCTCTAACAAAGCCTTGAATTGCAGTAAAGACCCAACATTAGTTCTACTCCTTCTGCAATCTATGCAAAAGTATAAAAAAGCTTTTGATTGGAAACACACTTTAATACTGTTATAACACTGCAATTTTTCCTGTTTTGAAAACCGATATTTTAAAAAAAAATTAAGTCTGACTTTTGCACATCCATGAATTTACATTTACATTTTAAAAAGTCATAATTATGTATGAGCAGAATCGGTGCATGGGCATTGTATAATTATATTTTTAGAACTAGAGATCAGCATACAGTGTGATAAACAAAGCCAGGTTCAGCCTGTCTCTTAATTAATCTAGGTTAGATGTTTTCTAGTGAAGGTAAAAGGCTCAGCATGGTGTGTCCTATATAATATCCCAATATTAATAAAGACGAATTTCAATGATGTTTAAACTATGCCTTCTCTTTGATAGGGGTCTGCCCTGGGACCTAAGTATGCATTAATATTGCATTGTTTAGCCAAAAGCTTTTGCCACACTCTTTGATCTAGTCTCATCTGTGAAACTCTCTAGAGGCCTCATAATATAGGCATATAACTAAACTAAAGCAAATTAATGGGAATTCTGCACATTTTTTACAATTAATCAACAAGATGTGTTTTACCAAGATATTACAGTTAATAATAAAAAAAATTGTGCTAGTGTAATCATTGCATGTAAGTAAACCAATTGTGTCCAAACAGCCATCGAAAATAAACACAGCTACAGTATATATGAAACATGCAGTATATTAAATGTTCCTGTTGATAGACATAACAATAAAGTAGATGTAAATATCAGATGAATGTGTGTATAAATGGCCACTTGCAGATGGACAGATCATCCTAGGAGGTGATTTCAATTCCCCTGTGAACCTATCCTGTGGCACCAGGCAAAACTAATTTTAAGCAGCAAAGACTTATGTAAAATTAAATGTAAAATGTATAATTTAATGATATTGGATTTCTGACAGAAAATGCCTCAGAGTTATATAGCAGGATAAGTCTAGACAAATGAGAGCAACATGACATTACATACCCTCTAAGAGGGACATCAGTAAGCGTGGAAGCATGTGGCAGAGAAGGGAAAATTTCATCACACTAAAGAGGGGGATTACCATGTCAAGTCACCAGTCACTGTGTTAAAAAAAAAACATGTAATCTCAAACACCTTAAAAGTTTACGCAACGCAGTTCGCTGCTTACTAATGTATACATTTGGCAGGTAGGCTATCTGTCCTTCTACCCTCTCATCCCCACCCCCTTTCTCTTTTCCTTTCTCTCTATCTTTTTCATGCTTTCTTTTTCTCTTTCTTATTCTTTCTTTCTCTCTATTTTTATTTTATTTATATATATATATATAGGGAGCATTCCTTATATATATATATTTTTTATTATTTTTTTTGTGTGTTTTATCCATGAGGATGCACTCTTAGTATAGATAAATTTAAATTTATAATAGAGGTACTTAAGACTCCTTAAATCTATAAAATGACTGTTGGTTATGGAGTTGGCTCCTCGAATCCGTTTTAGTCTTAAAGGGTCACTAAAGGCAAACTTTTTTTTTTTAAATAACAAACATGTTATACTTACCTCCACTGTGCAGCTCGTTTTGCACAGAGTGTCTTCTAACCCTGTCTTCTGGGGTCCCTCGGCGGCTGTCTCGGCTCCTCCTCGCAAAAGCTTTCCACCTTCATGCGAGCTCGGTGGAAAGCTTTTGCGAGCGCGCTCACGTGATACAGTGGCGGACATAGCCGCCGACTGTATCACTCGGCCCCGTCCCCCGGCGCGCCGCGTCATCTGCTGTGATTGACAGCAGCACCAGCCAATGGCTGCACTGCTATTAATCCGTCCAGCCTAGCCAATCAACGGCCAGGCTGGGAACCGAAGAGGATCACGTGGACGCGCGCGGGACTTTCGAGGGGTCAGGTAAGTAAAACGGGGATTCGGGGGGGGGGGGGGCGATACCATCGGATGTTTTTTCACCTTAATGCATAGGATGCATTAAGGTAAAAAAACATTTACCTTTACAACCCCTTTAAGTGTTTTATAGGATATTTTATGTTCCCTGATTAATCTTTCCCTAGATCGATGGATTAAAAGTAACATAATTTAGGATTTTTTTTTTCTTTTTTCTAATTCACCCTATATAGATGTTTCCGAATTAAGGGGAAGGGTGGGTGGGGAGGGTTACTCTACTCCCTTTGGCGCAGCATGATCCCATTTGGGGTGTCGGGAGGGGTAAAGAGTAGTGTTGCTCACGAATATTCGTATTGCGAATATTCGGCTCGAATATGGCATATTCGAGTATTCGCGATATATTTCGAATTTCGCGGTGAATATTCGCAATTCCGAATATTCGCATTTTTTCAATTTTATTTTTAAAACAGATCACATCCTATCGACGTCTAAAAGCATTGCTGGTATGATTAGAGACCCTGGGCCGAGTAGCTAAGCTGAGGCGATCCTTTTATGTTGCCGAATATAAAAAAAAAAAAATTGCGAATTTTCGCTAATGCGAATGCGAAAATGATTGCGAATTTTCGATAACTGTGGTAGGAGAACTCTGATTGTCTCTGATGCAAAAGGGGGGGGGACTTTGTGTATGTTTCTGTTATGAATATTTGTATGTTTGATATTATTTTTTTTTGCAAGAAGGAAAAAATTGCGCATTACTTAAAAAAAGGGGAGAATACAGCAGCAACTCAAAAATTTTATACAACATAAATTAATACAAGACAGAAAATGGAGTCGCTCTACAAGAATAAAAAATATGTCTAGTGACAAGACATGTGGGCAAATTATAAAATAAGCAAGCGCAAATAACTTGTGAAATACACAGTGAAACAAATATATAAAGAAATATAGTCCCAATAATAGAAAAATAATCTTTCATAAAAATGTCTTTGATATGTGAAGTGAAAAAAAGTCCAAAGCATGCAGCATGAACGTGTTCAATCTTCAAGGTGTTTGATTGACAAACGGCTGTGACAGATGGATAGAGTAAAGAATCACCACCAATGCAAAACACTTTTTATTTTCTATTGTAAAATATCACGAATATTCTGAGCCAATCAGAGTGCTCCTTCCGCATTTGCCGAATATTCGCAATTATTTTGTATTGTAAAATATCAAGAATATTCTGAGCCAATCAGAGTGCTCCTTCCGCATTTGCCGAATATTCGCAATTATTTTGTATTGTAAAATATCACGAATATTCTGAGCCAATCAGAGTGCTCCTAGCGCTGTTGTCGAAATTTCGCCATCAATATCGCATTCGCATTTTGCGAAATTTCGATAAAATATCACGAATATTCTGAGCCAATCAGAGTGCTCCTAGCGCTGTTGTCGAAATTTCGCCATCAATATCGCATTCGCATTTTGCGAAATTTCGATAAAATATCACAAATATTCTGAGCCAATCAGAGTGCTCCTAGCGCTGTTGTCGAAATTTCGCCATCAATATCGCATTCGCATTTTGCGAAATTTCGATAAAATATCACGAATATTCTGAGCTAATCAGAGCGCTCCTACCGCAGTTATCGAAAATTCGCAATTATTTTCGCATTCGCAATAGCGAAAATTCGCAATCATTTCATTTCGATAAAATATCACGAATATTCGAATTTAGCGAATATATCTCGAATATTCGACTATATATTCGAGATATATCGCGAAATCGAATATGGCGTATTCTGCTCAACACTAGTAAAGAGTGCCCTAACCATTTACCATCTATATATGTTTAAGTAGTATAGCTCTTGAATTATTTCATATATTATAACACTAAGACACTAGACAGGGGGGAGAGGTTGATGGGAGATAAGAGGATGTGGGAAGTCATTCCAGCTAAGTTTAGTTGCTTTACAGAAACTTACGATCTCTTATTATATTCATTTTCTCTTACAGTTGCATAGTTCATTGTTTAAGACCGAGATAAAAGTGAACAAAGTGTGCTGTGATATATAGGGTTTTGTATTGTAATGTAATGATTTTCTGTTATGTTCTTTAAAGTGTACTGACTCTAATCAGAAAATAAACTTAAACTTGAATGAAAAAAAAAATGGAGCCCTTTAAGAGCATTGGTGCACTTAACGACAGTTCAAGTTAATCTGCAGGCAATATAGGTACAGTATAGGTATGGTATAGTCTTGACACTGGTGCAAGGTAGATGTAGTTCAGATGTGGTATTGGTTCAGTGTAATGTAGTATATCATTGCTATCAGTGCAGTCTAGGTTTGGAATAAGTGTGGTATAGAGTGTAGTATGGCTACAGTATGGATTGGGTACACTTGATGCCCTGCTCTTACTGGCTCATTCCCTAATAGCAGTATCAGCAATGGTTGAATAGTCCTCTCACCAATCACCGGGATGCTGTGGTGACCTTTCACTGTAGAAAAGGCTGCCCCTTGGTCTCTCCCTAAAGACTACCAGTAATCAGCAGTGAGAAACAGAGGGTGAGTGGACACTCCAGTCTCCCAGATGCAGTGGTGCAGCTGCTGTGACATGGGCGGTGCTGAGCTTTCCCCTGATGTCCTCACTCCCAGTTGCAGACTCAGATGTCTGCTGGTATGGTCTCCAGCTGGTAGGTGAAACTCCAGACAGATGTGCTCTCTTTCTTACTCCCTCAGTGCTAAGAGGAAAAGCTTTACTGTACAGTTTAATAAAAATCATCTCTTCATTCCTCCTACTTAACAGGGTCTATTGGGATCTCTAGTGTAAGGGGTCTATTCATCCCATTATATAGCCGCCCTCTCAAACTACAACTTCCAGGATTTTCTGCACTCTGCATAGAAGTCTTTGGGCTTACTTGGCTTTAGTTCTCCCTCTGATGGCTGGAGGAGAATGGTGCAGTATAACATCAGTATCTCAGTAGTTGGAGCAAAAAAGACAGTGTGGCAGGGTGGGGGTTATTTACCAAAGCTGGCAAGTGCAAAGTTCAAGTGCACAATCTGGTGTCTGAAGTTATAAGCTGGTTGGCTACCATGCACAGCTGCACCAGATTCTGAGTGCACCAACTTTAGTAAATCTCCCCCAATGTCTTCTTCTTCATATTGATGCAGCGCAGTACCTGGCTACCCTAAGAACTGATCAGCATTATTTGGTATACAGCAGCTGGCTCGGAAATAATATTGGTAATAGGTTTCCAAACTTGACAGACAGATATAGATATTGCAAAGCCATTACCGATTTGTTTTCAGCATCCCCTGAGCTATAGTAGAATAACAGTAATTTTTAAATATTGTAATATAGAAAACTATGGGTGCCCTTCCATCTCCCTCGGTTCATTCCCCAGTCCAATAAAGGTGTGACTTCTTGTAAGTGATATGAAGGTGGGGGCTCGTCCATGGAAGGCGGGTGAGCAGCGTGTGGACAATCCAGAACCATTGAGGCTTGGTGTGCTTTTAAAGAAACAGCGATTCGTCTGGCCACAGGACATGGCTTCCTCATTGAAAAGTGGTAGATATATATACTACTCTGTTATATTAGAATATATCAAATTATATAAATGATGTATCTATAAACATAATATTTTGTAAACCTTTTCTTTCTCGCATAGTAATTTATCCCAAGAAGACCATGAAAGGTCGAAACGTGTAGGGATTATGTGAACCTCTACAAAATTACAAAGAGTTTACACAACATGAGTTATGTGTAGTTATCCAAATTTTTTTAATGAGTATGTTGTCAATGTTAGGGCCAAAACTGTTTAAGAATTCTATGCAATTATGGAAAATATTTTTGATATCATTTAACCAATAAATAAATACCAATTTTTATGTAACATCTTTTGCGTTTCAATATTTATCTCGCTGCTGAAAAAAAACCCTGAGGGATCTTCAATTAAATAGGTTTCCAAGGTAGAGCTCCATCATGAAAAATAAAATCACCAAAAGCTAGGTGATGCTTTTTTAAACTATATAAACTACTAATCAATGATTTCCCATTTGGACCTCAAACCCATTAAACCCACTTTCTGATAAATACTTGGCAGTCATTTAAAAAAAGTAATATAAACAATGCAAAACATTTCTACAAAGTTGGGCATGCACACAAACCCTCAAAACTCACAGATGGACAGAAAACTTTAGTAGGTGGTTCTGGTTGTTGGAGTGTGTTAGGCATCAGCCCACCTGGTTCCACTTGTGACTATGAAATTATTTTGGGTAGTGTGAGGGGTTAGCTCGGTAGCGGGGTGTGTGACCCCTTGGATGGGTTCACCACACACTGAATTTGTACAGACTGGCAGTCGAAGACGGTTGAAAACAAAGTTTTTAGTTTATTTTTCCATCTTGCTGGAAAACAATTGCAAGCATCCAAACAGCATAAACAAAATCAAACATAAAATAACTCCTAGCCACTTTGGGCGTCCATCTTCCACACAGGAACCTATCTATGAAGTCTAACACAGCCTACTGCTGGGTAGACAGTGCTGGTCATACAGCACTAAACAATAGTCTTTTGATTTTTTATCACACAGAAAAATCAATCGTCTCCTCACCTCCACAGAAGACCTTCTGGCACTGCTCTCCTACTCACAAAGCCTTAGGAGTGATGCAGCCAATTAGTGGTAATCCTTTGGACTACTTATAGAGGCCTTAATTGCCTCATTCTGAACAGTCTTCCAACGCCCTCCAACCTTTCCTGGCTATTTCTCGCAGCCGACGTCTAATAAGGATTGGTGTATTGTCTAACAAGGCAGAAATGTATGTCCCATCAGTGACAACACCCACAGATTTACCTGACTTCCTGTCACAGTAGTTAAACTTTAAACTTGAATACCTGGTAACTCTTCACGTTCTTGTGCAGGATCTGTATGAATATTTGACCCAAGGAGGGCATGGTTTTTATTCAGAGATCAACTATTTATGTGTTGCATATTTTATATATTTGTGACCATATTGCTACATTTCAAGCAATTGGAAGGTCACCTGACAGATTTGAGATGGCAAATGAGGAAGAATTGAAAATGTATAACTCATTCTACCTTCATTTTAGCTTCCCAAAGAGATGTTTCACCTTTTTGCACTCTCTTTAAAATGTCTCGCAACCAGATGGCTAGTTCCCAATCTCCCAGCATGATTGTGACTGACAGGAGATTTTGATAAACCTCTGAAGAATTAAGTCATCTCACAGTCACCTTCCCTGTATGACCTTTAACATTGCACGTTTGCCACCATTATATTGCTGAATAGCAAACAAAAGATGTGAGCTATGACTTTCACTTCTGCCAAGGCATCCATAAGAATCTAAACACAGAAATACAGCACTGGCCTTTGGTTTCATTAGAAAGGTACAAATGTCACCTATTGTGAAAACAAACAGAAGGCACCAGCTGATGGCTGAAGATTTGTTTTTAAGACTATGCTATTGAAGTTGAGCTCTGCAGTAAACCCAGCAATTTACAAACTAAAACATATTGCCCTGTACCTGTCTGGTTGCAGAGGGGGTGATATTAGGATCTATCTTCATTTCCATTTATCTGTCTCTCTGCCTTTTTGTACATTAATCTGTTCTAATGTTTTTTTCTTACTGGTTGCTACGTGTATCTCTGTACTTTCAGCTTCAGATTTATTTTCCTAATCAATGTCAATTTCTGCCACTGCTGGAACTATCCATAAATTTAACCACTTCAGCCCCCGGAAGATTTGGCCCCTTAACCACTTAAGCCCCGGACCATTTTGCTGGTCAAAGACCAGGCCACTTTTTGCGATTCGGCACTGAAAATTGCGCGGTCGTGCGACGTGGCTCCCAAACAAAATTTACGTTCTTTTTTCCCCACAACTAGAGCTTTCGTTTGGTGGTATTTGATCACCTCTGCAAATTTTTTGCACTATAAACCAAAAAAGAGCGCCAATTAAAAAAATATATATACACAGTATATATTTTTTACTTTTTGCTATAATAAATAGCCCCCCAATTTAAAAAAAATATATATATTTCTTCCTCAGTTTAGGCCGATATGTATTCTTCTACATATTTTTGCCCAAAAAAAAAAAATCACAATAAGCGTATACAGATTTGTATAAAAATATCATCTAGAAATAGGGGATCGATTAATGGCAATTTTATTATTATTTTTTTTACTAGTAATGGCAATGATCTGCGATTTTTATTGGGACTGTGAAAATTACAACAGACAGATCGGACACTTTTGACACTTTTTTAGGACCATTGACATTTGTACAGCGGCCAGAGCTAAAAATAGCCACTGATTACTGTATACAGTGAGGAAAATAAGTATTTGAACACCCTGCTATTTTGCAAGTTCTCCCACTTGGAAATCATCGAGGGGTCTGAAATTGTCATCGTAGGTGCATGTCCACTGTGAGAGACATAATCAAAAAAAAAAATTCCAGAAATCACAATTCATGATTTTTTAACTATTTATTTGTATGATACAGCTGCAAATAAGTATTTGAACACCTGTCTATCAGCTAGAATTCTGACCCTCAAAGACCTGTTAGTCTGCCTTTAAAATGTCCACCTCCACTCCATTTATTATCCTAAATTAGATACACCTGTTTGAGGTCATTAGCTGCATAAAGACACCTGTCCACCCCATACAATCAGTAAGAATCCAACTACTAACATGGCCAAGACCAAAGAGCTGTCCAAAGACACTAGAGACAAAATTGTACACCTCCACAAGGCTGGAAAGGGCTACGGGGAAATTGCCAAGCAGCTTGGTGAAAAAAGGTCCACTGTTGGAGCAATCATTAGAAAATGGAAGAAGCTAAACATGACTGTCAATCTCTCTCGGACTGGGGCTCCATGCAAAATCTCACCTCGTGGGGTCTCAATGATCCTAAGAAAGGTGAGAAATCAGCCCAGGACTACACGGGAGGAGCTGGTCAATGACCTGAAAAGAGCTGGGACCACCGTTTCCAAGGTTACTGTTGGTAATACACTAAGACGTCATGGTTTGAAATCATGCATGGCACGGAAGGTTCCCCTGCTTAAACCAGCACATGTCAAGGTCCGTCTTAAGTTTGCCAATGACCATTTGGATGATCCAGAGGAGTCATGGGAGAAAGTCATGTGGTCAGATGAGACCAAAATAGAACTTTTTGGTCATAATTCCACTAACCGTGTTTGGAGGAAGAAGAATGATGAGTACCATCCCAAGAACACCATCCCTACTGTGAAGCATGGGGGTGGTAGCATCATGCTTTGGGGGTATTTTTCTGCACATGGGACAGGGCGACTGCACTGTATTAAGGAGAGGATGACCGGGGCCATGTATTGCGAGATTTTGGGCAACAACCTCCTTCGCTCAGTTAGAGCTTTGAAGATGGGTCGAGGCTGGGTCTTCCAACATGACAATGACCCGAAGCACACAGCCAGGATAACCAAGGAGTGGCTCTGTAAGAAGCATATCAAGGTTCTGGCGTGGCCTAGCCAGTCTCCAGACCTAAACCCAATAGAGAATCTTTGGAGGGAGCTCAAACTCCGTGTTTCTCAGCGACAGCCCAGAAACCTGACTGACCTAGAGAAGATCTGTGTGGAGGAGTGGGCCAAAATCCCTCCTCCAGTGTGTGCAAACCTGGTGAAAAACTACAAGAAACGTTTGACCTCTGTAATTGCAAACAAAGGCTACTGTACCAAATATTAACATTGATTTTCTCAGGTGTTCAAATACTTATTTGCAGCTGTATCATACAAATAAATAGTTAAAAAAATCATACATTGTGATTTCTGGATATTTTTTTTTTGATTATGTCTCTCACAGTGGACATGCACCTACGATAACAATTTCAGACCCCTCCATGATTTCCAAGTGGGAGAACTTGCAAAATAGCAGGGTGTTCAAATACTTATTTTCCTCACTGTAAATGCCACTGACAGCAAAGGGGCTAACTAAAGGGGGCGATCGAGGATGTGTTCCTTAGATGTGTTCTAACTTTAGGGGGAATGTGGCTGCCTAAAGGTGGAGACAGATCGTTGTTCCTACTTAGTAGGAACACACGATCTGTCTCCTCTCCCCTAACAGAACCGGGATTTGTGTGTTTACACACACAAATCCCTTCTCGCTCTGTCACGAGAGATAGCGGATGCCCAGCGGTCATCACGTCCGCCTGGCATGCACATCAGCCTCTAAGAAACAAAGATACCAAATGTTAAACAACAGGGGAAATAAGTATAGGAAGAATAAGAATAGATTGATACCTGGTGCTGGAGCGATACTGGAGATTGATATCTCTCATTGTACCCAAAATCCTGTGATTTTGCCACAACATTTTCATGGGAATTCAATTCCGTGAAAAGGATTGTCTCCAAATATTTACCAGTCCTACTTAGTTTGGCCCCCATTCTCTCTACTGGATGTAGATTCTCTAGCCGACGCTCTCAGATTCTGGGTAACATTTTGTACTGTAGCCTCTTTTTATCCTCTGTTCAAAATAGGACAAATGTCCAAAGCCCATTTCTATGTGGATTAAACACTTGCGGTTTTTGTGCCAGGCATACTAAGGAACATAAGTGTAGTATCCTGTACTACAGGCAAGAAGTTTGACATTCGAAGCTACATTAATTGTAGCACCACACATGTTACCTTATCGAATGCTTGACATATAAACTGCAATATTTAGGTAGCACTACTCACACATTTTTCTCCTATTCTTTCTTTTTCCCATTTATTTCTTTCTCACTTGTGTCATGAGTATTTTCACATCTAGTGTTTAATTACTGTTTGTCTGCTTATGTGCATAGATCATCAACCAATAGTATGTCCAGCTCTTGAGGTTTCTTCATAGTGGTATACTCCCACACCAACCCAACAACTGATCAATTTCTTGATTAGCCTGATGTTGATTCAGTGGGTGGAGATCCCCATATATTATTTATAGAATGTGTTTTTCTGTTATTTTTATGCAGTGACCAAGTCTGTTCAGCCTTGCTCTTTTGTTTATCTATATGTGCCAATAAATATTTCTTACGGATTGGAGTTGCCGACTATTTTTCAATTTTTTCTATTTTACTTTTCCTGCCCCTAGTTCTGTCCCTAACAGACAGGGTAATTGTCCCTACTCTATCCACTCACAAATGTGTGCCAACTCTGGGATCCAGGGACTTAAATAGGCTCTGCCTGACCCAAGATGGCTGTTAGAGTCACATGGGGCAGCAACATCAAATCAGTTTCCCCAGTGACCCTGGAAACAATAGAGGAAGCATGTCCTCTTGACTTCCTCTCCAATTGCAATGCAGCTGCAGAGGAGCGCAACCTACAGTGGAGAAAGTAGACTGCACCTGCCTACATGCATGCTTCATATATATTGAATTACTGCAACATGCTATAGGTCATGGGACTTTTGCTGTTAGTCTGAATTTTTTCCCTCGAGATCCAGTTTATTGGTATTTACAAATGTGGCTTTACTACTGAATGTAGCTAGTTAAACCCTTGAACATAAATATTGGTACCCATCAGTTCAATCAGTTTGTCTAAAGGAACATTATAACTAATTTGAGATACAAATAAAGGTTCAGCAATGTGTTCTGGGGACACTTAAGTGCCATTTGGTAAGCAGAAAAAAAAATTCTCCTCAAATCTAGACTACCAAAATTCCTGAAGCCTGCTCACGTCCATCTCTCACCTTGATTATAATGGTAAGCACAAGAGTAAATGCAGTTCTATAGATGCAGAATTGCATGGTTTGCCACTAGTCACTGGGAAAAAAGATAATTTTCATTGTGTAGAAACAAAAACAACGTATTACTTGTTTATCAAATGCATCTCAAGGACCAGCACCTTTTTCATTTTCTTTCTATCTAGATGATTTAACAAGAATGCTCTTATGTGTGCTGAAAGCAGTGAGCCACCCTGCTATGCACTTTATATCAGTGCTACTGTGTCAAGCAGGAACTTCTAAAGACACGTACTGCCCATTACCAAGAAAATGCTTATCTGTAGAGATTGATCTTAGAAAGTGAGTTCCTGTTTGACATGTGATTCTGGTGCAGATTGCACAGAACAGTCAATGATTTAATTATTTACTTCAGGTACTTATATAGCGCTGTCAAATTACGCAGAGCTTTACATATACATTGTGCATGCACATCAGTCCCTGCCCTCAAGGAGCTTACAATCTAAGGTCCCTAAGTCACATTCATACATGCACATACTAGGGACAATTTAGACAAGAGCCAATTAACCTACCAGCATGTCTGGAGTCTGGGAGGAAAGCCACATAGGCAGAACATGCAAACTCCAGGCAGGTAGTGTGGTGGGATTTGAACCAGTGACCCTTTTTCCTGCTAGGTGAACGTGCTATATCCACTACACCACTGTGCCGCCCGTATGATACCAGTATCAATAACAGCTCTCCTTACTGTATAAGGAATATCAAATATAAAACAGTAGACCTTGGCTGTTGGATCATGTGCCCTAGTTTAGCTTTTTTCAACCAAAGTGCTGTGGCAGTCTGGGGTGCCTTCTGAGTTCTTCAGGGGTGCATTGGCAACATGCAAAAAATTGCCCAAAATTGGCAGTATGCTGACAGGTAGATCTCACCTGCATTGTTTTGTTACACAAAGCCTTATGTTTTGATTTGTGCAGCATTACAACCTTGGGAACCGTGTGAGCCAGGTGCTGGTCCTTCACCAGTGACCAACAATGTAAGTGGGCAACACTCCCCAAATCAGGCTCTATATTGGCTACATTACACACGCATATAGTGCACCACACTGTGCTCTATAAGCTGAGGTGTACAATGCAAAGTCCTAACTCCTGCACTATTTAAGTTGTTCATATTTCCAAATAATATGTTTGTTGTCCTAGCAAATACTGCAAGATATATTGGGTGAGATTCAGGTAATATCGCCTTACTCTGTGGCGGCGTAACGCATTACATTTACGTTACACCGCCGCAAGTTTTACGGGCAAGTGCTTGATTCACAAAGCACTTGCCTGTAAACTTGCGGCGGCGTAGCGTAAATCCGTCCGGCGCAAGCCCGCCTAATTCAAATGGGGCGTGTATCATTTAAATTAGGCGCGTTCACGCGCCGAATGTACTGCTCATGCGCCGTCCCTAAAATTTTCCGACGTGCATTGCGCTAAATGTCGTCGCAAGGACGTCATTGGTTTCGACGTTAACGTAAATGGCGTCCAGCGCCATTCACGGATGACTTACGCAAATGACGTTAAATTTCAAATTTTGACGCGGGAACGACGGCCATACTTAACATTGGCTAGACCACATAGGGGCATGTTTATCTTTAAGCCGCGTATCTCTACGGAAACGGCGAACATTTACTGCGACGGGCAAAACGTACGTTCGTAAATCGGCGTAACGACTGATTTGCATATTCTACGCCGACCGCAATGGAATCGCCACCTAGCGGCCAGCCTAGAATTGCAGCCTAAGATCCGATGGTGTAAGTCACTTACACCTGTCGGATCTGAGGGAGATCTATGCGTAACCTGATTCTATGAATCAGGCGCAGGAGATACGCCGTCGTATCTCTTTTATGAATCTGCCACATAGACTTTAACTATTTTAATGAACATGTGCCTATATTATATGTGCAGAAAATCATATCTATTGGAAGGGCTTTATTTTTTAATGTCCAGCCCATCCCAAAATGTTTTTTTTAATTTTTATAGAGTGGAAGGGATAGAACCTTTTTTTTATGTGGTCTGGATTTAATCATGATATTTTAAGTCACACCAAATGCTCAGCATGTTGCTGCATGTACTGTTTGCCACGGCACAGGCAGTTTTAATTCCTTCCGTAAACCCAAGGGTGCCCCAGGTCTTTTACAATCCTAGCAAAGCCCCTAGGGAGTAAAAGAGCACCCAACCTTATTTCCATAGCCTTTTTACTAATCCTCAGCTTAAAGGTCCTGAGATTGTATCATAAGATATTTGATGATGAAACATTGTCAGATATAATTTCTTACTTGCCTGATATCAGTTCTCTGCTTAAAATATTTGCCAAACTGAGTTTTGAAAAGTTCTCTGATCCAATTTAAAAGAGAAAAAAATATATAGGTTTCTGCAGTAGCAATTTTAAATGCGACTGCAAAAGGTTTATAGCCATATTGAAAAATGACATTGTGAAACAAATGGAATGTTTACAGTAAACAGTCACAATAAGAGCAGTATTTTAAAGGTAATTAGAAAAATGTGCATACTGGTTGAAAGTAGCAGCTGTTGACATTTCCCAGTCACACAAGTACAGTGAGTTATTGATAATTGGTTTCGTCATTCACAAGTAGAATACTTGGTATGCATTTGGGGAACGCGCACGTAAGTCTCATGTGATATACAAAAAAATAATAATATATATATATATAGACATGAAAACATAGCAAGACATATTTATAATACTTACAGTAGGTAGATACCAAACCAAGTAGATAAAATACGTGTTTTCTAACAACTAAAATGATCTTGGACGCTTTTTTCTGATTTTGGTCTTTCTGTATTTCTATGGTTTGACTTCCTGTTGTTAAGGTAGGATGGAGGGAGGACAGCTACTACAAAGTTTTTTGGACAGGCTGCACATGTCCTACTTATATGGAGGGGTATGTACAGGAGCAACTGTTTGAACAGCAGATAAGTAGTATATGATGTGCTGGGAATATTGGAATGCATGAGCGAGTTTTTGAAACCTGTAATGAAACACTTGTCTACCAAGGTACAGTACGTTTATAAATGGAATGGTAGACAAGTGGTAAATCAAGCTCACAGCTGCAACACCCTGTAGTAGATTCTATTTCACTTCCAATCCTGGTCACAGCAGGACAAAAAAATTAAATGAACTGTTGTCACTGCAAAGGGACAGACACAGACAATAGTAACCTGACAGGGGTTCTAACCCTTTTTTTAAACCTGTTTTGTTGCAAGTAGTCAGACAGGGAGTGAGGAGTAATTTTGAGTAAGCATGCACCAACATTAACAGCTAAAACATGTGCTTTTATTGTACACAATGATAAAACCCAACAGACATAGGTTTCAAAAATGATCTTATTAATGACAATAGATATGCACTTGAAAGCATAAAGATATACAATGCTGCACACATATGTGGTGGAGCGCACATTTGGCATCCTGAAGTCCTGTTTCCGACGCCTGGATAAGTCCGGGGGGACCCTGTTTTTTTCCCCAAACTTTGTGTGCCAGATCATCGGTGCATGTTGCGTGCTGCACAACTACGCCATGAGAAAGGGCCTGGAGATTGACATATGTGATGACCTGACCCCCGAACCAGACAGTCCCCCCCTGCCCGAGGCTACCCCGTCTGCTGAGGGAACAGCTGTCAGGAGTTGCCTCGTGGAACGCATCTTTGCACGTTAAACACACACATTCATCATGGCACACGGACAATGCACGCATGCACACCACTGTGGTCCCTAGCTCACACACACCACATCCACCTCACATTGGTTTAGCCCAAGTCCACTGTGCAGGACTTGGGAGCAGCAACGCCACGACAAGGCCCCAATGATGTTGCTGTCCATTCATACCACATTCACACGGTCGTGGGGATAACCTCTCCCTGACGACCCAAGGTGACACGCCTTGCTGGCAGGAATGTCACCCACACATTCACACACCAGTCACACTGTAGCCTGCACTACTGACCGTGTGCAGTGACTACAAAAAAAATAAAAGGGATCATGCCATTGGCCAACATGGCATGCCCTTATAGGAGGACGGTACATCCTTCTGTGCACGTCTCTCCAAATAAAAAAAAAAGCTCATAGTCTGAGCAAAAAAAAAAAAAAGAGCACTCATTTGCCCTCTCGTGGGCCAGGCCTGGTGCCACAGGTACGGCTCCTCAGTTGTCTGGGGGGAGCCTCGGGTGGGGGGGTGGGGCATCAGGAGGAGGATCATCCCCTGGTCTGTCACTCCTGGCAGATGCTGGCTGCATGCCCTCCAACGCAAGGGCAATGCGGGTGAGGACAGAGTTTGTCTCCGCCTGCATCCGCACCAGCGGCATCCGTGATCTGCCGCTGGTGGCTCCTGGTCTACCTTCCCTCTGCCTCGATGGCAGCAGTGTTGTCCTGTACAGCCACTCCCAGGCTCTTCACCTCTGCCACAAGGCCTGCTGCTGTGGCCTGCAGCTCCCCAATTGCCCGGGTATGGCGCTCCAGGCTGACCTGCATATTAGAGCCCTGGTCACCAGATGGTGAGGGACCCCCTGCCACCATGTGGTGACGCATGGCCTCCAGGGTCTGGGCTTGGTCACCCATGCATGTCACCATGGCTGCACAGTTAGCGCTCACATCCTGCAGGCAGTCAGAGATCGAGCTGCTCTGCTCAGCCACTGTGCATTCAGCCTGGGTCTTGGCCGAGGAGGCCAGGCTGTCAGCCACACGGCGCAGGTCACAGGCGAGATCACCCATGTGGCGTGTCTGCCGGGCCTGCTCCCTCGCCAGCCCTTCTTGAAGGGATTTGGGTACACCCCTGGTCTTTCTCAATGCCTTCCTGGGGGATGGAGAGGCATGTCTCCGTCTGGATGGGGTAGCCCGGGAGGGGGTTTCCCTGGATGGGGTAGCCCTGGATGGGGTTCCCCTGGATGGGGTAGCCCTGGATGGGGTTCCCCTGGATGGGGTGAAGGTCTGTGAGGGTCCAGGGAAGGTGGAAGCCTCCTCAAAATAGAGGCATTACTCAAGATCCACCGGCTCCTCCTCTACTACCTCTAAAGGAGAGGTGTGGGCACTCCCCTCCACCGCTGTCTCATGGCTTCCCAGGGGGTGAGGCTGAGGCAGATGTTCCGGGGATGACGTGGGTCGGACACCGGCAGACGACGGCCCAGCTCCCTCCAGCACATCTGTGGATGACACAAAGCATTCACATGTTGGTGGACCCACACACTTGTCACATATTCCCTTCCACCCCCTCACATGCTACACACCGGATGGGGGATAAAACACACTTACCTGTCCTTAAGTCCTGGTCACTGGAGTCAAAGTCCCCCAGGCCCTCCACCTGCTCCAGACAGCTGGCGATCACCTCCTCCTCCGGGGTAACCTCACAGCAGAAGGTGGTCCGCCCACCGTGCCCCTGTGGTGCCTTCTGATGGTGGCCAATTTATCCCGGACATGCCAACGCAGGTCATTAATTTTCTTGCCAATGTCCTTAGAGGTCCAGGATTCATGACCAAGGGCATTGACATCCAGGGTGATCTTCTCCAGGATCTCTTGTTTCCTGGCCCTGCTGGTCCTGGCACTCTGTGCGCCATGGAGGTACACATCAAATTTCGATATGGCAGAGATGAGGATAGCCCTCTCATCTGCTGAGAATTTTTTTTTCCCCTGTCCCTCTCAGTCTCAACATCAGACATAACTCCGAGCAAAAGTACTCTGCTCCAGGGGGAAGAGAAGAAAGCTGGTGTACTTTTGCACCGAACGGGCGTATGGCTGGGCGTATTTAAGCCAGTGGGCCGGCATATCTAAGGAAGTTGCGCTGGCGTAGTTGTGAGCATGCGCATAGGGATGCTGACCATACGTCCGCGTCACAGCGCATGCGCCGTTCATGATACGCCGGGCGTAAAACACTGCACCGCGCTCGGACCATCATTTGCATGGGGTCACACCCACTTCCACCTACGCCTTCTTACGCCTACGAAATATACGCCACGCTGGTGCAATGTTGGGAGAATTGGCTTGCTGAATTCCATGCTTGCCGTAAAGGAGATGCGCTACGGCGGCATAAATATGCGCCAGTGTCTGTGAATCCGGGCCTATATCTATTGTAATTAACAAGAAGATCCTTTTTACATTATATGTCTGTTGGATTTTATCATTGTGTTTCTTTTGCAAACATGCTTTTTATCTTGCAATCATATGATATAATTTATTTGTTTTAAATGCTTGTATATATGTATGTGGTCATGGTACTGTATTTATTTAAATACAAAAAGTAAAGTTTTTCATAATCGATATACAACTGCCATGTGACCAAACTCTTCCAAGCCCATCTGCAGGGAAACACAAGATTCTAGTCCTCTGCTGCCGGTCACACATTCACAAAAAAAAAATCATAATTTGAAACACAAAAGGAAAACATATAACTAATATCAAATAAATGTGTTAATTCATCATACAAATATGTACTCAGATCTTAATTTTTTTGGAGCAAAAACATGGCGTTGGCTATGTGGGGGGGTTCTGCCAATGACAGCCTGTTTTATGCCCCTCCATCTTGAGTCTATTGAATTACAGTGAGGTGATGCCTCCATCAATCAACATGTAATATCCCACCCCTATTGTGTATAGCTGTTTAGTGGGCACATGGGGGGGGGGGAGGGGGAGTGGGCTGTCATTTATCTGGCATGTATTTGCCACATGTGTGACTGATAGTCATGTTAGCTACTCAGAGAAGAAAAATTAGTGAACAGTTTAGAAGGGAGCTGAAACTGGAGCATGCTCAGTAGATGTGGCAATGGCTGGTCTGCTAAATCTCTGCAGCGGGGAAACAGACAAGGAGGGTAGGGCAGTGAACAGCAGGATCAACCAGATCTTATGCATACTATAGAAAACGAATCCCATAGTGACTGAGTGTGAACAACATGTAATACTGAATGTACTGACAGCTTTAATGATGTGGGTTTAATGACACTTTTAATTAACACCAATATTTTGTACAGCAGGACCTAGTAAAATAAAATTATTATGTAGTGAGAAATTTAGACTTTTAACACTATTTTAATTTGTAGCTTGTTTAAACATGTTTTTCATGTTTTTACCGAAGACAGGCATGTTGTGAAGACAGAAAAGAGCAATCAGCCATCACAAAATTGTCTGTTGGGTTCTTTGTTCAACACTTTAGAGCCCCAAAAAGTATTTTTTTATGTATTAGATTAATCTTTATTTGCTAGTCTTTGTTCATGAGAGGTTTTACTTTACCTCTGGGCACCAGTGCAACTCAAAATTATCATTTATTTTTGAACCTTTATCACAGCTGCAGTATTGCCATAATTTTATGGCCAGTTAGAATTTGTGATTATACTGCTGAGGATGCAATGCAACACCTTAATTTTCTTTGCTTAACGGCTGTAGCTAACCATCTACCTTGAGCAGGGTATAAAGAAATTAGACAATTATTTTTGTGTGCTCAACCTTTTAATGGCATTTTTACATTTGCATGTTGAGAATAGCACTACCTAATTTAGGAAAAACACTGAAGGAGAAATTCTCTTAGGATTTCATAGAAAATCCTGACCAGGGTCCTAAAGAATATTTAATTCTGTTTAAAACGTGATTTTTTTCAGAAGGAATACATTATATTGTTGCTTATTACACTTTATCGACTAAACTATATGATGTGAAATGTGTGCCTGCTAAGAATTTTCTATATCAATAGACCCTCAGGAATGTCTTGCACGCTTTTTTTTTTACTCCAATGAGCTGGGCATTCCTAGAAAAAAGGGAAGATATATATATATATATATATATATATATATATATATATATATATGTCACATAGGAGAGAGCTATAATGGACCATCTAGGCTCTGAAGAAAGGGGTGCGCCCCAGAAACGCGTCAGCCATTCCGCCGTTGGGGTATCATCCGATCCTCGTCATCATTGGGTCCTGCTGGCAGGTGGCAAGAGACTAGTCTGACTGCTAGATAAGTGTTTATTCAAGCTCCTCTTGTGAGTATGACTATTGCTTTTATTATATTTTAATAAAACCTTTATATGTGGTAATGCACTAGGTCGGTGCGCCCTCCTTTTTTCTTTTTTTTTTCTTTTTTTTTTCTGTAGCCGCATGAACACCCATTGTTCTGAGGAGGGCTGCAAGACTCTAGACCTTGCCTTAAGATTGGACTACACTACCCATGTTTAACAAAAACACCAGAGCGCAGGAGAATTTTGTTTTACATTCATAGAAAAGGCATAGGCAGGTGAAGTGGAGATGTAGGGCAACCTTAACCACACACAATTCATATACAAACTGTACACAAATGTATAACATATAAATATATACCTGTATGTGATCCTGCACTTCCATGTCTGCGATGTCCACCAGGACCCACCAACCGTTCCAGAGAGACAGAATGGTGGTCTGCCTATGTAAACAAGGAAGATCGCAGTTCTGTGAGAAGGGGAGGTAGTGATCATGTGTTGCTGCTAAGCAGCAACATGGATTTCTGCCTTCCCACAGTACAATCACATCCCCCACACAGTTAGCAAGAACTCCCTAGGAACACATTAAACCCTTTGTTCACCCCTGATGTTTACCCCTTCCCTGCCAGTGTCATTAGTACAGTGACAGTGCATAATTTTAGCACTGGTTACTGTACTCATGTCACTTCCTCAAAAAGTGTCACTTTGTGTCTAATTTGTCAGTCGCAATGTCGCAGTCCCACTATAAGTTACTGATTGCTGCCATTACTATTTAAATAAATAAATAAATAAAATTGCATAAATCTATCCCATAGTTTGTACACACTATAACTTTTGCACATACCAATCAATATACACTTTTTTGGGATTGTAGCAGAATACTTTTTGGCCTTAATTGATGAAGAAATTCGATTTTTTCCATTTTCTTATAGGACATGTTTTATAGCCAGGTTGCGTGATCGGAAAAGGGTCTAGTATGGATTTTGGGGGGACCCCTACGCATTTTTTCTTATTTTGCGCAGGGTTCCCCTTATAATCCATACCAGACCTAAAGGGCCTGGTATGGATTTTGGGGGGACCCCCACACAATTTTAAAAATTTTGGTTCGGGGACCCATGCCATTTTTTTCAATGAGTTTTATCTATATTTCCAAGACCCGACAATTCATTACAGCCTCGATCCATTTTAAATGACTTTTCTTCCTTGGGACAAATGTGCTACTTTACAGGCATACTATAGACACCCCCCAGGCATGATATTTAAAGGAACTTTTTTTTGCATTGATACATGTCCCCTGGGGCAGGACCCATGTCCCCAGACACTATTTAAGCCTTTAAAATTAGCACTTTTTGTTTTTCATGTTCGTGTCCCATAGACTTTAACGGTGTTCGAACAAATTTTTTTCCTGTTTGCAAGTTCTGTCAAGCTTCAACTGTGTGTATGTGTGTCAACCACTTGAGTATAGTCATATACTTTCCAGAAGCATGTGACCTTACTATTATTTCAGGCCACAGCAGCACACAAACAAAAAAAAGAAAAACCAAAAGTGGGAGGATACCCAACTAAAAGGGCATGATACCTTAAATTATAGTTAGTGAGTGGATAATTATACTCGGATGGTGGACAAACAAGGTGTTGAAGTTTGTCAAATTTTTAAGAGGTTGGAGAATATGTAAAGATTTATGAACAGTGTTTAAGGTTCAATGACGATTGCACTCAGAAAGTTCTGTCCTTCCCACAATCCACAGCCGTTCAGTTTCCTCTTACTCTCTGTGACCCCAGTGATGGGTGGGGCTTAACTCCAGCTCTAGGTGGCTGCATACAATCCTTAACATCTTAAAAGGGGGAAAAGAGATACAGGTCAGCAGAAGCATCATTAATAGCCTAGTGTCTGCTGTCGTACAGGACAGCACTGTAGACCAAGGGCTACAATACATTTCTAATACGTACAGTTGTGTTCAAAATTATTCAACCCCCCAATGCTGTAAAGGGTTTTAGGGAATTTAGTGTACATTTGTAATTGTATTCAGAATGAAATCCTACAAGGACTTCTTAAAGAACCATATGCAACTAAAATGACATCAATTGGTTTTGTAATACAGTAGTAAATGTTTATTTTGTGAATTCTTCATTTACACAATTATTCAACCCCTTAAAGACTACCACTCTGAAGAACAGAGGTTCATTGAAGTGTTTTCAATCAGGTATTGAAAACACCTGTGGATGTCAGGGAGCAGCAATAAAGCCTGAAAGGCACCAATCAGGCAGCTTTAAAATGACTGTGATACTCAGCTCCTTCTAGACAATTACTGGTGTGGTTACAAACATGGTGAAGTCAAGAGAATGGTCCAGGAAGACAAGAGAAGAGGTGATTACTCTTCACAGGAAGGGCAATGGCTATAAGAAGATTGCAAAGATGTTAAACATACCAAGAGACACCATAGGAAGCATCATTCGCAAATTCAAGGCAAAGGGCACTGTTGAAACGCTACCTGGTCGTGGCAGAAACAAGATGCTGACTTCGACTGCTGTGCGCTACCTGAAGCGTAGAGTGGAGAAAAGTCCCCTTGTGACTGCTGAGGAACTGAGAAAATATTTGTCAGATGTGGGTACTGAAGTTTCTGCTCAGAAAATACGGCGCACACTGCGTAATGAAGGCCTCCATGCCAGAACTCCCAGGCACACCCCCTTGCTGTCTCCAAAGAATAAGAAGAGTCGACTGCAGTATGCAAAAATCATGTGGACAAACCACAGAAGTTTTGGGATTGTGTTCTGTGGACTGATGAAGCAAAATTAGAAGTATTTGGGCCCATGGATCAACGCTATGTTTGGAGGAGGAAGAACAAGGCCTATGATGAAAAGAACACCTTGCCTACTGTGAAGCATTGCGGGGGGTCAATCATGCTTTGGGGCTGTTTTGCTTCTGCAGGTACAGGGAAGCTTCAGCGTGTGCAAGGCACCATGAATTCTCTTCAGTACCAGGAGATATTGGATAACAATGTGATGCTGTCCGTCACAAACCTGAGGCTTGGGAGACGTTGGACCTTTCAACAGGACAATGATCCTAAGCATACCTCCAAGTCCACTAGAGCATGGTTGCAGATTAAAGGCTGTAACATTTTGGAGTGGCCATCGCAGTCACCAGACTTAAATATGATTGAGAACCTCTAGTGGGACTTAAAGAAAGCAGTTGCAGTGCGCAGGCCTAAGAATGTGACTGAACTGGAGGCTTTTGCCCATGACGAATGGGCGAAGATACCCGTAGATCGCTGCAAGACACTTGTGTCAAGCTATGCTTCAAGTTTAAAAGCTGTTATAACTGTAAAAGGATGTTGTACTAAGTACTAAGATTGAATGTCAACTGGGGGTTGAATAAAACTGATAATGATGTGAGCACAGAAAAGACATTTGTGGTTATTTCATTATAAATGTTATGTTATATTTGTCTGACCTACACGTGCCTCTTTGATTTAATTGTAAGCAGGATGACTGAATGATCAAAATCAATGTCAAACTGGGCAAAACAATAAATTTCTGTGGGGGTTGAATAATTTTGAATACAACTGTAGCTTTTTATTTAAAGTGGAGTTTCCATCCCAAAAAAAGTTTTCATTATTGTGCTCATTAGACCTAAAAAAGTAAAAAATGTTTTTTTTTTACTCATCTGGAAATGCCTGTTGCTATGCGGTCCCACGAAAGCTGCCTTTGAAATCACCTAGGATTCTGACATCATCTCCCTCTAATGCTCCTGGGAAATGTGTGTCATCATTTCCCAGGATGCAGTGCGCTGTCCAATTATCACTCCCCATCCAAGACTTCCAGGAAGTAAGTGCTTGTAGGCTTCACAATGCCCACAAGCAAAATGACAACGGTGTAGACATATTTATAAACTATCTTTTTTGAATATCTATGCGGATCGGCGGCGGATTGTAAAATAGTAAGTGACTGGATTTATATTATAAAAACGCAGGATGAAAAGACATACATTTAAAAAATGCTAATTGTGGTTGGAACTCCGCTTTAAATAAAAAAAATGTTGTTGTTGTAATGCTGACATGTGTCCTATTAATTACAGTTGTATTCAAAATTATTCAACCCCCACAGAAATGTATTGTTTTGCCCAGTTTGACATTGATTTTGATCATTCAGTCATCCTGCTTACAATTAAATCAAAGAGGCACGTGTAGGTCAGACAAATATAACATAACATTTATAATGAAATAACCACAAATGTCTTTTCTGTGCTCACATCATTATCAGTTTTATTCAACCCCCAGTTGACATTCAATCTTAGTACTTAGTACAACATCCTTTTACAGTTATAACAGCTTTTAAACTTGAAGCATAGCTTGACACAAGTGTCTTGCAGCGATCTACGGGTATCTTCGCCCATTCGTCATGGGCAAAAGCCTCCAGTTCAGTCACATTCTTAGGCTTGCGCACTGCAACTGCTTTCTTTAAGTCCCACTAGAGGTTCTCAATCATATTTAAGTCTGGTGACTGCGATGGCCACTCCAAAATGTTACAGCCTTTAATCTGCAACCATGCTCTAGTGGACTTGGAGGTATGCTTAGGATCATTGTCCTGTTGAAAGGTCCAACGTCTCCCAAGCCTCAGGTTTGTGACGGGCAGCATCACATTGTTATCCAATATCTCCTGGTACTGAAGAGAATTCATGGTGCCTTGCACACGCTGAAGCTTCCCTGTACCTGCAGAAGCAAAACAGCCCCAAAGCATGATTGACCCCCCGCAATGCTTCACAGTAGGCAAGGTGTTCTTTTCATCATAGGCCTTGTTCTTCCTCCTCCAAACATAGCGTTGATCCATGGGCCCAAACACTTCTAATTTTGCTTCATCAGTCCACAGAACACAATCCCAAAACTTCTGTGGTTTGTCCACATGATTTTTGCATACTGCAGTCGACTCTTCTTATTCTTTGGAGACAGCAAGGGGGTGCGCCTGGGAGTTCTGGCATGGAGGCCTTCATTACGCAGTGTGCGCCTTATTGTCTGAGCAGAAACTTCAGTACCCACATCTGACAAATATTTTCTCAGTTCCTCAGCAGTCACAAGGGGACTTTTCTCCACTCTACGCTTCAGGTAGCGCACAGCAGTCGAAGTCAGCATCTTCTTTCTGCCACGACCAGGTAGCGTTTCAACAGTGCCCTTTGCCTTGAATTTGCGAATGATGCTTCCTATGGTGTCTCTTGGTATGTTTAACATCTTTGCAATCTTCTTATAGCCATTGCCCTTCCTGTGAAGAGTAATCACCTCTTCTCTTGTCTTCCTGGACCATTCTCTTGACTTCACCATGTGTGTAACCACACCAGTAAATGTCTAGAAGGAGCTGAGTATCACAGTCATTTTAAAGCTGCCTGATTGGTGCCTTTCAGGCTTTATTGCTGCTACCTGACATCCACAGGTGTTTTCAATACCTGATTGAAAACACTTCAATGAACCTCTGTTCTTCAGAGTGGTAGTCTTTAAGGGGTTGAATAATTGTGTAAATGAAGAATTCACAAAATAAACATTTACTACTGTATTACAAAACCAATTGATGTCATTTTAGTTGCATATGGTTCTTTAAGAAGTCCTTGTAGGATTTCATTCTGAATACAATTACAAATGTACACTAAATTCCCTAAAACCCTTTACAGCATTGGGGGGTTGAATAATTTTGAACACAACTGTATGTGAATTTTTATATTATGTAAATTTTAGCCATGTATCTTTCTTTTTTTGGAAAGAAAAAAAAAAGAAAGAAAAAAAGGGGAATGTCGTCCAAGGGAGCAATTTTTGCAGCTCCCTTCTGCAGCTAATATAGCCACCTCAGTTGGCATGCACATACACACACATGCAGACATGGGGTCCACCGTAATCAGAGATCAGCAAGGTGTCCGCTTGGCTGCACTCCCTCCTGTGTACTGTGTAGAGAGAGCTGTAGATCAGGCTGGCGCCACCCACTCAAGTGGACTCACCTATCATGGGAGAGAGAACCGGAGAACAGGCAGGCATCCTGAACCGAGGAGGAAGCAAGGAGGACTCATGGAGTGGAATATTTATATATATATATATATATATATATATATATATATATATATATATATATATATATATATTATCAGTTGGTTGCTACTAGTAACTAACATCCACCATATCACCCTGCTCCCAGACCTCCATCTATCATCTCAGAGACAGTCATTTGCATTGTTTTGTTTATTGGAGGATATAACTTGGATGGGGTAAGGAAGATATGGGATGCCCATAGAACATGTTGCTTTGCCATCATATTTAGTGAACATTGGTTATTTGGATTAGCCTTCTAGCCTTGAAGAACTGATGTATTTCTAACATTTTACAGTCTTTTCCCCTGCATAACACCATGCAGACTATTGCTCCAATATATATATATATATATATATATATATATATATATATATATATATATATATATATATATTGTGACAGGAAGTCAGGTAAATCTGTGGGTGTTGTCACAGACGGGACATACATTTCTGCCTTGTTTAGACATTACACCAATTGTTATTAGGCGTCAGCTGCAAATGTAGCCAGAAAAGGTCTAAGGGCGTTGGAAGACTTCAGCTGTTTAGAATAAGGCAATTAAGGCCTCTATAAGTAATCCAGAGGATTACCACTGATTTGCTGCATCCTGAGGCTTTGTGAATAAGGAGAGCAGTGTACTGAAAGTCTTCTGAGGAGGTGAGGAGAGGATTGATTTTTCTGTGTGATAAAAAAATCAAAAGACTATTGATTTTCTGCTGTATGACCAGCAGTGTCTGCCCAGCACTAGGATGAGCCAGATTCCATAGATAGGTTCCTGTGTGGTGAAGATAGATGCCCCAAGTGGCCAGGATTTATTTTATGTTTGATTTTGTTTATGCTGTTTGGATGCTTGCACTTGTTTCCAGCAAGATGGAAGAATAAACCAAAATCTTTGTTTTCAACCATCTTCGACTGCCTGTCTGTATAAATTCAGTGTGTAGTGAACCCATCCAAGGGGTCACACACCCCGCTACCGAGCTAACCCTTTACTATATATATATATATATATATATATATATATATATATATATATATACACACACGCACACACAATCCCCCCCCCCATTTTTTTTTTTTTTACACTTGAACATAGATATTTATTTACATATAACAAACTTACATATTGCATACATATTATGCTTGGGCATAGCACTTAGAGATCACAAGAATATATTAAAAGACACTTTTCCTCAGCTTAGTACAATATATTACACAAATACTGTAAGCACATACGTATGGCTTTTTTCCCCCCTTCTCCTTCCCTCTATTATTCCCTTTCCCCTCTCATAATCCCTGCTCATCTGCTTTTTTTGTCAAGGGATATATACATACGTAAATATTTGGGGGGATTTTTTGTTTGTTTCTTTGTTATTTGTCTGCCTTTTTGTCTGCTGGGCAGGGCGCTGAGTAACACAAAGTGTGTAGTTTTACCAGGCTCAGCATTACTGAGCTGCATGGACAGAGGACGAAGTGTCCTCTAACCTTCACCTCCATGAATGACACCTGAGGTTGCTGCCTCAGTTGGTCTCATGGGCACCATGGCCCTGAGAAGAAAAATATACTTAAAAGAGAAGTATGGCCAAAGCTGTCAGCTGACATTCCAAAGTCGATCCAGGCTGTAGAAGGATCCAGACCTATTTTGACCAAGTGCCTGATTGGCAGTTGGTTTAGCCTCTCAAAGCACCACTGAGAGCCAAAGCCAGCTGCTCCTGCCCTCTCCTCAGTCTGGTCATCTAGTGATTACTGGAGGGGAAGAGCAGGGAGCTTTGACTGATGGTCACTGCTCTTCACTCCGAGAAGACTGAGAAGTAAGTGATCAGCAGTCATGTGATAGCTTAGTTCTCAGGCTTAGAGACAGCAGGGGACAGCTGCAACATTAAGTTGATGTTGAAGTATTAAAACAAGTATGTATGTTTATTTTTCTCAAATCCCACTCTTAGCTGAAACACTTTATGTTCTTAAGAGAAGCAGTATACATGAGTACTGCCTATTGAACATAGTAAATCCAGCCCTTTGTACTGCCAACAGTTGTACATATTGTGCCTGTTTAAACCGTTAACAGATGTGTATATTGTGCCAGTTTTAGCTTTATTTTATTTATTTCTATAGTTTTTACGTATTATAGCGTAGCAGATGGAAACGTACTATATATTGTCTGTGAAAAATATAAATTTGCAATAAAATCCATTTGAAATTATAATAGATATTTGAAAATGTAATCTGCTTGAATTATATTCTGGTCTCTCTGAATGCTTAGGGCCTGATCCACAAACAGCGGCGCAAATTAATTTAGTCAAAACTTATGTCATTTAAGTTACGGCGCCCTAATTTGGTGTCGTAAGTGCCGTATCCACAGCGCATTTGAGCATAAAATTGTGCAAGCGTAACTTAAATCCCGAGGCGTAAGGCGGGGTTATTGCAAGTGGCAAGGAAGTGGGCGTGCTTCATTGTAATGAGCCGTGACCCCATGCAATTTGTAGTAGCTGTCTGCTTGTGTGTTTTGCTTTTTGTGTGTTTCTTCTGTGAGTTTTTTTTGTTTGTTTGTTGTGTGTGTATTTTTGTTTGTTTGTCCTGTGAGTTTATTCTTGTTGCTGAGTGGTGTCTGTGATGGCACCCAAGCGCAGGAAGCTCAATTTTTCTCTCGTAGAGAAGCAAATTCTTGCTCGGGCCATCGTCCTATATGGGCGTTATTTGCATGGCCCTGATAGCCGGAACACCTCCCCGGCCCAAAGGAAGGCTATAATCAAAAAAATTACGGATCAGATAAATGCGGCGGGGGGGGGGACGAGGACCACCGCTGGCATACAAAAGAAGATTAACGATCTTAAGAGCGTGGTCCGTAACAAGGTGGCCCAAATAAATGCCCATACCAAGGGCACTGGAGGAGGCCCAGCCTGCTCCATCAGGCTGAGTGAGGAGGAATGGGCAGTGGCCCGGTGTTTCCAGCCAGAGCAGGTGGTGGGCCTGCGTGGATATCAATCTGATGTTCCTGTGAGGACAGGTACGTTTTTGGTTTTTCTATCTGGTGATTAGCATGTGTGGGTGGGGGAAGGGAAGATGTGCCAAGTGTGTGGATCCTCAAACCTGTGATTGTTTTGTGTCCTCCACAGATGACCAGGAGGTTGCTGGGCCATCAGGCCAGGCTGCTGCACCACCCCAAGGACAAGAGGCTGCTGATGAGTCCCAAGAAGGGCAAGATTCCCCAGGGGAGGGAAGTGGCCAAACCTCCCCTCATGAGGGGGTTGAGGGGGAGGAGGATGAGGGGTGGAAGAAGAAGATATGCAGATTGGCAGGGAAGTCCTTTTGGCCTTGGATTTTTTGACCCTTGAGGCTACCCTTGAGGCTACCCCTGGGGCTGGCAGCAGTCAGGCCACCATCAGGGGTAGCCCCTCCCACTCCTCCCTCAACAGGCCTCAACCCTCAAGGGTCACTCTCTCCCCTCCTCCAGGGCCACAAGCCTCAGCGGCAGGCAGGATGGCGACTCAGGAGACCAGGGGGGTGGCCGAGCGTCTTCCGGCCAATCTGCAGAAGGAAAATGCCCGGCAGACCCGCCATCTGGGTCAGATAAAAGACTCTGACCCAGATGGAGCACAGCCTGGGTGCAATGAAGGAGTCAATCAGTGATGGGGCCACAAACTCATTGGCGGTTATCACATGCTTGTGGGACCTGAAGACCGCCACAACAGGCGTGGCCCAGGAGGTGACTGCCCTGACCCAGGCTGTGCAGGACAATACCCGGGCTGGCCAGGCCAATACGGCTGCCTCACAAGGATAGCAGTGGCCTTGGAGGGAAGGCCAGCAGGAGGACAGTCACCAGGGGAGGCTCCTTCCTGTGCTCACCCACCCCCCATGAAGATACTCCCTCCCCTGCTCACCCACCCCCCCATGAAGATACTCCCTCCCCTGCTCACCCACCCCCCCATGAAGATACTCCCTCCCCTGCTCACACCCCCCCCCCATGAAGATCCTCCGGTTGGCCGTGGCCGTGCCCGTGGGCGGCCCAGGCGTAGCAAACGCCGCCGCTATTAATTTTGCAGGGGTACTTTTGTTTTTTATTTTTATGATTTTGTTTGGTATACTGTACTTATGATTTGTTTTATGTGTGTGAATGATGTGTGAATGTGGGGGGGGGGTGGCATTCCTGATTAAATAAGGGTGTCACCCTCAGTTTTGGTGGAGAAGGGATGCCCAGGACCAGGGAGAAGTGATCCCAGGTCCCTGAATGGTGTATGAATGCACAGTGACATAATTGGAGCCGTGGCGGGGCGTTACTGCTCCCAAGTACCATTGGGGGGGGGGGTACCTGGATCTAATCCAATTCAATGTGCATGTGATGTGTCTGTGCTAGGGACCACAGTGGTGTGCATTCTCATTGTGACATAATTAATGTGCGTTTACTGTGCAAAGATACATTCTCATTGTGACATGTTTAATGTGCGTTTACTGTGCAAAGATGCCTTCTGCGAGGCGTCTCCTGGCTGCTGTGCCCTCAGCCGACCGGGTAGAGTTGGTTGGGGGGGGATTGTCTGGTTCAGGGGTCAGGTCATCACATATGTCAATCTCCAGGCCCCTTCTCACTGCGAAGTTGTGCAGAATACAACATGCACCGATGATCTGGCACACAAAGTCTGGGGAATACAACAGGGTACCCCCAGACTTATCCAGGCATCGGAAACGTGACTTCAGGAGGCCAAATGTGCGTTCCACCACTCCACGGGTACTCATGTGTGCAGCATTGTATCTTTCCTCTCCTGGGGTTTGGGGGTTCCGGTATGGAGTCATACGATGGGGTCCCGGTGCATATGCAGAGTCACCTGGAAGGGAAAAGACAGGAGGATGTTAGTCATGCATGTGCCCCTCGTGATGTCTGCATCATGGGGGGGGACAGTCATACCTGACACCCATGTCACTCACCAACCAGCCAGCTGTCCCCATACACGTTCTGTTCCAATTCTCTGGAGATGTTGCTGTGACGGAATATATAGCTGTCATGGCTGGATCCTGGGAATTTGGCACAGACGTGCCATATGAGGCATTTGGCATCCACTATCACCTGAACATTGATTGAATGCCAATGCTTCCTATTTCGGTACATGTGTTCTGTCTCATGGGGGGGTTGTAGTGCCACATGGGTGCAATCAATGGCCCCGATGGTGCGTGGGAATCCAGCAATTTGGAAAAAATCAGTCATTGTGTTCATTCGCTGGACCTCCTGGGAGGGTTTGATGAATTGATTGGCCATGCGTCTCAGGATTGCAGGGACAACCTGGTGCACACATCTGCTCATGGAGGATTGTGCCATCCCAGCCACACCTCCACTTGTGCGCTGAAAAGAGCCAGTGGCAAGGAAATGGAGTGTTGCCATTACCTTGATCAGTGGCTGCACTGCATGTGAGCGTTGTGTTGGGCTGGTGAGATCATCCTGCAGGATTGTGGGTAATTCCAGGATGGCTTCACGGTTGAATCTGAAGGTGCCATACACCTCAGAAGCAGTCATGCCAAACACATCTAGGCATCTGCGGTAAACCCTCTCCTGTGCCCTCCTCCTCCGTTCCCTCCTCCTTCTTAGCGCGTCTAAAGTCACTAGTGCAGTTATGATCATGGATGGCCCTGGCATGTTGGCAGACAGATTGTAGTCCGGCAAGTGTGTGTGCTCAGCTCTTCCTTAATGGTGTTGCTGTAGCAGACCTTTACACGGCAGGTGTAAAATTAGGGCTGCTTTTATAAAGTGTAAAATTGCTCCGGGAAACTAACAGAAGCGCCCTATCTCCCTCATTTGCATCTTTGCCTATCAAAACAGCGGCGTGTCTAGCGTAATTTGTGCGCGAAGAAGCGCCGGTGTAATTATTTTAGGTAGGATGGAAAAACCTGGATTTCAGGCGTAACTCATTTTGAGGATCAGGCGCAAAGATACGCGCGGTGTAAATTTCAATTACGCCGCGTATCTCAAGTTAAGTCGGCGCATCTGCTTTGTGGATCAGGCCCTTAGTGTTTGGTTTGAAGGCATATTTTTACAGTGTATGTAAACCCTAACAAATAACTTCTCTTATTTGCTTCCTTTTGGTCTGCTAAATATACAGAACCATTGAAAGTTCTAGTTATACCTATTCAATAAGTGGAACCTCTGTGAACTGCAGAACACATCTCCCTATCTTATGGAGATGTTCTTTTGTCATAACCCTGTTCCTGTCCTGGGTTGACATAGGTGTCCATAGGTAAAGTATCCACTCATAGTAGTGTAGCCACCCTAGGACAGAAAGTGGCATAATCACCAGGTGGAAATAAAGAAAAAAATAAATTAGGGAAGGAAAACAAGTGCAGCAACCACACCTAAGGACTGGTAAGCTGCTATACGTTCATTTTTTAAATACACTTTAGATTTTGTAATGAATGAAAGCCTATGAATTATATGGGGGAGCAACTATGTATATGTGCAAGTAGTAAAACATTGTAGTAGACAGTTGTAGAATTTTGCCAAGTTTGGGACTATGCAGTAGTAATGCAGAAATAAATGGCACAATTAGTTTCATTACCATATTTATTGGTTTTGTGTAGAAGTGAAACAAGCATAGCATGTTTTCAAACCAGCTCATCATTTTTCAGAAAATAATGGACCTATATATCAAATGACTTCACACGACAATATTGCTGAGAATTTGACATTAGCAGTGGCATCTAATGTATGCTTCACAAATTTTAATCAAGCCTTTCAGTACTGAAACAAGAACAAAATGTAATGAAAATGAACACCGATAATAATGTAAAGAGGTAAAACATTCTACATCATTTTGAATAAAATAAAAAGCATGTACTCTGCTGTTCCCGCTCTCTTTAGCAAATATGCATAACTGATTGAAGGGTTTTGTTACCATAAATAAAGATTTCAATGAAAAAAAGTATTCAAAGAAAAAAAAAGCCAAACATATCAGTTTAGGATAAATTCAACCAAACTCCTAAATGTATATTTGAAAAATGAATGTGCCATATCACTTACCACAAGAATGCAAATCCTTTTGTGATTCACCTACCTGTTGTATTATATGCTGCATAACACACAAAAAAATCATTATTCATAACTAGTGATAAGCCGACAGTATCTTGCCAGGATATTTGCCCAACAGCTCCTACATTTGAATGTAAAGCCAAATCAAATTGAAGCCAATGGCAGTCCAATGTTTTAAAATCAATACTGTCAATATTATATATATATATATATATATTTTTTTTCATCCAAAGGTTTTATTGAACCAAAAAAACGAATGGGGGCTGCTGAACACAGAAGTTTTTTTATCTTTATGCATAGAATGCATCAAGGTACAAAACATTGATCCTTTACAACCACTGTAACCTCACCTCTATACATGACTAGGCTCAAAACGATGTACTCAGTCAACCTTCCGTTCCACTGCTAATCCAATTCCATCACTACCATAATATTGACTGCAAATAACAGACTAAGCCTGGAATGAATTTAAATGGCCATATTTAAAGCAGGTTAAAAAGTTGCTGGTCTTTGACAGCCCAAAGAACCATAATAATTCCTGTAGAACCATTTACATACTGTATATTAACCCTTAACCACAACACACCACCTTGGAGACAATCTCAAAACTAAATGCCGACACATCCTGAACCATACAATCTCAGATCACTAAGTTGATTGTAATACAATAGAGCATTGTTTAACCTTTATTTCGTCAAGGCACCCTTTATTCAATGCTCTATGTGTGTGAAAAATGCAAAAGAGCACCCACATGGTATTTAACCTCCCTAGTGGTATGATTATTTCAGATTTTAGGTGCTGAAAGCAGTACCAATATTTGCAAGGAAATTTTGAGTTTTACATTGTAGGCCTGTAATTCTTAGGAATAACTCACTTAAATCTGACCAAACAAGAGTCTAGTACAGTAGGCATCCCGGGTATGATTTTTTTTTAAAACAAAATTATAAATTATAATATAATAAATAATTATAAATAATTATAAAAAATAATAATATAATTATAATAAAAATTATTCAATAATGTAATCAACTCAAAATCACTGAAATTTGCTCAGTTGCAGAATTGTCGCTGTCATTACTTTTATTTTTTTATGACGAATTTCCCCACAAATCGCTATCGCTCAATTCTGCAAGTGATTATAATTTATTATCGCTGTTTTCTAGCTGCTCTAAAACCATTTTTGACATAAAGGGACACTTTTGGTTGCTATGGACAATCTACAGTTTACAGGCAGAAAGAACAGTTTTTATTATATAAAAGAACATGTAGGGCACTGGGCAGACCACTAGGGACAAGGGGTGTGTGTATATTTTTACATATAGTACTGTAATCTATAGGATTACAGTATACTGTATGTAAGGTGTTTGTTTACCTTTTTGAATTTGGCACCGATCTCCGCCCCCGTGCGTCGTAACGTCGCAGGGAACGGAGATCGGCGGCACACAGAGGCACTGTGTGAATCGAGCGAGGCCCCGCTCGCTCACACAGCGAGGAGGCATCGCTGGATCCAGGGACAAGGCAAGTAAACCATGCCTGTGGATTCTGCGAGGCGAGCCCGAGTCTGACTCGGGGTTACCGATCGCAGCACAAAAATGTAGCCCCGAGTCAGACTCTGGAATACCGCCAGGGGGGTTAATATTGCACAGCACCAGAACATATGGTACTACAGTACCATGTGTATTAGCAGGTGCAAATGTACAAGCATATTTGTGCAGTACAGAAAAACATTTGATTTCACAACCCATTACCCCACTGCACCTGGTAAGAACAAGGCCTAAAATGTTAGGCAGAGTTCAGTGGTCTATTGGTTGTAAAACCTCTCCTAGCAAAACCCCCCTTCACCCAAATAACCCTTCCAGCACAAACCCCTCCCCCCCAAATTCCCCCTCCTAGCATAATCCCCACACCAAAATCACCCTCTCAACACAATCCTCCAAAATCCCCCAAAAAAATCCCTTTTTTACAGATGTTGTTTATCTCTACCAAACAGGCCAAGCACCAATGGGTGTTGGAGACAATATTAGATGAAACAATGCTTATATCTGGGAAGGAAGATGAGCACATGACTAAGGCCGGCTTTAGAAATATTCTATTGCCAACTATTTCAGATTATCAGAGCATTGTCTTGCAAAAGCATCATCACTGCTTTATAACGCACTTAAAATAGATAGATTAGATAGATATTACCCCTAAGATAAATTCAGCATCAACCCCGATGAATGGCACTGACCCCCCCCCCCCAAAAAAAGGCCTCTGCACTTGCCGCTGGTCCCCGGCTCCAGACATCTCCAAGTCACCTATTATCGAATGAATGCAATAATTTGTTTCATTCGGATGCTTTTAACATACAAATGAAATGAATGAATTTCATTAATATTTATTTCGGATTTGTTTGAAATTCATTACTGTTGCATTTGGAAATTCAAATACATCCAAATTTGCGAATAACAAAAATGTTGTCGGAATTTCAATTCGGAAGTCAACGTACTGCATATGTCTATTATTGTGTTGTGCCTTAAAAGTCCCATCATTTTTGCTATTGTTTTAGACATTTTGTATAGGGATGTGGCACTTTTATTAGAGCCAGAACACTACTCATGGCTAAATACATAGGGCCAGATTCTTAAAAGGCTTACGACGGCGCAACGCCATTTGCGCTCCGTCGTAAGTCCTAATCTGGCCCGGCGTATCTATGCGACTGATTCTTAGAATCAGTTACGCATAGATATCCATTAGATCTGACAGGCGTAAGGCTCTTACGCTGTCAGATCTTAGATGCAATTTTTTTTCCTGCCGCTAGGTGTCGCCAACGTCGTTTTCCCCATCGTCTTTGGAAATGAGCTATTTACGCGAGATTCCTGAACGTACGCGCGGTCGACGCAGTGATTTTACGACGTTTCCGTAGCATTTGCAACGCGTAAAGTTGCCTCTGCTATATGAGGGGCAACCAATGTTAAGTATGGCCGTCGTTCCCGCGTCGAAATTTAAAAAAGTACGTTGTTTGCGTAAGTCGTCCGTGAATGGCGCTGGACGCCATTTACGTTAACGTCGAAACCAATGACGTCCTTGCGACTTCATTTAGCGCAATGCACGTCGGGAAATTTTCAGGACGGCGCATGCGCAGTACGATCGGCGCGGGAACACGCCTAATTTAAATGATCCACGCCCCCTACCTGGATCATTTGAATTAGGCGGGCTTGCGCCGGAGAATTTACGCTACGCTATATAAGGACTCTGCGTGGTACTTTCCCACTGAGGGAGAAACCACGAAAGCCTTCCGCCAACTTTTATGCTGGCGTCACTTGGATTCCTTGTTGGAAGTAGAAGCTCCGGAAAAAAGGATCCCACCTTTTTCCTTGCCTTTACCGAATCCCCACTTTTTCTTTGGCTCCTTCTTCCCCTGAAAACTTTTTTTGAAGGGTGGCCTCGAAAAAAAAATTTCCCCTTATCTTTTTTGGATTTAGCAGGGAACTTCTTTCCTTTCTCTGTGGAACGGGACAGTACCTGCTCCAAATCAGAACCAAAGAGCAGGGATCCTTCAAAAGGAATCCCACAGAGACGTGACTTGGATGTAAAATCTCCATCTCATGTCTTTACCCAGAGGGCCCTTCTGGCAGAATTAAGAAGGGCTGCCGACTTTTGCGGTGGTTCTGACTGTTTCCACAGTGGCATCTGCTAAATAGGCTACTGCCTTACCGACCACCTCCAGGGAGTCTAACACCTCTTTGGATTTATTCTCCTGTGCTACATAGTCCATTCGTTTGCGGACCCATGCATTTGTATATCTAGCAACGCATGCAGAGACCAATACAGGCCCGAATGTTGCCGGAATCCTCAAAAGATAAATCCGAGTGTTTGGAAACTTGGAATTTTGAAGAATTTATCCTCTTCCTCTATTTTAAAAGGGCACCTACGCTTCTATGTTTTAAGTCTTAGGACCCCACGCTCTGGTTCCTTCCACTCTTTTAGAATATCTTTAAGAGATTGGTGAACAGGGAAGGATTTGGTTTGGGCTTTACCTTGACCCCTATACAGTCTGTCTTGAACTGAGACCTGTGTGGCTGGTAGCTGAATGTCCTCAGAGGCATAAATCACTTTGAGGAGATCTTCTATATCCTCCGCAGAGAAGAGATAGCCTCCTGGTCTAATATCCTCTGGGCTACTCTGATCCGAATCCTCCCCTTCTTCCTGAGAACTTTGAACTGAGAAATCCAACTCTACTTCTGAAATGTTAGAGATGGTCCCTGAGATCCTTCTGTCAGGCTGGTTTGGGTCTCTATTAAGGATGAGGAGTCCTCTGTACCTACCGGAGCTACCTCTCTGTTTGCTACCATGGTTTTAAAGGATTGGAGTGTAGCGAGCATTTCAGTTTGTAAAGCTCCGCACTCCTTTATGGTTTGCACCGTCTCCTTGCCTGCTAATTTATAAATACATCTGTAGCAGAAGGGTTTAGTGTGGTCCTGTGGGAGTTTCTCCTCACAGTACCCACAGCGCTTGGACTTATTGGAGGATTTCCCTTTAGACCTGCTAGTAGTCTCCTGGGCAGGGCATTCGGTCACTGAAATAGATAAGAAAAAAACAGGACCCTTAATACCCCTGGCTACCCCCTGGGGGAGAGTGTAAATAGGGCCACTCCACATCACTTCCTCCCCTACCAGCAAAAGATCACTCACCCCCTGTGGCGACCTGTGTTGCCGGAACCGGACCCTCTTCTCCGTCCATACTACTTTAGAGCAGTCCCTCTGTGTCCAAGAATGTGTTCGCTTCTGATCTATGGATCTTTTCAGCCGGGAGGACGCAGGGCTGTGGACCCCTGCTCCGTTTACCGCACTGCAGTGTGGAAACAAACCAGCGCTCGCCGCCATTTTCGCGTAGCCCGGCGCGCGGAAGTGACATCATCTGCCCACGCCGCTCCAGGCTTCCAGACATGCGCACTGAGTGCCCGAGGACGCCGGAGCCCATTCCGCGGACGGCGGGGATTTCTGCACCTAGCTCCCTTGGAACTTCACAACAGGCTAGATCAGACGTCCACGCGGCTCCTCCAGACCGTCAGCCACCATCAGGTAGGAGGAGAGGAGCAGTATTTACATGGTCCCTGAACAGCCTAGACCCCCTCACCGGGTCCAGCGCCACCAGCATTCCAAGGGAGTTCTTCTTGTACCCATCTCCCTGGGAATTAATCTATGGGGAAACCCCCTGGTCATAAGGCTGAAAGCTATAATCTGTCTCTGCAGTCCCCACTGACTGCTCTTAACCACTTGACCACTGGGCACGAAAACCCCCTTAATCACCAGACCAATTTTCAGCTTTCGGTGCTCTCACAATTTGAATGACAATTACTCAGTCATACAACATTGTACCCATCTGAAATTTTTGTCCTTTTTTTCACACAAATAGAGCTTTCTTTTGGTGGTATTTGATCACCTCTGCGGTTTTTATTTTTTGCGCTATAAAGAAAAAAGACTGAAAATTCTGTAAAAAAAAAAAAAAAATTCTAGTTTCTGTCATATTAGCAGGTTATTTCTCACACACATCATATGCATACTACAAATTACACCCCAAAACACATTCTGCTATTCCTCCCGAGTATGGCGATACCACATGTGTGAGACTTTTACACAGCGTGGCCACATACGGAGGCCCAACGTGCAGGGAGCACCATCAGGCGTTCTGGAGCACCCAGGCCAATTTTGACATTTCTCTCCTACATGTAAAAATCATCATTTATTTGCTAAAAAATTACATAGAACCCCAAAACATTATATATGTTTTTTTTTCAAATACCCTAGAGAATACAATGGCGGTTGTTGCAACTTTTTATCTTGCACGGTATTTTCGCAGCAATTTTTTGAACGCGTGTTTTTAAAAAAAAAACTGTTTTGTGCTTAAAAAAAAAAAAAACAGTAAAGTTAGCCCAATGTTTTTGCATAATATGAAAGATGAAGTTACGCCGAGTAAATAGATACCCAACATGTCACCCTTCAAAATTGCACACGCTCGTGAAATTGCGCCAAACGTTGCTACTTAAAAATCCCCATAGGCGACGTATTGCAAGGTATTGGAGTATTGAGGGTATTGCAGAGTATGGGGGGGGTATTGCAGAGTATGGGGGGGTATTGCAGAGTATGGGGGGGTATTGCAGAGTATGGGGGGGGGGGGTATTGCAGAGTATGGGGGGGTATTTCAGAGTATGGGGGGGGTATTGCAGAGTATGGGGGGGGTATTGCAGAGTATGGGGGGGGGTATTGCAGAGTATGGGGGGTATTGCAGAGTATGGGGGGGGGGTATTGCAGAGTATGGGGGGTATTGCAGAGTATTGCACTTTACTTTACTTTAGCGCTTATCATTTTTTTTTTATTGCAGAGTATTGCGCAGGGATGGCTGGATCTGTGACTGCAATTGTCACAGATCCAGCCCACAGTGCGGCGGCTGCTGCTGCCGCCCGATCCCCCCCCCCCTCCCTCTCCTCTCACACTGTACCGAACGGTACAGAGAGGAGAGGGAGGAACTGGCGTCATTACATGACGCCGGTTTGTTTACAAGTGATCGCGCCGTCATTGGACGGCGCGATCACGTGGTAAGGAGCCGCTTCCATTGGCTCCTTACCGCGATCCGTGTTGCTGCGGGTCCCGTGGACCCAGCGAGCGCCGGTGATCGCGTGTGCGCGCCCGCTCGGGCGCGCAATTCTGACTCTCTGAGAGGACGTATATTGACGCCCTCCTAGAGTTAGGGAACCGCCTTGTAGCTGTATTTCGGCTATAGGGCGGTTACCAAGTAGTTAAGACCAGACAATACCAGGGGGGAAAGACCTTGGTCCCAGACCTTAGTCTCTCTAAAAAAAATAATAAACTGTTTCGCTGCCATCTGTTGGGAAACACAATCAATAACTGAGGGGCAGTGGGAAGGGTGGGGCCTTTTAAACTCTGTTGTTGATTGTGTTTCCTGTCAGGTGAGGCCATCATCTCAGGTGTGCCGTTCTGGAAGATGACTGGAGAAATTGTGATTTTTTTTTTCAAAAATTGACAGTCTTTTTTTGTTTATAGCGCAAAAAAATAAAAACAGAGGGGATTAAATACCACCAAAAGAAATCTCTATTTGTGGAGAAAAACTGACATAAATTTTTATTTGGGTACAACGTCGCACGACCGTGCAATTGTCAGTTAAAATAACAGTGTCGCATCACATAAAATAGTCTTGTCATGAAGGGGGGTAAATCTTCCAGAGCTGAAGTGGTTAAACCCATTACAGTACATCATTACCCAATGAAAACTGCTACAACTAGAGATTAGATATACTGTGTAGTGCAATCCTATCTGGTCTTTAACATTATTAAAATATTCCTACAAATTGCTACATCTTCAGATGTGGAGAAAAGTGAAGTCCTCCTCCTGATGTTAATAAGCACTAAAGTATGCTATAAAATGAACAACAGTGATGGACATATAAATGCTTTACACATCCTAAGGGCTGTATAAACTTTAAAAATATTAATTCATGCATAATGTATTTATATTGCATTGCTTCATTTTTATAGTAAATGTTGGGACTGCATTTTTCAACTGTGCATCAAAATAGCCTTTCATTTCCAACCCACACAGACTTGAATATTAATAATAAAATATATCTATAAAATATTTAAAAGCTAATGAAATGTGTGCGCTTTTGGTTCAAAGGAGATTATAGAATGACATATTTTGTTTTAAATAAAACATGTTTTACACAGCGTGTAATGCTTTGTGCCGTCTTTGTTTCCAGCTTCATTTTCCAGAGCATGGAATGCTGCCAGCTTTGGTCAGACTGACTTCTTAGAGAAATTAGGACACCGAAAAGTATTTTGTCCTAAAATGATAGATACTTGTAGCTCTCAGGCGTTGGTGCACCTCTAATTGCAACAAATGGAAATTCGATCAATGCCTGCTGGGCCTTTTTCTGCATTTTGGTCTTCATTAGTCTCCATGTGCAGGGTTCTTAAAAAAAATTGATATAATGAAAAATAATAACCCACTTAGCTGAAATCTCTGTGTGCGCGGCTGACCTAGTGTCCCCTTGTTAGATTCCAAATGCCATCTCCTGATCCATGAGTAAACTCCAAAGGTTTACACAAGGCTTTTTTACTTGTTCCAGTGCATGAATGGGACGGTAAAGGGGCAAATTAAAGGTAAGTAGAAGCAGCAAGAGGTACTTGGTTAATAAGTGAACCTGTAAACTTGCAGAGGGGGGGGGGGGGATTGGATTTTTAAAGGCACCACATAAGATACATTTCATAAGAACAATACTTCCATAAAAGGTGGGCTTATTGTTACAACATATTAACACTAGGGATGTGCCGAACACTCACCCGTTCGGGTTCGCACCAGAACCTTCGAACGGACCGAGCGTTCGCACGAACATTTAGAACCCCATTGACGTCTATTGGACTAGAACGTTCTAATTCAAAAGTGCTAATTTTAAAGCCTAATATGCAAGTTATTGTCGTAAAACGTCTGAGAACCCGGGTGTTGCCCCAGGGAACATTTATCAATGGAAAAAAAGTTTTAAAAACTCCTGAAAAAAAACGACAGTTATTAAAACTTTTTTTTCATTGATACATGTTCCCTCGGGCAAGACCCGGGTTCTCAAAGACGTTTTCACAGGCATACTATAGACACCCAGCAGGTACAAAATTAAAAGAATTTTTCATTTTTTTATTTTTTTTTATTTAAGCATCATTAAAATCACTGCTTCTGAATCTTTAGGTGCAAACGACAGAGCACACGACCAGTACACACCAAGTAGCTTTAGGTGCAAACTACAGAGGACACGGCCAGTACACACCAAGTAGCTTTAGGTGCAAACTACAGAGCACACGGCCAGTACACACCAAGAAGCTTTAGGTGACAACTACAGAGGACACGGCCAGTACACACCAAGTAGCTTTAGGTGCAAACTACAGAGGACACAGGCAATAAACCACGTAAGAATACTGCAGCTAGCACAATCACCTGCCTGCCAGTAAATTAGGAAGAACTGATCTAGCTAAACTATACAGTGTATAAATATATGTACAACACCTGGGATGTATATATATCCTCTACACGCTGTAACATTAACTGACTAGCCTGCCTGCTCTATCTACCTGCAAAAAATTACTCTCTGTCCTCTCTTAACCACTGCAACACTCTACACAAGGCCGACCTGCAGGCGGCCTTTTATAGTGTTGGGCGTGTATTAAACCCCCTGAGCCAAAAATGGCCAAAGCCACCCTGGCTTTGGCCAATTATGGCTCTCTGTTTTTTGCAAGCTGTGATTGGCCAAGCATGCGGGTCATAGTGCATGCTTGGCCAATCATCAGCCAGCGATGCCGCAGTGAATTATGGTCTGTGAAACGTAACTCGAATTTGGCGCGAATGACACGTTGTTTTCTTATTTCGGCGAACGATCGAACATACGATGTTCAGGCTGATTTTGTCTAAAGTAAAAAAGTATGTTAGGAGTTCTCAGGCTAATAACAGAGGAACATTTCAGAAGAGAGCTATAAGACTTGGCTCATTGAAAAGAGATAACAAAATACTGCAGATATTTGTACCCAGCTCAAATTTCATGAATTGGGTTTACATCCACAGCAACTCATGGCAGGTGTGACTCTACGCATTTCACAGCAGGATACTGCTTCCTCAAGATTACGGTATAAGCAAAGGGCACAACATAGTCACTTTACAATGTTAAAAGTTATACTGGATGCAGCCTAGTCACCCTCAGTGAGCTCACCGAACATACCAAGGCAACCACATCTCCTCCCTAGCGTCAATACGCGGGTCACGGAGCTTTGGACCTGGTCGCAAGTGCACCGGCGGCGGCGCCTGCGCGACCCACAGCTGGGCTCTTAAAGTCAACCTACAGGTACGTTGCCTGTGCCCAGCCGTACCATTCTGCCGACGTATATCGGCGTTAGGCAGTTCTTAAGTGGTTAATAGCACAAAGTAAAAAAATATTGTTTTTTTTCAAATTTGGCATTCTTTTTTGTTTATAGCGCAAAAATTAAAAAGTGCAGAGGTGATTGAATACCATTAAAAAAAAAAAAAAAAGTGGAGAAAAAAAAATGATATAAAATATATTTGAGTACAGTGCTGCATCTTTTAAATCGGCCGGAGGTCAAGTGGTTAAAAGTTTTCCAGTATAGGGGAATTTGAAAGAGGAAAGAAGTGGATGATTAAAAGAAGAGGAGGGGGAATCTGAAAAATGCTCAAAGAAGCAGCAAAGAGAATGAACCAGTTATTTTGCCAGGATTGGGGCCATCTTCCAGGACCAGGGTTTCCATTGTCATGATCCAATTTAAAATCTTGGCCCATTCCACGAAGTGGGGCACAGAGAGGTAGATCTCCAATGTTGAGAAATGGCCACCCGGGCCGCTAGTAAACAATGCTGTAGGATGCCCTCTTTATTTTTGGAGATGGATCCAGGATTCATTGACAATAGGGCAATGGCCGAGGTGGGCTGGATATCGGAAATGCAATTTTTTATAAAGTTTGTTTAAATTCTTATTTTTTTTTTTATAGGGTGGAACTAGCTATGAAATATCTTATATGTGCATTAAATACTCTTTACTCTAAATGTAGGCTTCCCAGGCTCAGCAATGTTGAAGTTACACTCACATTCTTTTCAAATTGAAAGTAGTGCAGGAAATGACTTTATTTATGGGGATGGATAGCTATTTGATTGTCTGTAAAAGCAGTAAGTTACTGCAGTGGAAATCGTATTACACACTTGAATAAGATAATTTAACAGTTCATGCACAAGCAAAGGCAAGTCTAAGACAAAGCTAATTTAACTTACTTGATATTGGATATGCCGTTGACGCTTGTCATTTGCTACAAAAAAGAAATAAATCAATTTTTAATCTTAGAGGGCAGCCCAAAACTTGCCAGGTGTGCATTGCTTTGACAATGGTCATAAGAGATTTTAATAAACTGTGTTGCAGACATTAGTGTTTCGTCTCTGCATTCACATGCCTGTATTTTTTAATGCAGGTTTGCTTCTGTTTTTCTTCCTTTCTAGCATCTTAGAGCTGCTGATCATATTCAGTTCATTTGTAGCCACTTAGGGCCAGATTCACAGAGCGAGTACGCCGGCGTATCTACTGATACGCCGGCATACTTTCAAATTTGCCGCGTCGTACCTTTAGTTTGAATCCTCAAACCAAGATACGACGGCTTCTGGCTTCGATCCGACAGGCGTACGGCTTCGTACGCCATCGGATCGTAGGTGCAATATTTCGGTGCCCGCTGGGTGGAGTTTGCGTCGTTTTCTGCATCGGGTATGCTAATTAGCTTTTTCCGTCGTTTTACGAACATACGCGCAGCCGTTGCATTCTCTTACGTCGTCGCTAGTCGGCTTTTCCCGGCGTATAGTTAAAGCTGCTATTTTGCGGCGTATATGTTAAGTATGGCCGTCGTTCCCACGTCAAACTTTTTTTTTTGTGTGTAAGTCGTCCGTGAATAGGAAAGGACGTAACTCTAGTCTAAGTTCAAAAAATGACGTCGGTGCGACGTCATTTCGTGCAAAGCACGGCGGGAATTTTCAAAATGGAGCATGCGCAGTTCAATCGGCGCAGGGGACGCGCTTCATTTAAATGAATCACGCCCCCTACCCGCCGATTTGAATTACGCGCCGAGAGATACACTACGCCGCCGTAACTTCCGGCGCAAAATTTTCCTGGATTCGACTTAGAGCCAGGTAAGATACGGCGGCGTAGCGTATCTCTGCGCCTTTCTAAATCTAGCCCTTACTGTCTACATGCATGCACGGTTTCAAGGCTTTAAGACATGTCTCAGACTGGGTCTACTGATGGAGAAAACAGAGAGCCTACAGAATGGGTGTTGAAACAGCCACTTGTAGTATCCATTGGAAGTAGAGTGACATCACAGAAGCCAGTTGAGAGACAGATCATTGTTAAACTATCCCAGGAAGTCCCTACACAAAGATGTTCACATCAGGATCACCATAATTTATTTTAATGAAAGCTAAGTTTAAAGATACAAAAAAAAAAACTTTTCACATTCAATTAGCATGTCAATTCTTATATGAGGTTTTCGTGATTAAGGGTACATATTTTTAAGACCTAATCTGGCAACACACTTGAGTATAATGCTAACAGACAATAAACAGTGTTGTGATATAAATGGACATTGTATATTTTCATATACTGTGATGTTCTCTGCTGCCTCACACAGCTCCCAAGCATGGAATGATTGAGCACTTGTACCCAGTGAACCTTCTCCAGCTGATCTCACAGAACTGACTGCAATATCATTCACTGGTCTGTAACTAATGATCTTCACCCCACCCCCCATTCATTTACTATTGTCGCTACTTCAGAAAATAAATTGGATGAATAATATATAGGGAAAAGTTTACAAATAATCATAGTTGAGAACAATGCACTTATTAGTACTGTCAGTACAGATCTTTTAAAGTAGATTTTGCACAAACCATCCTTCTTCCAAGACCTACACTATACAATTAATATATTTTTACCCCAGCTAAATCAGAGGTCCTCTCTCTTTTCCTTCCCTTGATGGGTGGTCTATACTACTGCATTGAATGGGGTTCATGTCATGAGGTGTGAACGATGTTGAGTGCAATAGTACTTTTAACCCAGGTTTGTCTGAGGACGTTCCCTGGGGGTGTATCTGACAGTCTGATCAATGTATTTTAGTCAGATATTGAAAAAAAAAGTCCAAATCCCCCCCCCCCCTTCCAAAAAAAAAAAAGACCTACATCAGTATTCATTATTATCATTCTTTATGAACTGCATAAGAAGAGAATATAGGGTCACAGACTCCATGATACTTCCATCCCTAATCATGTGAAAAAAAAAGAAAAAAAAAAAGACCTACATTAATAATAATTTTCAAATTTTATAATAAATAATAATTTTATAATAAAATAGACAATTTACCTTCAAAAGGCATATTCATTTGTATTAATATATAGGTACACACGCTCCCTGGGATGAGCAAACTTGCAGGCACAGATACCAGTTCATTAAGGAAGTGTCCAAATGTGCAGTGCAGAGTTTATCGGTGCTATTTACAGGTGCTATACAGATTTCCATAAATAAATAAGGCAAAACTTCAAACAAAATCCTATCCGTGCCCCGACACTAACTACAGAAATAGCAGTCCTCACTATTGGGCTGAGCAAGCCTAATGCTTGCCAGTCTACACACTTGTAGTTTTAAAACTTGCCCCAAAGCTTGCAGCTCTCTCAGACAGGACTTGTCTGTTCCCCAGGTATAAGAGCACTGTCTGTCTGTCTCAGGTGAGTATAAATTGGACCAAGACTCGAACTGGACTGTGAATCAGAGATCCCTAAACATATAAGAAAGGAGCCTGGGAGATGTGTAAACCCCAAATAGGACTTTTCCTGACTCTGCCTGGGACGCTCTGCCACAATATAGACAGTTTTTATATGTACAAAAACTTTCTGGTGACAACTGTCTCAGTCCTCTCTTGGCTATACATAAACTTTAATATGAAACCTAAGAAGTCAGCAAGTTATAATGGAAATGTGACCTCTCTTAAATTTGAAGAAGTAGATTGGTGGGTTTAGATATTTTGCGTGTCCTAAATATTAGAGTTGGGAATGGATGAGATTCGGATACACTGCCACCATGGATTTGAGAGAAACCCTGCATGTTTGAGGCTAATCCAGCAAGTTCAAAATTAACGATTCCAGGCAAATACAGTGGCCCAGATTCAGCTAGAATTGCGCTATTTTTACGGAGGCGCAAGGCAACGTTTTTGCCCTGCGCCCCCGCAATTTTTTTGCGCTGCCCTCGATTCACAGAGCAGAAGCTACGTAAATTGCGCGGGTGCGCCGGCGAAATGCCCGGCGCAAGCGCGCGCGATTTAAATTATCCCGTAGGGGGCGGGAATCATTTAAATTAGGCGCGTTCCCGCGCCGATCGTAGAGCGCATGCTCCGTCTGGAAACTTTCCCGACGTGCATTGTGGCAACAGACGTCGCAAGGACTCACTTACGCAAACTACGTAAAATTCAAATTTCACCAGCACAGAAGCTTATAATTTCCTTTGATAAGAAGGGTGACAGGGTGATTCACAGGCTGGAGATTGTGGGAGATGTGGCAGAGTATTGTCATCCCATAACACACAACAACCTTTATATCATTATCATCTGTTGTTATTTTCATGAAAGCTTCCATTTAAAATAAAAAAAGGCGGTCCAAGTGGTATTATAATGTAAAAATGTGAGATTTTAACAGTTGTGGTTAAATCTAATTTGAGAAACTAAGCTTGAGTTCTTTGAATTGCACATTTTCTTAGGTGTCCTGCCTATGTGCATAAATCTGTAAACCCAAAAATCCTTGTAACGATCAATATCTGTCTGCAGCAACTGATTGATAGTTTGTGAGCAGATTAAATAGAGAAAGGAAAGGAGTGTTTTGTTACACTAAGTGTGGTGTCTCAAACAAACATCAGAAAAAATTGTCAGAATAGACCAAACCATGAAAACACCAATAAGGCAAGTGTGTTTTCTACAATAAAAAGTGACAGTGCACTGTAGTATATCAAATATACTTGTAAAAAAAAGAAGTAAGTAGAAGTAGGACAGAAGCTGATCAAATATACCCAACTGTGGCAGGCTTTTTGCCAGCAATTACATTTTTCTTAAGTGCCAAGAAAATATGCCAATCTGAGTGTACTTGAGGGCTGCAACTTGTGAGCCATTCAGCAGCAAAGTCAATCACTCTTTACATAGTGTACTGGTGAGTTGAAAGACAGTGCAGGGAATGGCACCACACAACACTGTGCTGCAAGTATGGAGACTTGAATAAAATATCATTATGTGACACTTGAAATAAATTATTAAAAAAAAGACGAGAAAACCGCCCCAAAACACTGGAATGTGCCAAAACGTGCATCATACTGCCCCCTGTCATCTGCCCACATGGTAAAATGCAGCAAGGTGAGCCATCAAAGTGGTCAAAGGGTCTCTTTTAGATAAGGATATGAACAGCAGGTTGAGTGTGCATCTATCACCATTCACCAAATTTCTTGATCAAATAAAGCAGGTATGTATAGGGTCAGGGCCGATCCTGGGCAGTGCGTGGGGTCCAGGTGCCAGAGATGGAGGGGGGCCGAAGTGCCAGAGTGCTCCCCTCCCTCCTCCTCCCCTTGTGTGCAGTGGTGTCTCTATGGGGGGCGGGGGGTGCGGCTCTGCGTTCCCCACTCAGTCCGTCAGTGAACAAAAGCAGCCACGATGTGACAAGGGAGAGATGAGCCACTGGATGTCAGCGTATCTCCCCAGCTCACCCCCTTTCTCCTGTCAGCAGTGGAGAAGAGAGATCAGCTTTCATCTTGTTTCCCACCCAGCTTGAGAGAGAGAGCGCTACGCTGTACCCGCACCACCAGAGAGAAAGCGTGATGCGCTGTACCCGGACCACCAGAGAGAGAGCACCATGCTGTTCCCACACCACCACAGAGAGAGTGTCGCGATGTACCTGCACAACCAGAGAGACAGCCACGCTGTACCTGCACCACCAGAGAGAGAGACACATTGCACCCACACCACCAGAGAGAGAGAGCGCCATGCTGTAACCACACTACCAGAGAGAGAGCCACACTGTACCAGCACCACCAGAGAGAGAGTTCCACGCTGTACCCACACCACCAGAGAGAGAGCGCCATGCTATACCCACACCACCAGAAAAACAAGCTGTACCCGCACCACCAGAGAGAGATAGCGCAACATTCTGTACCCGCACCACCAGAGAGCGAGCCATGCTGCTGCCAGCACCACCAGAGAGGGACCCACACTGCCCAGCACCACCAGAGAAAGAGCCACACTGCTGCCCAATACCAACAGAGAGGGAGCCATGTTGCTTCCAGCACCACCAGAGAGGGAACCACACTGCCCAATACCACCAGAGAGCCACACTGTGCCAGCAGCACAACCAGAGAGAGAGCCACACTGCTGCCCAGTGCCACCAGAGAGGGATCCACATTGCCGCTCAGTGCCACCAGAAAGGGAGTCATGCTGCTGCCCAGTGCCACCAGAGAGGGAGCCACACTCCCCAGCACCACCAGAGAGAGAGTCATGCTGCTGCCCAGCACCACCAGAGAGAGGGCCACGCTGCTGATGCATTTAGTGGGCACTGATAGGCTGCATTTGATGCATTGATCTATTGTATAATGTCCACATTCTCTGACAATCTTTTGTATCATGTCTGCAGTCTCTGCCCATCTCTTGTATCATGTCTGCAGTCTCTGACCATCTCCTGTAGTATGTTTGCAGTCTCTGACCATCTCTTATATCATGTCTGCAGTCCCTGGCCCTCTCCTGTACTATGTTGAAGTATGGTTAGGGGCTCTTTATAACAGAAGCCCCCTCTGTGTCCATTAGTGAGACCCCCCTCCAGGTCCCATTAGTGTACTCTCTTCCTGTATTTTGTTTATTGTTAAGAGATCATGGGAGGATCCCAGGGTAACGAAGACTCTTTAGGGGAGCATCTCTGTGTTTAAGTTGTTGACATAGAAACATGTGTAAAGGGGAGGAGTTAGTAAGATGACCACGTTCATGTGGAGGTACCAGAAATATGTCTGTACCCAGGTGTCTGTGACCCTAGGATCAGCCCTGTATAGGGCCCTGTATAGGGTAATCGTAAAAGCAGAAAAGGGGTTCTTCCTGTGTTTACCATATTCCAAAGTAGCACAATTATTTGGAGGTCTTGCCCAGGAAAATCACAATTTTAGGCACTGGAAGCCTCCAACAGCCAAGGGTCGAATGTTTAAAGGGTAACTCCACTTTCATAGGGGAAAAAAAGCAAATAAAAAAATAATATAGCATATACAATTGCTACACAAGCCATATTGTAATTAAATGTTATTAAACATTTCCTTTACAATCAGCAGCGCTGTAATATTCTGTAACATTTTTAATGCAATATGACAACCTAGAGCTGGTGTACAAATCACCCTCAGAAATGTAATTTCCTGCTTGTGTGGTTGGCTCATTGATTTTCCCAGAAGTCTGCACTAAAATACAAGTTCGATTTTAGCAATCCTTTGCAGTAAACATTTTGTTTTTGGGGAGATAATCCGAAAGGGTTAATCACTTCTAAAAGGATTCAGGCAACGTTCTTCATTAGAACACTGCAAGTGCATCAACTGATTATTATTGGAAAAGTCACTCTCTTTCAGATTTACTTTGCACATTGACATAGACAAAAACACATCGTTCTTCAGAGCAGAAACAGGTAAGAATCTGCAACAACCTTTGTTAAAATCTTTGCAATGTACATTGATCACCCAGAGGAAATTGTTTTCTTCTCAACAAAAGTGGAGTATCTCTTTAACAAAGAAACTGACAATTGAAGCACCAGTTTTGATAAACAACCCTACTTACCCATGACATACAATACAGCATTAAGGTGATTATGAAGATAAACTAGCTAGTCTTTTTAAGTTATATATTGCTGTAATTTTGAAGGGGAGTTTTAAGAAGGGCTTGTCAGTTTTAACAAATAGTATAGAGCCAACTTACCGTAATTGTTATTTAGTAGTAATAGATTTTTTTTCTAAATGTCACTTTTATGAAAGTAGATTATACAGGTATGCAGTTTCACTTGCAGGTTTAAGGCATTATAAAGCATGTTTTTTTTAAAGGAATTGTATATTTCTTATGTTGTCACTGAACAGTATTTGTTTTTATTTGCCTTGGTTCATGTTCCCCTATAGCAGTGCCCATCTTTTCATGTTCTTTAATAATAAAAACATGTAACTGAAATGTCAAGATATAAATCCTACAGACTTCAGTGGGGTTCGGGTGCTATGTTTGAGGTTTGCAGATTTCCCATTTGGCCAGCCTCTGTTGGAACGAGCATGCTGGAAAACCAGCAGCTGACCGGAGTGTTCTGTCAGGGGGGCCGTTCCCCTGTCATAAAGCAAAAGAACAGCAGGGGAGATCACTGCACTAACGTTGGATCATTAGTACAATGGCTTTAAGCTGGCCATAGAACGGTCTTTTTTTTTTTCTTTCGTTCAACCAACGGGTTGAAAAAAAATGACTTTATTACCCCATCCACACACTCCTGGTAGATGGGGGAATCCTTCCTATTGCGCTATTGTATTCTGACAGCGGGGAGACTTTCCTGCTGTCAGAATACACTGAATAGCGCCACCAGCTATAGCTGGTGGGGCTGATCAAGTAGCAAAAATCTGACAGGGTGGTAGTACAGAAATCAATCAGGAGATCAATTTCTGCACAATCCCATTGCCCATATATGGATCAAAATTCAGCCAATCCCTGATGACTTTCGATCCATGCATGGCAGGCCTTAGAGAGATACCAAATGGTTGGTTCTTTAGGTTGCTGAACCTCAATCATTGCTGTTGTAAAACTTTTAAGCCCTGTACACACGATCGGATATCTGATGGAATCTAATCCGATGGATTTTTTCATCGGATATCCGATGAAGCTGACTTTCATCAGTCTTGCCTATACACATAGGCGTGCGAACGGGGTGTGCCGGGTGTGCCTGGGCACACCCTAATCACCCCCATGTGCATCACTCTGCCTGGCCCTGGCAATTGCGTATGGGTTCCCGGCAGCAGAGAGAGGAACCCAACTCTGCTCTGCAGCTATTTAAAAACAGCCCCATTGATAATCTGCCTGGCGAGGCAAAAGGGGACTATTTAACCACTTTCGGGTGCAGGCGGAGTGATCTACTATCTCGATGATAACTAAAAGAGCAGCAGCAGCAAGTGCAGAGGATGGCTAGCTTTGTGAATCCCTCCAGTGTGTCCCGGGTTCCTCCCTCGCAATGCCGTCTCACCCCCCTCTCCCCCCTCAAGTGGATGTGCTGCAGGAAGAGATTGGCGGCCCAAATCGTGAGTACCAGCTGCCCCCTCCCTGCTCGTCCCTCTAACCCTGCCAGGCTGTCTGGGGTCCCCTCTGACACTGTCCTCTGCTCCTCTCCTGAACCTGTGCCTTCCATCTGCCCTGCACCCCTCAGCCTATACTGACCTACTCCACCTCACCCTGCACCCCTCACTATGCACCCTGCACCCCTCACTATGCAACCTGCACCCACCCCACAGCACCCTGCACCCCTCACTATGCACCCTGCACCCCTCACTGTGCACCCTGCACCCACCCCACAGAACTATGCACCCCTCACTGTGCACCCTGCATCCACCCCACAGCACCCTGCACCCCTCACTATGCACCCTGCACCCACCCCAAAAAACTTTGCACCCCTCACTGTGCACCCTGCATCCACCCCACAGCACCCTTCACCCCTCACTATGCACCCTGCACCCACCCCACAGCACCCTGCACCCCTCACTCTGCACCCACCCAACAGCACTCTGCACCCCTCACTGTGCACCCTGCATCCACCCCACAGCACCCTGCACCCCTCACTATGCACCCTGCACCCACCCCACAGAACTATGCACCCCTCACTGCGCACCCTGCATCCACCCCACAGCACCATGCACCCATCACTATGCACACTGCACCCACCCCACAGCACCCTACACCCCTCACTATGCACTTTGCACCCACCCCACAGAACTCTTCACCCTTCACTGTGTACCCTGCACCCACCCCACAGCACCCTGCACCCCTCACTATGCACCCTGCACCCACCCCACAGCACCCTGCACCCCTCACTCTGCACCCATCCCACAGAACTCTTCACCCCTCACTGTGCACCCTGCACCCCTCACTATGCACCCACCTCATAGAGCATTGCGCCCCTCACTATACACCCTGTGTCTGTCACTATACACCCTGCACCCACCCCGTAGAACACTGCGCCCCTGTCAGGCTTAGGTCCTAGCTCTGTCAGGCGGAGGGAGCTTTGCCAGGTAGACTGAATCAGGCTCATGATTTCTGACAGTGGCCCTGTCGCTCTGTGTGCTGGCGGGGTGATGGGAAAGCTCCCCCTCTTTTACTATGCGGGTGGGGAGATAAGATAGAGATATATTATATACTCGTACCTACGCGCGTGTTTGAGCTTTGGGGTGCACACCCTAATGAAATAGGCTGCGCACACCTATGCCTACACACCATCGGTTAAAAATCTGATCGTGTCCAACGCGGTGACGTAAAACACTACGACATGCTGAGAAAAATGAAGTTCAATGCTTCCAAGAATGCGTCGACTTGATTCTGAGCATGCGTGGATTTCCCCACAGATTATCGTTTTTTTCTATCGTTTTTTTAACCATAAGAAAAATGTAAAACAGGTTCTATTTTTTTTCACCGATGGATAAAAAAACGTTGGGGCCCACACACGATCGGTTCGTCCGATGAAAATGGTCCATCGGTCCGTTTTCATCAGACAAACCGATCGTGTGTACAGGGCTTTAGAGTGACTTTATAGTCAATAATAGGGAAAAGTGTCCCACATAGTTAACACAGCATGGGGTAGCATAAAAGTCTGCAAAAAGTGCTGGACTCCACAATACTTTCATATCAAGTGACTATGCATAGCAACTTTTGTATAAGAATATAAACTAGTGTTAGTGTGCCTTTAAAGCCTTTATACACAAAGTTTATTATGATTTCCTCTTATGTATCTAATTAGAAATCTACATGGTCAATTCATTTTTACAACCAATATATTTTATAAACTTCAAACTGAGTTTATTTCTTTGTAATACATTTTATGTTGTATGCTGGCTTTTTTAATGTTAAAGCACACAAGAACGCACACAAATATTGCAAATATCATTTAAAAACATAAAACCAACCAGAGGTCATGGCATAATGTAGTAATCTATTTTACAGCGGGTATTTAGCATTTTACTTGTTTTTATTACAGACAGCCAAAGCAGCCAGAAGCCAGAGTGATTGGCAAACTTCCCAAAGTACTCAGCTGCATGTGGGAATAGCAAGTAACAAGTGTTAGCACATGCCAAACAGATAGGTGTAAATGTCTTTGTTAACAACAGACATTGCTGGTAGCAGTCATCAGAGTAAAAATGCAAATCTGTTACTACTCTACCACTACATAACAGCTGATGTCCACGCTGCCCTAATTAATTAATCTATTGCAGAAATTAATGATCATTACTGAACTACATCTTTGTGCTCCCATAGTAGAAAATATTTTAGCCTTTAAAGTAAAATAAAAGAAATCCAACAGAAACAAGGACAATAGAAAATACACAACCATCATACAGTATAAAAAAACTCAGGAATTTCTGAGAATAAATATTAAAATTGTGTATATCAATGCAATCAGGAACATATCCTGTAAATATGTATATACTGTATTTATATGTATTTAATGGATGACTGCATGTATTAGTTATTTTGTGCCTTACATATACAAGTAAGTTTCACTTCACTGTCAATGTAATAAAAGTGGGATGAGGCACACCATTTTAAAAATGCAAGTTTAATTTATTAATTTCACCCTTCTGCAGAACAAGGAAAATCCATTAATAACAATGGTTTTGGACATGCTGGACTCTTTTCTTGTTCCCCTGTGCGGGATCCCTGTCACAGGGGAAATCTGTGGACATGAGGAGGTGGTGATCAGAGATCAAGGGAGGGGGTGGATTAGCAGGTAAAAGAACCAATGCCCTGAATGGCTTTCCATGTAGCAGCTGAAAGCTGCTTCTACTCCTTTCTATCCCTTCTAGCTGCTGCACGGAGAGCCATCAAGTACATCCCTACTTGTAATTTTCCCCGACACACTGATACATGCCCCCCCTCCCCCATTGGCTCGGTCTCTGCTACTGGAGGTTGTTATGCCGCTGTCATTTTTCGGCATGAAAAAAATGAAGTTTTTCGGCATGTAGAAAAAACGTTGTTTTTTCCAACTTCATCATTAAAACAATGTTGCCCAAACACCATCGTTTTTAAACAATGCTCTAGCAAAGCGCGGTGACGTGCAACACTTAAGACGGCACTATAAAGGGGAAGTTCCATGTGGATGATGCCACCCTTGGGGCTGCTTTAGCTGATTTCCTGTTAGTAAAAGACGATTTTTCGCGCTTTTCTGTCTGTTACAGCGTGATGAATGTGCTTACTCCATTACGAATGGCAGTTTTTCCAGAACGAGCGCTCCCGTCTCATAACTTGCTTCTGAGCATTCGCAGGTTTTTAACGTCGTTTTAGCCCACACACGATAATTTTTTACAACTCGAAAAACGACATCATTTAAAACATCGTTAAAAAATGCAGCATGTTCGAAAAAAAATGTGGTCGTTTTTCAGAACCTGAAAAATTATGTGAAGCCCATACACCATAATTTTAAATGACATTTTTTAAAAACGTTGTTTTTTTTCATGCCGAAAAATGATCGTGTGTACGTGGCATTAGAGTCATTGGAAGGCTTTGAGTGTATGCCCATCATCTGTCATGTTGTCCTGCATCGACAGACCCACCGCCTGCAACCTTGTCAGGGGACTGTCCACCAGTGCTCAGGTGTCTGTCCAGGGTGGAGAGTATTCTGCCTGTATGCTGATTCTGCATTCACATACTTTTACAGTAGTCTCAGGTCAGGATATGGCTTGTCAGTGACTCCGCATGGGATCCATAGATTGCTGCATTTAATGCATGTATAGAACCAAGGATCCCACACCTCTAATTATTTCAAAGGGGACACGGTCTGGGCCCAAGCACAGCCAATTATTGATTCTCATGGGACTGTTCCTATTGTAGCTATATTTTCTCAATACATTAGACCTGTGGACTGATATAGTGAAATAAAAGCTCAAATAAATATTATCCGTGGGTGGTTATGAATTCCCTCTATTTATTGCATATATGTATTAACTTGTCTATTCCTATAGTTAGCTAGTCTATTAAAACTCTGATAATGTTACTGTTGATAAGCACAATGATATAAAATTAGCTATGAAAACAAACACACTGCTTAATAAAAAAAGTCTTATTTATTTCCCAAGAAAATAGGAAAATGCTAACATGAAAATACTATAGAGCATATAACAAAAGAACATCAAAGATACTTATCGCAAGGCTGTCCCCTAGAAATAGTCTCATCAGCTGGGCTCAAGATGGTAAATAAAGGGCACATATCATCCTTCTTCAGACACAGCTCCAATGGAACCGTCCATAACTGTCTTAACATGTTGTGCTTCCCAATACGTGCCGCTTTGCCACTGAGTGACACACCAACATCATGCTTCAACGACAGCTTACATGTCACTACTCTGTGACTCTGTGTCACTACTCTGTACTCTTTCTGGTATCTTCACGATAGGGTGCAATACAGGCAAGGGGTGTCCATTCACTCACCATTCACCAGCACACACTCAGAGCAACATATTAACCAGATTTCAGATAAAGAGTCTCGAGGAGGGCATTACTCACATATATTAGTAACCTAAAATACACATATGTCTCACTATACCATAACATAAATCAACTCATTACCGTAACATATGCAATAATATGTGACCCATCAAATTATGCATCCCACTCCCACAACACTTGCCCGGTGGTTGTGGGGGTCTGCGGGCGGGGGGCTTATCGGAACAAAGGGAAACTCCAGATCCCAGCCCCCCATGTGACTTTTTATGACAATAACTTGCTTATTAACATTTAAAATTAGCAATTTCGATTTTTTCATGTTCTTGTCCCATAAACGTATTTGCATGTTCTGCTGCGAACCGAACGGGGGGTGTTCGGCTCATCCTTAGTGCTGACTACTAGGGATGGACGAACGGTTCGGCCTGAGCATAAGTTCGGGCTGAACTTTGGTTGTTAGGGTGTTCTGGCGAACACTGAACAATATGCTGAGTTCGGGGAAAATTCGAAAAGCCGCGAAACCCCGTTAAAGTCTATGGGACATTAACATGAACAATCAAAAGTGCTCATTTTAAATGCTTATATGCATGGTTCCTTTTCAGAAAGTGACGTAGTCTGTCACGATACGCGTGAAGGACTTGGAAGCCGTGGTGACGCATTTCCGGTCGTGGCTGAGACCGGAAGTTCATATGTTTACAACGCTGACGATTCTCTGCTTTATTGAATGTGTGATTTTATGTTTGATAAATCCCCCCTTTTTAACCTACTGCACTATGGAGCGCTCCTTTCTCTCCTCTGTTATTGTGAGCTGATGTGAGGAGGCTGGCCGTGTTTGGAGCTGTGTATCTATGGGTTATTGGATCACATCAGGAACTTGTGTGTGTAATTTGCTGTGCATGTGAAATCAGGAGCTGGGACGGCAAAGAGAAGAGAGCAGTAATCAGTCCTAAAGAGATATTGCAGCAAGGCTTTTATTTTAACCTATTAAGGTGAGAGGCTGGGGGAACTGTTTTTAGCACCTGCACTGGAAGAAACAGCACCTGCACTTTTGTAATCACTGTGACCCTGTGAATATTGCCTGCTTGCACTTATGGAGTTTATTGCACATCATTATGAAATATGAACTTTTTTGAAGAATTTATTTTGTACCAGACTTTTGCACTTTTATGCACATTGATGATTGTCAGTTGCACATTTATATATTTATTTATTTAGTTACTGGATTTTTATCCACCTGTCCAATATGGGTTACTGATTGCTTATTTCACCTCTTTTTTTCACTTGTCCACTTGGTTTACTTTTGCACTGGAATTGCATGTTTTGGATTTGTTTGGACATTTTATTAATTGATCAGTTTTTATTTTATCAATTATCCTACTGTTCACCCATTTAGTTACATAGTTATTCAGTCAGTGAGCGCCCCCTACCTTCTTCTTTTTAATATTGCTATTTATGTGTGAACATTTTTAGGTGGCTGCTGCTATTTATTTTAGGTTTAGACTATTTCCCTTTGGTATGCGCATTAGTTCCCCCCCTTTTTAATACATTGTTATATGCATTGGTATTGTCATAAAAATTGTTTGGGGACCTGGGTCCTGCCCCAGGGGACATGTATCAATGCAAAAAAAAGTTTTAAAAACTGACGTTTTTTCGGGAGCAGTGATTGCTTAAGATTAAACAATAAAAATTAAATATTCTTTTAAATTTTGTACCTGGGGGGTGTCTATAATATGCCTGTAAAGTGGCAGATTTTTCCCGTGTTTAGAACAGTCCCTGTAGCAAAATGACATTTCTAAAGGAAAAAAGTCATTTAAAACTGCTTGCGTATATAATGAATTGCCGGGTCCCGCAATACAGATAAATATCATTAAAAAAAACAGCATGGGTTCCCCCCTAGTCCATTACCAGGCCATTTGGGTCTGGTATGAATATTAAGGAGAGCCCCGAACCAAATTTAAAAAAAAATTGTGTGGGGCCCTTCAGGTCTGGTATGGATATTAAGGGGAACCCTGCGCCAAATTTAAACGAAAAATGGCGTATGGGTCCCCCTCAAAATTTGTGTCTACCACATGGTATTTCACACAGTGTTATGATTTTGTGGATGCTTTAGTATTTTTTGAGACACCTTCCCCTGTTGTTCTCTCTGATCAACCTCTTTCCCACTCCTCTCCTTTCTCCTATACCCCTTCCCACCCCAACTTTCTCTTGACTTTTCTTAATTGCTTTTCCTCTTGTCACCCCATCATGGCCCACACTGTGATTACTCACCCCCAGCTACAATTTTGCTCGTACAATGTAAATGGCCTCAATGTTGCACCCAAAAGAGGACAAATCCTCTATGAAATGCACAAACGCCAAGTTAATTTGCTTCTTCTGCAAGAGACACATTTTACATCTGCCTCCACCCCTTCCTGTTCCAACAGATATTTTAACAGATGATTCCACAGTATCCCCAACCCAGAAAGCCAAGGGTGTGTCTATTGCTTTCCATAAGACACTCCTCATAGAAGTGCTTGATAATCTCTCTGACCCTCAGGGAAGATATGTCTTTGTGAAATTTACGGTTGCTAACATTTACCTACTGAATATCAATCAAGTGCCATCCATATTGCAGTATTTGAGAATCCTGTCCGGATTCATGGAGGGTAAGCTCATCTTAGGTGGGGATCTCTATCTCAATATGAATATGCGTATAAGCTCGCTTTCCCCAGTATAAATTTAGAGACAAATGTGGTAGATCATTGGCTCGCTCCCTGCATCCAAAAATATCTTCCACTTTTGTACCCCATATTTGGGGGGGAGGGGCACAGGGAGAATTGATCTCCTCACCTTCTAAGATGGCTGAGGAATTCAAAGACTTTTATCAATCCCTGTACAATATCTCTGAGTCTTCATTGTTTGGTTCCCCTTCTACCTTGGCAAAAGACCAATTATGCTATGTTTTGGAAACTGCGCTCCTAACTCCTATCACGGAGGATGAAGTTGCCAGAGCCATTGTGGGTACACCAAGCGAAAAGAGCCCAGGCCCTGACGGCTTCACTCCTAAGTTTTATAAACTTTTTGCTCCCCATCTCATGCCCTTCCTCACTAAGATGTTCAACTTTTTGTCAGAGGGCTTAATGTTCCCTCTACAAACATTCGAGGCTCATATATCCCTCAACCCAAAGCCAGACAAGGACCCAACTCAATTCGCAAACTATAGGCCAATATCTTTGATTGGTGTCGACTTGAAAGTCTTCACTAAAATCCTGGCCAATAGGTTACAACCATTATTACCCAGGTTAATCCACTTAGATCAGGTCTGCTTGTGAGTGGCCGTAAAGCTAGGGACAATACCCTGAAGACCCTTCTTCTAACTAACTATGCCCGGACCCATGATATTCCATTATGCCTCTTGACAGTCAATGCAGAGAAGGCATTCGACCAGTAGACTGGCAGTTCCTTTGGTTATCCCTACAACAAACAGGTTTGGGAACTAATATGATAGCAAGGATACTGTCCCTTTACTCCTCTCCATCTGCTAGGATTAGACTGAATGGTTCTTTGTCTCCAGCCTTTTCCATCTCTAATGGGATGAGACAGGGGTGTCCTTTGTCCCCCCTCTTCTATGTTCTTACTATGGAACATTTGACTATCGCTTTATGTAACAATTCCTCTATCCAAGGTATAACAGTCGGGCCCACCCATACTAAACTCGCCCTCTTTGCAGACAATCTGCTCCTGTTCATGGCACACCCACACACATCCTTGACCTAAGTATTGCAGGAGTTCCAGAGATTTGGGGCAGTTAGTAACTTCAAAGTGAATTACAATAACATATCCCTGCCTAAGTCGGACCTACAAAGACTCGACCACTTTCTCTTTCAAAACCGGTTCCACTTCCATCAGGTACCTCGGAATTCAAGTCCTGGCTGACGCATCCCAGTTCTTTTCCCTGAACTTTCATTATAAATGTACTCCTTAGAACCCAAGCAGATTTATCTACATATGCGTTCAAACGGCTCTCATGGCTGGGTAGAGTGAATGCCCTGAAAATTGATTTTCTCCCTCGGTTCCTGTATTTGTTCCAAACCATTCCTTATACACATACCTAATTTGTACTTCTAGTCCCAGAATATGATATGAAACACTATCTCTTTCAAAGGTTTGGGGGGAGGGGGCTGGAGTCCCGGATGCCTCCTTATACCATAAAGCAGTCCATATGCACCCTGCGCTAACGCTTTGGTGAACATAGGCGCTTCATTATGAAGGGCTGCGACAAACACAGTGTTCCTCTCCATTTCTTGAAGGAACATCGCAAATCCATGGGTCATTGAGACCATTTCCAGAGATCTTCCTGCTGCAGAACGCTTCAGATGCCTATGTCAGCAGGAGACCTACTGGATATATTCATTAAACACTCTCTCGCCGGGGAGACTCAATGAGAAAATAGAGACACGTTCCTTATTGTAGTCCCCAACCCTTGTCCTCCCCCTTTTTTCTTCATGACTCCCATGTCCCCCCCCCCCATTCCTTTCTTCCAGCTATAGAATTTACATCGATTTATCATAAACACCAGGTCTTACCATGAATACCAGGTCTCTTGCTATCTGGGGACAACATTTTGTCACATGTATAGTAAGTGACCACTGGTCCCAACACCTCCCAATATAATTAATTTGTCGCCAATTTATTTCCTTCTCATACCCATGGTCTTTTTTATTAAATTTTTTCAGTTTTATTTTTATTTTTTTTATTATTTTTTCCCCCCAATTTTTTGTCTTCATCATTTAACGTGTGTGCGTATGTACATATGTGAACATGTATGTGTATGTATGAATATATGCATATATTTGTATACTTGTATTTTTTCCACCTCCACTTTTATTTTCTCCCCTCTCCCCTCCTTTCTTTTTACACATTTAACGTATAACTATTCCCCCCCCCCCTTCCCCCATCATAATCCAAATTGTACCCCCAAATTAAGAGTCCCGTTGCTTAATTCTTTGAATCTTTTAATTTTTTCGTCTTTTTCACTCTATTATTGTGTACATGGTATTACTCTCTTTTTTTTTGTATCTCGAATGTACCATGCTCCATATCTGGTGGGAATGCCCTCCTGTACAGGGATTTTGGCAACAGATCTTTAACCACTTCCATACAGGGCACTTATACACCTTTCTGCCCAGACCAATTTTTAGCTTTCAGCGCTTTTGCATTTTGAATGACAATTGCGCAGTCATGCTACACTGTACCCAAACTAAATTTTTATCATTTTGTACCCACAAATAGAGCTTTCTTTTGGTGGTATTTGATCACCTCTGGGATATTTATTTTCTGCAAAAAAAAAAAAAAAAAATGAAAGTTTTTTGTTTGTTTCTGTTATAAAACATTCTCCTTCACTGATGGGCACTGATGGTACTGCACTGACGGGCACTGATAAGGTGAAACTGATGGGCACGATGAGGTGGCACTGATGTGGTGGCATTGATGGGCACTAATATGCGGCACTGATGGGCGGCACGGATGGGCACTGATAGGCGGCATGGATAGGCGGCATGGATGGGCTTGGATAGGCAGCACGGATGGCCAAGGATAGGTGGCACAGATGAGCACAGATAGGCAGCACGGATAGGCGGCACGGATGGGCACAGATAGGCAGCACGGATGGGCACAGATAGGCGGCATGGATGGGCACTGATAGGCGGCATGGATGGGCACTGATAGGCGGCATGGATGGGCATTGATAAGCGGCATGGCTGGGCACTGATAGGTGGCACGGATGGGCATAGATGGGCACTATCGTATGTGTTGTACTAATGGATGCCAATCAGTGCCAAACAATGCCTGCCAATCAGTGATGCCCATTGTGGGCACTGATTGGCATCCATTGCGGCACTGATTGGCATCCATTTTTTGTGTCCTCATCCCTGGTGGTCTAGGGTGGCATACCTTTTTTTTTTGCATTCCTGGTGGTCTAGTGGGCATCCATGGTGGTCCAATGGGCATTCCTGGTGGTTCAGTGGGCATCCTCGGAGGGGCTGTGCTGATAATCGATCAGCACAAACCCCCCCTGTCACAGGAGCAGCCGATCGGCTCTCCTCTACTCGCGTCTGACAGCTTTTCCTGTTTACATTGTGATCAGCCATGATTGGACACGGCTGATCACGTGGTAAAGAGTCTCTGTGAGAGACTATTTACCTTGATCGGTGTTGCGGGGTGTCAGACTGACACCCTGCAACAACGATCGCAGCGATGCGCGGCCCCGGCAAGTGGCTCAAAATCCTGAGGACGTAATATGACGTCCACTCAGGATTCTACAACCACTTTGCCGACGTCAATCTGTCATTGGCGGGCGGCAAGTGGTTAAACTATACTGTAAACTGATGGCGACTTCCATTCAACCTTAACCTGAGGTGGCTCTCTTATCTATACTTCCTGGCAAATTCAAATCCATTAAAAAAGATGTATTGAGACACTCTCTTGCAGCGGCCAGAGTAGTGATTTCCCTTCACTGGAGTTCGAAAATCATGCCTTCCCCGGGGGATTGGGCTACTGAAGCAGACCGTATAAGGGACCTTGAAGGTCTGTTGGCAGAGGAATATGGTAAAGACGAACAGTTTTCTCTCACTTGGACTTCATGGTCCATGTTCCAATACTCCTCAGAGTTTATCTTCTGGGCTGAGAGTGGCCTAGACGACGTCACCTTGGGTGGAATGCTTCTTGTCCTCTATCTTTCTGCCCCCTCTTTTCTGCCCCTATTCATTTTCCTCTATGTATAAATACACCCTTAGGAATCTAGGGCCTGATCCACAAAAGGGATACGCCGGCGTATCTACTGATAGGCCGTCGTATCCCTGTTTCTATCTATGGAACTGATCCACAGAATCAGTTTCTCATAGATAGGCAGAAGATCCGACATGTGTAAGGGACTTACACTGTCGGATCTTAGGATGCAGTACCGCAGCCGCCGCTGGGGGCATTTCTCGTCGAAATCCAGCGTCGGGTATGCAAATTAGCACTTACGGAGATCCACAAAGCTTTTACGCTTCGGTTTTTCTCCGTAAGTACTGTTTGCCGTCGCAAAATTAGGGCTGCTTTTACAAAGTGTAAAGTTAGTACACCATGTAAAAGTAGACCCTTCTTTCCCACGACGCTGTAAAAAAAAATTTAAAACATTTTTTTCCCCGCCGCATCTCTTTTTTTTCCCGACGCAACTTTTTTTACCCGGTGCGATTCACAAAACTCGGCGTAACGTAATTTTGCACAATGCACATCGGGAAAATTGCGTCGGGAGCATGCGCAGTACGTCCGGCGTGGGAGCGCGCCTAATTTAAATGGGACTCGCCCCATTAGATTAGGAACGCCTTGCGCCGGACGGATTTAAGTTACACCGCTCAAAATTTCTAGGTAAGTGCTTTGTGGATCAGCACTTAGGTAGAGATTTTGCGGCGGTGTAACTTAAACGGGAAAAATTAAGTTACGCCGGGTTTTTGTGGATCAGGCCCCTATTGAGCAAATGTACCATGACTTTGACTTATCCATTGTTACTGATTCAGTGGGTGACCCCTACGACGTATTCTTTTTTATAAAGACAGGTTTTTCATATGAATAAAAAAAGATTGAATTAAAACATGTCCAACAAAAATCACATGTCTTTGGCAAACAAAAACCCAATAATTGTATAATATTATAACAGGTGTAATGTGTGCAATATGTGCTGCTTTTACTAGTAGATGTGGCTTATAATTTCCCCCTGCTACACTGATACCCACCCCCTCGCATTGTCTTTATCAACCTCTGCTAGAGGATGTAGGTGTCATTGGTATCATCCACCAGTGCTTAGGTGTCTGTCCAATGTGGAGAGTATTCTGCAGAGGGCTGCCTGTATGCTGATGCTGCATTCATACACTTATATAATAGTCTCAGGTCAGAATTTGGCTTGTCAATGACTGCCCATAGCAGCCATAGGTTTCTGCATTCCATGCATGTACAAAACCAAGGATCCAATTTATTATAATCCCTACATAAAGGATCTATGGGTTGCTTTTATGAATAGGAACACCATTTTAAACTTTAAAGGAAATGGTCAGGGGACCCCTTCATGTCCTGAAGCAGTGGAGGCCCATTTATTATTGGCACTTGGGCGCCACACGCTCTTTCCAGCCACCCCCCTATATTAGCAATAGATAGATTCATGCATAGCATGAATCTATTCATGGCTGCCGCTGCCACCCCTTATTCAGGCATCCAGCACCTTTCCAGGCGTTCAGCTCCACGCGTCCAGCTCCACCGGGTACCTGAATTACAACAGCTATGAGCCCACCCAGGTGTTACAACAGAGAATGAATATTCGCTGTTATAACACTGATGCTCAATCTGGCCAATCAGAAGAAAGTCTGAGATCGCTTTTCTGTTTGGCCGAAAAGAGAAGACTCTGGATTGGCCACCCGTGGAGAGCAGGGAAAGGACGGAGGAAATTAAAGCCAGAGCCAGGAGGGAGGAAAATGAGGGAGAGCCGCCGTTGCCACTGAGAGAGAGCCCGGGAGAGGAGAAGCACCGATTAGCTGGGGTAAGTCAGTGCACCAGATCCGCCAGCACTTCAATCATCCCGGCACCATGATTGATATGGTGTCAGGAGATTTGAAACGCATTATTCCTATTATTACATTGTAATATACAATTAAATAGTTCAACTCACCATAATGCAGAATGTGCCACCAGTTGCTTTTTGTCGCTTGCCATGTTGCCTGCCACCAAATGCGGAGTGTCACTTGCCACGTCACTTGCCATCAGATGCAGAGTGTAATTGCTACGTCGCCTGCCACTAGATGTGTTTGTCTCTTGCCACGTCACCTACCACCAGATGCAGATTGTCACTTGCCACTTCGCCTGCCACCAGATGTGTAGTGTCACTTGCCATGTAGCCTGCTACCAGATGCGTTTTGTCCCTTGCCACGTCGCCTGCCACCAGATGCGGATTGTCACTTGCCATGTTGCCTGCCACCAAATGCGGTTTAGAGGTAAGCCTGTAGTAGTGGATAGTGAGGGAGAACAGTGGTGGTGGGGGGGGGGCTGGCGGTGAGAGATGATCTCAACTCTCTTCTCCCCTGTCTCACCTCCAGCAGTCTAGCGGTGTTCTGCCTCGCTGTGTGGGTGGAAGAGCAGTGATGCAGGCAGGCAGTGAGAGATGATCTCATCTCTCTGCTCCCCCACCTCCCCTGAAGCAATATAGCAGCCCTGCTGTGAGCCAGGAAGAGCGGCGATGCAGGCGGCGGTGAGAGACGATCTCATCTCTCTGCTCACTCGCCTCAGTGTAGCGACCCCGCTGTGACCACTTAACAGCGGTGATGCGGGCAGGTGGTTAGAGATTATTTCATCTCTCTGCTCGCTCCTCCGCTGCACGTCAGACAGTGCAGCCTTTGTGGCCTGTCTGCAAACAGACCACAGCCCGGGGATTAATGACCCCTGGCCTAAGATACCAGCCCTATGTGCATGGCTAATTGAATGAGGGGTACAGAGTACCCCTACTCATTCATAATAAAAATGTAAATAGCGAATAAACATACCACACCAGAAATAACAGCACTAGTTTCCAGTAATGAATGTAAAAAAAGGGGCAAGGAATGTGCCATATTTGGGCAATGATGTCGACCACTATGCCTGCCCCTTTGTTTAAATAGACAGGGATTTCCAACCAGCAATTGAATGGGGCCAGTTGACATCACTGGTTGCCTAGGATGCGAATGGTGCCGGATTTGTGACAGTCAAAGAACGAAGCTGTCATATAAACTAGCAGTAGAAAAGCTGTTACTATATATGATATTTGGCTACAAGTTCAGTGTTTGGACAAATGCCTAAACAAGCAAAGTTTGGTCCAAAAGTGTGTTCGGACTGATCTGTAATAATGACTGCCTTGTGCAAACAATTGAAATTGAGAAAGGGAAGTCCAAAACTTTTTGTTTGTTCTGGATGTTTTTTTCTTGTACCACTGACTGGAGGATGAAGTAACTAAATTCAAACTGTGTGTGTAACATTTGCACAGTGTGGATATATTGTTTACAATGAAATCTAATCTCTACTCCTTCAAACTGTTTCTGTTTCAGTTAATGACTGTGTTTCAGGATGGGTTCACACTATACTACACAACAGCCGTACGACTTTCATCCTACTTTGCTCTGCGACATCTGTCCTAAATTGGTCCTACATTGGTCCTACATCCATCTGACTTTCATGAACAGGATACTACTTTGATCCGACTTTGTGATAGTCTGACTTGTTCTTTGACCAATCAAAACAATCACAGAGTGAGGCCCCGTACACACGACCGGGTTTCGCGGCAGAATTCAGCAAGAAACTCGATGCGAGACGTATTCTGCCGAGAAAACCGGTCACGTGTACACTTTTCGCCGAGAAACCCACCGAGGAACTCGTCGAGCCAAATATAGAACATGTTCTCTATTTCCTCGTTGGTCAATGGGAAAATTTGGCTCGCCGAGATCCTCGGCGGCTTCACAGGGAACTTGACGAGCAAAACGATGTGTTTTGCCCGTCGAGTTTCTCGGACGTGTGTACGGGGCCTAAGATAAATTGCTTTTACTGCTGCTGTAATCACATGTCGGATGTCAAAATTCGGATGGTAAGGACAAGGCTCCTACTTTGGTCCGACTTCAATTATATTCAATGGGCTAAAGTAGGATCAATGTTGGACCAAAGTAGTACAGGGAGCATTTTAAAAGTTTACACTTATCCGACAAACGCTCCGACACTATGAGCTCATGTCGCATGACGTTTGAAAATCAATGTTTCCCTATGAGAGCCGTCTTAAAGGGGTTGTAAAGGAAAAATAAATTTTCCCTAAATAGCTTCCTTTACCTTAGTGCAGTCCTCCTTCACTTACCTCATCCTTCCATTTTGCTTTTAAATGTCCCTATTTCTTCTGAGAAATCCTAATTTCCTGTTCTTCTGTCTGTAACTACACACTGTAATGCAAGGCTTTCTCCCTGGTGTGGAGAAAGCCTCTTGAGGGGGGAGGGGGCGAGCAGGCAAGTCAGGACGCTCTCTACTTTGCAGATAGAGAAAGGAGCTGTGTGTTAGTGGGCGTCCTGACACTCCTGCTCCCCCCTCCCCCTCAAGAGTCTTTCTCCAAACCAGGAAGAAAGCCTCGCATTACGGTGTGTAGTTGCAGACAGAAGAACAGGAAGTGAGGATTTCTCAGAAGAAATAAGGACATTTAAAAGCAAAATGGAAGAATGAGGTAAGTGAAGGAGGACTGCACTAAGGTAAAGGAAGCTATTTAGGGAAAATTTATTTTTCCTTTACAACCCCTTTAAGACGGCTCTCATAGGGAAACATTGATTTTAAAACGTCATGCGACATGAGCTCATAGTGTCGGAGCGTTTGTCGGATAAGTGTAAACCCGGCCTAAACCTACATATGAAATTGATAATCATTAGCACCTGATTGGTATAATTAGTTAATAATGCACTTGACGCTAATCCTACAAAATCCCTGACTTTGTGCAAGCGTACAATGTGTGCAAGTGTAAGAACTGATGCTGGTTTAAAGTCAAAGGGTAGTCAGACCAAATATTGATTTGATTTAGATTTTTCTGCTCGTTAACTTTTATAAAAATAAACAATTTAAATATATATTTTTAAAAGCATTATTACTTTAAACTGCCTAAAACTTTTGCACAGTACTGTATATCTTAGGAAACTGTCATACTTATGATTTATAGCCATACGTGGAATTCTTGGCTACTTTTTACAAGTTAACTGTGCTAATCGTAACTGCTTTCCTAAAAAAAAAAACTGTTAGTAAATGAGCTCTGTAGCTAAAGACCAGATTACACACATAATTCAATTATCAAAAGTCATTACAATTACAGGGAGGTGAGAGATCTTTTAGCTTATCTTAGCTAACAAACTGATTTTATTTATTAAATTCACCAGCCCTTCATTTCCTGAAGTCTATGGATCTCCACTCTGGGAATGCCGTCCATATCATTAGTGCATATCTCTGGTGAATAGTATGTTTTACCATAAATAATTAATAGATGCAGAAGTGTTTTTCAGACATTCCTTGGAAAGGATGTCACTGCTATTGTAAAATTATAGTATCATAACTTTACATATGGGAGTCTGGAAATCAGCAAAAAGCACTATTGTTGTTTTATTTTTTTTAGTTTAAGTATATTGGGAGTGTTCGCCGACTAGAGATTAATTAATGAGCCAGCATCTGGTGTATACCCATGATTATATAATATATTCCCTTTTGTTGATTGGTTATTTTTGTTTTTGTATATGTATCTTGTACTATGCAACATACAGTATATGCCAGTGTGTTAATACAAAATGCACATTCTGGAGCTCTACGCGAGGGCCTAATCCTCAAGTTAGGCCCCATACACACCATAGAATCTATCCGCAGATAAATCCCATTGAATGGGTTTCAGCGGATAGATTCTATGGTGTGTACACTCCGGCGGATATTTATCCGCGGATATTTCCGAATTCCAGCAGATAAATATTTGTCGACATGCACAGAATATCTATCCGCTGGAATCGGATCCCACGGATGGATCCGCTGGTCTGTACAGACTCACCGAATCCATCCATCCGAAGGGATCCCCTGAATGCGTCGTAATGATTTGACGCATGCGTGGAATTCCTTATATGACAGCGTCGCGCACGTCGCCGCGTCATAATCGCGGCGACGGCGCGACACGTCATCGCCAGAGGATTTCGGCGCGGATTTCAATGCGATGGTGTGTACACGCCATCGCATAGAAATCTGCTGAAATCCTCGAGAGGATTTATCCGTGGAAGCGGTCCGCTGGACCGTATTCGCGGATAAATTCTCCCGTGTGTATGGGGCCTTACTCTTTTCTAGTATAAGGAAATATATTTATTGCTTGAACCAAACATTTTGGTGTGTTACATGTTTCCAGAGTACACTTTAGATATCTGCAACACATGCAGAAATTGATGTCGCGTCTGTGTTTTATTTGTGAACCTTCTTATGTGCAGTTTAAAAATAATTTTATCAGATCTTTTTGTGGAAGTCCATGATTTTTTATAGGGATGGGGAATAATGACTGATGTGGCCTTAAGAAAATGTGTAGATCCCACCACTTACAGGATAAGTACATTTTTAAAGCACAATGCTGTGATTTATGAATTATATTATCTTTAAACGGTTGGCCATGGCACTGCTTTTTTAAATGGACCCCTAGTTCTCTTTATTACAGATACTCTTAAGGCTACGTGTACACTAGCCTACCCTGGCCATAGCCACAGAAAAACAAAAACGTGGCAAAAATGCAAAACCCGCTTTGCTTTTTCCCATGGTCAGCAGTCAAAATGTTCCTATCTTGAACGTGGTTCTTCCAAATTCAGGAGATGGAGGTTTAACCTATACGTGGCAGCTCCTGAACTCTGCTAAAAGTGTTTGTGTACATGGACACATAGGGGGGTATTTACTAAAGCTGGAGACTGCAAAATCTTTTGGAACTCTGCATAGAAGCCAATTAGCTTTAGGTTTTATTAGCGAGTGCGGTCCAGGGAGCACAGTTTTGGAACTCCCTGCCTCTAAAATTAAGGCTTGAGAATGATCTTTTTAAGTTCAGGAAGCTTCTAAAAACTGAGCTTTTCAGTCAAGCCTATGGAATTACATAGGTTTTTATAGTTCTTTGATCTGCTAACCATTTTAAATTTTGATCTGTTCCGCTGCCTGTGTGTTTTTTTGGTTGTTGCTGTATTGTTGTTCTCGGCGCATCGAGGCCTACGGGTAACTGACTGCGTTTTGTACCATTTTGTACTTTTAAGAATTTTAATAAATAAATAAATAAATAAAGCCTAATTTAACAAGTTGAAGTTAGAAGCTGATTGGCTATCATGCACAGTTGCGCCAGATTGTGAGTGCTCTAGTTTTACTTAAAGGGGTTGTAAAGGTTTGTTTTTTATTTTCTAAATAGGTTCCTTTAAGCTAGTGCATTGTTGGTTCACTTACCTTTTCCTTCAATTTCCCTTCTAAATGTTTTTTTTCTTTGTTTTCTTTGTCTGAATTTCTCACTTCCTGTTGCTCCTCAGCAAGGTGTTCAGTAAGCTGTTCTAAATGACTTTCCACAGCTCGGATGATGGTGGAAAGCTTACTAAGGAGAAACAGGAAGTGGGAAATTCAAACAAAGAAAACATTTTTTTAGAAGGGAAATCGAAAGAAAAGGTAAGTGAACCAACAATGCACTAGCTTAAAGGAACCTATTTAGAAAATAAAAGACACCTTTACAACCCCTTTAATCTCCCTCATAGGCTTTTATGGAGTTAAGTTTAAGAGTTTTGGCAATAAAAAGCCAAAAGCTCCTAAACTCAAGTTTTGGAGCTGCCAGTGTACATGAAGTCTAAAGACCTTTTGGGGATTAGCCTTACTCTCTCTAACAACTCATTGCTCATTCAGAGTTTTCGCTGTTTTTGTTGTATTCCTTGTATATTTAACCGGCTCCCGTCCCCCTCACACAGATATACTGTGGTAGAATGGCTCCCCTGGGAAAAATCCCGTATGGGCACGTCCTTCCCTTTTTCGCAAGCAATCACGTGCATGAGCGCCATCACAGGGATTTGTGTGTGTAAACACACAACTCCCTGGCCTGTCAGGCAAACATATTGGGGCAGATCCACAAAGAGAGTACTTTCAAATTTCCTGCGTCGTATCTTTGGTTTGAATCCTCAAACCAAGATACGACGGCATCTGGGTTAGATCCGACAGGCGTATGGCTTCGTACGCCTTCGGATCTTAGATGCAATACTTCGGCGTCCGCTGGGTGGAGTTCTCGTCGTTTTCCGCGTCGAGTATGCAAATTAGCTATTTCCGACGATCCACAAACGTACGCGCGGCCGTCACATTCTCTTACGTCATCTCTAGTCGGCTTTTTCCGGCGTATAGTTAAAGCTGCTGTTTTGTGGCGTATAGTTAGACTTGCCATGTTAAGTATGGCCGTCGTTCCCGCGTTTATTTTGATTATTTTTTTCGTAAGTCGTCCGTGAATCGAGATGGACGTAATTAACGTCTATGTTAAAAAAATATGACGTCCTTGCGACGTCATTTAGCGCAATGCACGGCGGGAAATTTAGGGACGGCGCATGCGCAGTTCATTCGGTGCGGGGACGCGCTTCATTTAAATGAAAAACGCCCCCTACTCGCCGATTTGAATTAGACACCCTTACGCCGCGAGAGATAGACTACGCCGCCGTAACTTACGGCGCAAATTCTTAGTGGATTCGAAGTTTAAACAAGTAAGTTACAGCGGCGTAGCGTATCTCCCATACGCTGCGCCGGTGCAGATCTCTGTGGATCTGCCCCAGTGTTTGTTCCTACTAAGTAGGTAAAACAATATGTCTCCTCTCCTAGTCACTCCCATCCCCACACAGTTAGAATACACTGAGGGAACACACAGTTAACCTCTTGATCGCACCCTAGTGTTAACCCCTTCCCTGCCAGTAACATTTACACAGTAATCACTGCATTTTTATAGCACTGATCGCTATATAAATGTCAATGGTCCCAAAAAAGTGTTAAAAGTGTCCGATCTGTACATTGCAATGTTGCAGATCACTGCCATTACTAGTAAAAAATAAATAAATAATAAAGATGCCACAAAAATTCGATAAATTTTTCCCATAGTTTGTAGATGTTATAATTCTTGGGCAAACTAATCAATATATGCTTATTGCGTATGCAGAAGAGAACGATCTGGGTCACTCTGTGCAAAACCAACTTAACAGAGGGCAGAATTAAAATTAGACTTGGTAAACTTAACACTAATAAATCACTGGGATCAGATGGCTTGCACCCGGGGGTACTTAGGGAACTCAGTCAAGTAATTTCCAGACCATTGTTCCTAATTTTTACTGACAGTCTACTGACTGGAATGGTTCCAACTTAGCACCAATATTTAAAAAGGGCCCAAAATACATCACTGGGAATTACAGACCAGTTAGCCTAGCATCAATAGTATGTAAGCTCTTGGAGGGGGTGGTAGGGGACTATAAACAAGATTTTAGTAATGAGAACGGTATCATTAGCAGTAATCAGCATGGATTCATGAAGAATCATTCTTACCAAACCAATCTATTAACCTTCTATGAGTAGATGAGTTGCCATCTAGATAAAGAAAGGCTTGTAGATGTGGTGTATCTGGATTTTGCAAAAGCATTTGATATAGTTCCCCATAAACGTTTACTGTACAAAATAAGGTCCATTGGCATGTACCATAGGGTGATAAACATGGATTGAAAACTGGCTACAAGAGCGAGTTCAGAGGGTGGTGATAAATGGGGAGTACTCGGAATGGGGTCCCCCGGGGTTCTGTGCTGGGACTAATCCTATTTCATTTGTTCATAAATGACCTGGAGGAAGGGGTAAACAGTGCAATCTCTGTATTTGCGATACTAAGCTAAGCAGGGCAATAACTTCTCTGCAGGATGTGGAAACCTTGCGAAAAATTAATGGGGTGGGCAACTACATGGCAAATGAGGTGCAATGTAGAAAAATTTTAAATAATGCATTTGGGTGTCAAAAATACAAATGCAATCTATACACTTGGGGGGGGGGAACTCTGGAGGAATCTAGGATGGAAAAGGACCTGGGGGTGCTAGTAGATGATAGGCTCAGCATTGGCATGCAATGCCAAGCTGCTGCTAACAAAGCAAACAGAATATTGGCATGCATTAAAAAGTGAGAGATGATACCGCTCTAAAAACTGCTGATCCCTTGGCTTTGCTTCATCCCACTAAACCAAAAGGGTGCTGGCTATGCACAGGTGCATTGGATAGAAGAACATCCTGGATTGCCGCACTCCTTAAAACAATGTCTTTATTGCACAAATAAAATCCAAAAAACAACCAAAGCTATACAGTCAAAATGAAGTGAACAACAGAAAAAAGGTGGCTGACTTGTTTCACATCATGCGATGCTTACTCATAGCTGCATTAAAAAGGGGATTAACTCCAGGGATAAAACAATAATTCTCCCGCTTTACAAAACTCTGGTCCGGCTGCACCTAGAGAATGCTGTACAGTTCTGGGCACCAGTCCTCAGGAAGGATATACTAGAAATAGAATGAGTGAAAAGAAGGGCAACAAAGCTAATAAAGGGTCTGAAGGATATTAGTTATGAGGAAAGGTTGCGAACACTGAACTTACTCTCTCTGGAGAAGGGACGCTTGAGAGGGGATATGATTTCAATTTACAAATACCATACTGGTGACCCCACAATAGGGATAAAACTTTTTTGGAGAAGGGAGTTTAACAAGACACGTGGCCACTCATTAAAATTAGAAGAAAAGAGGTTTAACCTTAAACTACATAGAGGGTACTTTACTGTAAGAGCGGCAAGGATGTGGAATTCCCTTCCACAGGCTGTGGTCTTAACCAGGGGCATCAATGGTTTCAAGAAACTATTAGATAAGCACCTGAACGACCACAACATACAAGGTAATACTGACATATAATCACACACATAGGTTGGACTTGATGTATTTTTTCAACCTCACCTACTATGTACCTATGTAACACAGTGGAGGTAAGTATGACATGTGTGTTATTTAAACAAAACAAAAAAAAATTAAGTTGAGTAACCCTTTAACTGTTGTCTCATCCATAGAAAACTTTTGTTTTAGGTAGGTGGTATTTTAGGGTTTTCATTTATTTTAGGGACATAAAACAGTTCCCAGTGCCACAAAACCAACACATGCAACTCAGGAATAGTAAGAGAATGAATGCAGTTGAAGACACCCAGTGGAGCCTGAAGCAGATTAGCAAAACATAAAAACAGCGCAAAACATGCTTCACTAAAACATAACTCAATAAAAAAAGGTTGATAATCAAAACACACTTATAGTAATTCATGGGTTATAAAAAAACATGAAAAGTACAGTGAGTTCATGTAAAACAATCTATATTAAAATCACAGAGTCCCAAGGTATCCCTGTAGCTGTCAAACGCCCAAGCAATCTGCCTCAATCAAAATCACTACTATGGAACACTGAAGGTACAGCCCGGTAATTCATATGTAGCTGACAGAGGGACAGAGGAACTCCAATGAATAGTATGCCATATGCTTTGTAAAAACAATTGTGCACCCACATAGAAAAACCATTGTGTGTGAAGCAAAGCCAGTGAGACCACAAAGTGAGGCGATAGAAGAGCTGCAACAGAGCACAGTGCTTGATCGAATGAGGGCTTAGTAAGTAAAAGGGATGCATTAGGTAATGGAATGCATTAGGTAAAATATGTTAAGGTTTTATAACCACTTTAATTCTTAAGGAGGGTTTGCTTGAAATTGGCCAATGGCAGGAAAGTTTTGCATCAGCAAGAACAGGGACAGTCTCAGAGAACTACTGATAGATTTGTATCTACAGTTAATGCAGGCCTGATTGATGAAAAAGCATGTGTTGCTGTTAAAACTACCTGAAAAAAGCAAAACTTCAGTAAAAAATACACTAATGTTAATTTTAGAGCAGACAACCACAATACATTATCCAGTTTTTTGGTAAAATATAAAAGATTAGTAAATTGATACACAATACGTCAAATTTAAAAATTGTGTGCGTCCGTGAAATAGCAAAAAACTTCAGTACCCTATATTTTCTATAAGCGATGCTTTAAAAGCCTCTACTGGTCATTAGTTTAGTTTTACACAGGAGCTCTGGTGCTAAAACTATTGATTTCACTCCAGAATGCACGGGAATATATAACATGCATATCGCAATCAAAGTTTTCCTGCGTAGGTGCCCGACATGTATGTTTAAGATCGTATGTGTGCGTGACTGTGGGAGTGGGGGCCTTGAAACTTTTTTTGGGGGTGATTTTATGTGCTTGGTTGTAACATCAAAAATTATTTTACTTATTTTTTGTTTACCTAACTTTTTTTCGGAATTTTTGTGTGACAGGCTATCTTTAAATGCTTGCCAACCACCTGCCGTCATTATACTGAGGCAGGTTGGCACATCTGCGCAAACTGCTGTAGGTGTACGTCGACTGCTTTAAGAGCTATAGGGGGCACGCAATACCACAGCCGATGCACGTGGTCTGTGGCCGCGATGTCTGTCAAAGAGCCAGAATGGGGATCCCCGCTCTGTCAGGAAAGTAGAGAGAGATCTGTCTAGTAATCGGGAACAGCGATAACTCTCTACTCCCAGTCAGTTCGCTCCTCCCACAGTTAGACTCACCTCCCTAGGGAACACTTGTACAATATACGCTTAGTGGCCCAGATTCTCACGATGGCGCAACGCCATGTACGCCGTCGTAAGTCCTAATCTGGCCCGTCATATCTATGTGACTGATTCTTAGAATCAGTTACGCATAGATATCCATTAGATCCGACAGGCGTAAGTCTCTTACGCCGTCGGATATAAACTGCAATTTATTTTTTGCCCTCTAGGTGGCGCTTCCGTCAATTTCCGCGTCGAGTATGCATCGAGTACGTTACGCCGCCGCAGAGATACGCCCAATGTACCTGAATCTGGCCCAGTGTGTTTTTTCTTACCAAAAATATCAGGTGGATAAATCCTTACGGGGCTGAAGTGAGTAATGAGACACTTTCGGGTCAGCAAGAAGGGAAGTCCCCTCAGCTCCCTCCTCTCTACCCGGCGTCACCTGCCATGCCGGCAGAGAGGAGAGAGAACTGCAAGTGGAGCCCGAGATACATGGCGGGGGCAAGCACGTGAGAAGAACAGCCATTACCGGGGTATTTGGAAGCGATCAGGCAGCTTCCCAGCTTCTGGATTCATTCCATCTGAAAGCCAGCAGGCAGCTTGTCACATATACACACACTTCCATATGACGTATGGACCTGGCAGCGAAAGGGTTAAAGGATTTGTGTATTTTCAATGTTGTCCTCAAATCTGCATGAAACAAACCTCTCTTTACTGTACAATTTATTTAAACTTTTTTTTGATACATGTGTCCTTTGGCACTGCCCAGGTCTCCACACTTTTTGTCTCTAGTAGGTTGCTTATTAGCCCTGACACTGGCTAGGACTTACAGTACAAACAAGATTTGTCTCCTATAGGCTGCAAAGAGATTTGCCGCTAAGTTTGAGTTTGCAGAATTTCAAATCAGATTCAGCGAAACCTCAATGAATCAACTCAGTCATATTCACTCATCCCCAATTACAACTCGCATTTTCCTTTACCCTCTCTAACCCTTATAATTTCACCTACATTATTTTACCTTCCTGTCCCTCCTCCATACCTGTTGAAATACTCCTCCAACCTTCCCATAAACTTAGCACATGGGACCATTATGTTGCAAACTTTATTAAACATATAGGTTGTACCCTGATAAAAAAGGATACCAGTACTCTAGAAACCTAAACATCAAGACTTAAATTTAATGTAAACCCTCACATATAACCAGTAAAGTGAACAGCCTCAGATGATACACAGAGATGAAACAAATCTCCCTACATAGGTTTTACATGTAGATCTGCAGTCTTCAGCTGTATACAGTATATCCTTTAGAAAGTACTCTTCGTGTTAGGATATTTTCTCTTCCTGTTCACCACTGGTAGTAGATTTTTGACATACAGCCAGGACAAATGATTGGAGGAAAGGCACACCCCCAACTCCACATTGGCAAAAGGAATGTGCAGAGAATGTGCTCTACTCTGAAACGGCAAGCTGTGTACTAATCTATTTATAGCAACCTCCCGTGACACAAACTTCAGGCTGCTGTCTCGGAGAACATGTCAAAAGCTTTCAGGCTGATAACAGAGGAACTGAGTAGGAGAAAGCTACGGGGCATAGTGCTTTGAAGAGAGATAAGAAAACACTACAGATAAATGTGCCCAGCTCAAATTTCATGAATTGGGTTGACATCTACTTTAAGTGCTGTGTTTAGCTCTGTAAGCTTCTGTTGTCATTTCTGTGTTGTGAATGGAACCAGCAATATTCTACAAAATTAAACCTTGGACACAATTCCGATTCAACTAATACCTATTTTTTTAAACTGATTTAGAAGGATGCTTTAACATCCATGTATTCTGTCATTGGTCCCAACATGGATTGAGGACAACTGGATCATACCCATTCTTTCCAGTGATTTCTCTACTAGATGTCAATTTCTGGTACCAAGTAGAAAGCAAATCATTCAGTTGGGGAGATCTTAGTGACAACTTATTCTCTCTGTCTTCTTGGTGATAATATTTCCCATCACTAACATCTTTACGATTCACAACCAGACTAGATGGGCTAATGTTAGGGGGATAAACATCCAAGGCTGACACATCTTGGTTTGCAACCCTCAAAACTTCAGTTAAATTGACAAATATCTTTGTGTGCTTGATCATGGGACCACAGGAGTGGCTTTCTTTTTAGGAGACCTTCTATTACCACCTCTATTTCTTTTTATGCTACTTTGCTTCATAAAACCAAAGTAAATCAAATGTCTTTAACCATTCATTGAAAGCAGAAATAAACTGACATATAGAATATCATTGACATAATCTACCAATCTACTCAGAAAAGCACTACACAATTTCAAATGATGGATTGATCGAGGCATGAAGGGTGAACCATAGAGGGCCTTGTTGTTTTCTTTTGACAGCATGGAAAGATGGAGACCTCTGAATAGCTTTGCTGCATGTATCCTATTCTCATCCTGCTCACAGTTGTCACTGGGAAACAAAGTAAGGGGAATCTCTCCAATATAAACATATACTGTACAGAAATAAAATCATCTGCTTCTCAGGAACAGGGAAGTGTTACGTTTTCATTAGATTTATATAGCTGTTGAGGTCTCCTTCGGAGACGTTTTTTTTTTTTAAATCTCTCTTCTTGTTCCTTCTTGACCACTGTTCCAACAAAGGCAATTATTCCGACAGTGCAAACACTCTAGCAATGTACAGATATAATTTACAAAAAGTGTCATAGTTACTTAATAAGGGGGAGAACATAGGGAGAATAATATCAATCATCATCAAAGCAAAAAAAAAAAGAAAAGAAATCATCCACACTGTATGCATTTAACCAATAATGATATGCAAATTACATTTAAGCTAATGTAATATTCCTCAATAAATGGTTATTTGGTTACACTGCATATGTAATGAATATTTATATGAATGCAAAAGACGACATGCCATCTCAAAACGTTTTTTAATTTTTTTTATTATACATTCCAGTTTTTCTATATCTTTATTAAATTGGTGCTAGGAAGCCCAAAAGTGTAATTTCTACACAAAGACACAAAGTATAGGGCATTCTGATATTTACATTTTAACACATACTAAACAGTTAAGTGTTTATATGTGAGAAGAAAAAATAGCTGCGCTGCATAATCTGAATAATATCTAAATACACCCAGAATTAAATTTTCTTGTTCTCACTAGTGAACAAAAAAAAAATGTGTAAAAAAAAACACAAAATAATGAATAAAGAAGTACAACACAATGCAATGACAGTTAATATTGATAAATGTAGTGGGTCTCATAATAGACATATTGTGACACGGTAAACACAAAACAAGTGAAAATTATAATGTTCAAACTGTAATAAAAGTCCAATCAGTTAAGGTTAGGGTTTCTCTAAAAAAGACCCTGTCCAGTATTGATGTGCGTGAACATGCAAAACACATCCGGAAAAAAGTGCTCCTCTCATATTGAGAGAAAGAAGAAATTCCTCCACCAATGATAATACTGCCGCTTACCAAACAAATAGATCTCGTGTTAAGGAGACCATAAACGCTTGAGGTACACAATCTAGCCCAAATACTGGTAATTCGCTGTAATATCCTTCAACTGGCTGAAGAAAAACCTTGATGAGATCTGACAATCATTCACTCAGCAATGACATAGATCCGGATAGAAGAAAATAAAACAGCCCATAGCGTAATCCAAAATTTAATAGGTTAAAAGACAAATAAACTCACATTTGGCAGATGGATACAAAGCGTCTCAAAATAGATGTAGCCGGCCGGCTAAATTCCACAGCCCGTAGCTTCCGGGACTTCCGTGGGTCGTTGCGGTGATGTCAGCATGCCGCTCCTCCCTACGCACGTTTCGTCATATGTGATGTCGTCCAGGGGCACAGGCGGCGTGCTGACGCACCACTATAAATACCCATTACAAATGGGGAAGCCCAGCCCAGAGATCCGGGAGTCCCCAGACACCGGCGTCACCATCTTGAATCAGGGCAAACACGCCAGTATGCGGACACATACTAGAAATGGCCTCGATATTAGCGAAAACTATAAAAATTGATTTACGTTGATGGTTAAAATAAGTAACCAAAACATTTCAAATCTGAAATGTGTTATTTATCGAGAAAGAGAAGAAAGTGAAAATCATCATATGACAAATGAGGGATCCAAAATATGGTCCAAGGAGGGCAGAAGATATTAATATTACTAATAGAAAGGAATGGCCACAAATAATTAGTAATATTTCTGTTGTGTCAGAAAAAATTACAATTAAATATTTGTTTGAATAAATAAGTTATTATATGATCAAAGGACCAAAAATGATCACCGACACACTCCAAAAAATTAATCAAAAAAACCTCTTAAAAAATCCTCCTTAATTATTTATGAAAATCTTAAGAAGTGATTCTCGATCATTAGTGGTCAGATATTATATACACGACTCTAGATCCATTCTCTGAAAATAATCAGAACCAAGAAAAAAAAAAGAGAAAAACCTCCAAATGATCCATCCCATTTCACATTAGAAGTGTTTATATGTAACTGTTTAGTTATGATATTTACATTATTTCAAATTTCTAACATCCAGTGGACTGCATTTATTATTAGAACTTGATTTTTAAGCCCAATGATGACATGACCTGGTAGGAATTGGGAAACCTTTTGCTGTATAAAAGGAACAGTAAAACATAATACTGCTTGTCATTTAGTACACTTCTGGTTTTGCATCAAAGAAAGACCATTACCCTTTCTTCAATGCACAACCCTGGGGCTGCATAAATTAGTTTATTTCAAACAGTACAAAGAGATGTGCATAATAATGGACAATATACAAACAGCTAAGAGGAAAGAAAAAATAAGTGCCTCCACTGGGGACTGACCCAGGCTGTTCAGAAAGACTTTTCAAACGAACTATCTTCTTATATATTTTTTTCCTCTACACCTCACCTCAGTGCTCTACTGATCATTTTACTGCTCTAGCTATAAGAAAGGGATGTGCCACATACTAAAATACATATGTAAACAAACAAAATAAAGGCTAACTGGTATGATCAAGTGCTGTATAGGATAAAAATATCTGTAAATGTAAAACTTGCAATGTCATATTATGCAATTATAATTTAACATTATTTAACCTAAAATTATTATATGCTGCAGAGAAGAAAGTTTACATATTTGTTTCTTGCGGTTTTTAACAAAGTTTACTGTCTAGAATAAAAAAAAAAAATGACAGTCGTTGTGGCCAACAGCCACCATAAAACCATAAACCATGTGCAGTTATCAAGGATTTTTTTTTTTATATGCTCTTAAAATGTACTTTTCAGTATGTTAATAGTAATAAGTCATGTAGCTATACAAATAAACAAAATGCAAATTAAATTATATTATTACTATGTACAGTATATCACAAAAATGAGTAAACCCCTCGCATTTTTGTAAATATTTTATTATATCTTTTCATGTGACAACACTGAAGATATGAAACTTTGCTACAATGTAAAGTAGTGAGTGTACAGCTTGTATAACAGTGTACATTTGCTGTCCCCTCAAAATAACTCAACACACAGCCATTAGTGTCTAAACCGCTGGCAACAAAAGTGAGTACACCCCTAAGTGAAAATGTCCAAACTGGGTCCAATTAGCCATTTTCCCTCCTCGTTGTCATGAGACTCGTTAGTGTTACTTGGTCTCAAGTGTGAAGGGAGAAGATGTGTTAAATTTGATGTTATAGCTCTCACTCTCTCATACTGGTCACTGGAAGTTCAACATGTCACCTCATGGCAAAGAACTCTCTGAGGATCCGAAAAAAATAATTGTTGCTCTACATAAAGATGGCCTAGGCTATAAGAAGACTGCCAAGACCCTGAAAAAGACCATATGGTGGTTTAACAGGACAGGTTCCACTTAGAACAGGCCTCGCTATTGTCGTCCAAAGGCGTTGAGTGCACATGCTTAGCGTCGTATCCAGAAGTAGACAAGCAGATTAAGGACATGGATTAATGGAACCATGTCCTATGGTCTGATAAGACCAATATAAACTTATTTGGTTCGGATGGTGTCAAGCATGTGTGGCGGCAAACAAGGTGAGGAGTACAAAGACAAGTGTGTCTTGCCTACAGTCAAGCATTGTGGTGGGAGTGTCATAGTCTAGGGCTGCATGAGTGCTGCCGGCACTAGGGAGCTACAGTTCATTGAGGGAACCATGAAGGCCAACATGTACTATGAGATACTGAATATGATCCCCTCTCTTTAAAGACTTGGCAGCAGTATTCCAACATGATAACGACCCAAACACACCTCCAAGAAGACCACTGCCTCGCTAAGAAAGCTGAGGGTAAAGGTGATTGACTGGCCAAGACCCTGCCTTGGCTGTCCAAAATACAGCACATTATAATAAACAAGGTAGCGTCTGAATACGGATACCTGTATCCATACATACTCACAGCTCATCTGGAAAAGGGACAAAACAAGGGAAATGAGGGAAAATAAACAGAACGATCATTCTCTCTGTACAGCGCCCTGTGTTGATTGTCAACACAGGGCTCTGGAGTGGTATTGGACATAGCCAATCAGCAGTTCCCAGAAATTTGATCTGCTGACAAACTCCTGCTCTGTTAAATAACAGGGGAGCAGGCAGGGGTGCCCGCACGTGCCTGAAACCAGGAAGCGATGTACATGTATGTCGCTGTGCCTGTAGGAACCACCCCCACACAGTGTATGTACTATGGCGCATAGACAAGCGGCTAAATTCACATATTATAAGCGCACAATATATAAACGACTACTACTATTGAAGGCCGTATAATCATAGAATGCTAATTAGGGAGTTAATCAGACATAAAAAAAAAATGTTGCTATTGACAACAAATTGGACAAGCTTTATGTTGTTTTTTTTTTTATCTTCCTCTGGATCAATGGTGGGAATGGTGATTTGAGGATGCAGGGTGTTTTTTTTTTTTTTTTCTCCATTTGTTTCTTCTAATTGGGTTGAACTTGATAGACACTTACCTTTTTTAATCTAATTATGTAGCTATGCAACACAGCTTGTTTATAGAAGAGCCTATGACAGATATTACCCATATAGCTGTTAGAATTCAGTTATTGGATAAAAAGAAAAGCAGGTTCTTTTCCCTGATGTACACATATGCTTATACACGATTTTTGTTCAATCATTAATGTGCTTTGGAAAAAAAAAAAACAATAAGATCATTGCGTTTGGGCCCCGACTAGGTTTGCTGCCTATGGGCACACAGGTATTTTTCTCTTTCTACCACTTAGGCAGCACAGCTAGTTGTGAAGATTGTAGATTTAAGGTGCTAATGTTCTGGTTTTACAATAGACATTGGGCCAGATCCACAGAAGAATTACGCCGGCGTATCTATTGATACGCCGCGTAATTTCAAATTTCCCACGTCGTATCTTTGTTTTGTATCTACAAAACAAGATACGACTACATCTGGGCTCGATCCGACAGGCGTACGTCTTAGTACGCCGTCGGATCGTAGGTGCATTTTTCCGCCGGCCGCTAGGTGGCGTTTCCGTCGAATTCCGCGTTGAGTATGCAAATTAGCTAGATACGGTGATCCACGAAGGTACGTCCGGCCGGCGCTTTTTTTTACGTCGTTTGCATTCGGCTTTTTCCGGCGTATAGTTATAGCTGCTATAATGAGGCGTGCTCATTGTTAAATATGGCTGTCATTCCCGCGTCCAATTTTGAATTTTTTACGTCGTTTGCGTAAGTCATTCGCGAATAGGGATTTGCGTAGAATGACGTCACTGTCGTAAGCATTGGCTTGTTTCGGTTTAATTTCGAGCATGCGCACTGGGATACCCCCATGGACGGCACATGAGCAGTTAAAAAAAACGTCATTTACGTCGGGTCAAGACGTATTTACATAAAACACGCCCCCATCACATACATTTGAATTCCGCGCCCTTACGCCGCCTAAGTTACGCTACGCTGCCGTAACTTACAGCGGAAATCCTTTCAGGATACCAAAAAAAAATGTAAGTTACGGCGCTACGCCGGACGGAGGAATGCGCCGATCTACCTGGATCTGCCCCATTATTTTTAAGCAGTTTATATCTTCACCATGTGTTTCCTTGCTATGCTTTAATATTCTCCCTCAATTCAAAAAGTTTTTGTTGGCAGAGTAACTAATCTGTCATTGCACAAATTGATCTATGTGTGTGCATTTTCTGATTTTAGTATGGACAGTATACTATAAATTCCTCTGGGGCAGGGACTAATGACTGATGTCTGAGAATATTTGTAAAGTGAACCTGTAAGTGCTTTATACCAGAATTAAATAAATAAATGGGTAATAATTATTACTTTGATGGACGTTTTTATATTTGACTTTACAAATAGACCATAGCTTCTGACCTATTTTTTTTTTTTTTTGTGATTCTGGCAGCATACAGATCTCTGATTTACATTGTTCTGTGTCATTATTTGGAAATAGCATCTTAGCATAAATTACCTCTTTTCCAATATCTGCATGCTTACAGTTGTCTTTTATTCACACACAAAGGAAGAAAGAGAACAGAGCTCAATAAAATAGGCACAGTATGAATAATTACAAGGTAAGTGCACGTAGGCTATAAAGAATGGGTTCATTTTAACAAGAGGTTGCAGGACTGTGTTCAGCCTGGGGCAGCACTAAAAGATTCTGTGATAAGTTGCATAGGCTTCTCATGCCATTAGCTCTGCTATTCATGAAAAATAGGTTGTTGCCTTAGCAACCCAGTTACATATTATGCATTATTTTAGCTGTAAGAGTCCGTACAGATTTCAAAAGAAAAAAATTACTTGCTAATTTTTCTAATGTGTTTTTTTTTTATATTAACAGCCTGCTTTAGAACAGTAATGTGTTATGGAAATCATGGCTTCTTTGTGCTCTTTATGATCCTGGACAAATATTATGAGCAATTGCTTTTGTCTCATTTGTGTTGGAAGTTTGCTCCTGAGCACAATGGGAAACTGAGAGCTTTTTCTGGCAAACTAGGCTAAGTTTCTTTTATTATTTTTAGTTGATATTAAGGGACAAGGGTGGTAGTAAGAAACCAAATAAGGTGAGTTCTCATGTCAAGACCTGTGTTCCCAGTTATCTCCTTTCTGAATATGCTTAATCCAAATTATGTGATTTCTCAGACAGAAATGCATATAATGGGGGTTATCCACAAAAGGGATACGCCGGCGTATCTACTGATACGCCGTCGTATCCCTGTTTCTATCTATGGAACTGATCCACAGAATCAGTTTACCATAGATAGGCAGAAGATCCGACATGTGTAATTGAATTACACTGTTGGATCTTAAGGATGCAATTCTAGGCTGGCCGCTAGGTGGCGAGGCCATTGCGGCCGGCCTAGAATATGCAAATTAACACTTACGGCGATCCACGAACGTTCCGACGGGCCCGTCGCGCTAAATCTACGTTGTTTACGTCGAGTTACTCCGTGTAAAAATAGGGCTAAGTCCTATTTGACTAAGCCCTATTAAGTATGGCCGTCGTTCCCGCGTCGAAATTTTAAACTCTACGTCGTTTGCGTCAGACGTCCGTGAATGTCGCTGGACGCCTAAGCAAATGACGTCGGAGCGACATCTGTTAGCGCAATGCACGTCGGGTAAGTTACTTGTGGATCGGGCACTTAGGTAGAAATTTTGCGGCGGTGTAACTTAAATCGGAAGATTTAAGTTACGCAGGATATTTGTGGATCTGGCCCAATGTACATATAGGGCCAGATTCAGAGAGAACTTATGCCGACGTATATGTTGATACGCCACGTAAGTTCTGGATGCGCTGTCGTATCTATGCGCCGTATTCTAGAAACCAGATATGCCTGAATTCTGGCTCCATCCTACGCCGTCGTATCTTGGGTGCATATTTACGCTGGCCGCTTCCATTGATTTACGCATTGAATATGTAAATGACCTAGATACGCCGATTCACGAACGTACTTGCGCCCGTCGCAGTAAGCTATGCCGTTTACGTAAGGTGTACATCTGGCGTAAAGTTATCCCTCATAAAGCAGGGGTAAGTCATGTTAGGGTATGGACGTCTGAACAGCCTTCGGATTTAACGTCGTTTGCATAAGTCGTACGTGAATGGGGCTGGGCGTAGGTTACGTTCACGTCGAAAGCATTGAGCCGACGTATCTTAGGGAGTATATGCAACGTGATTCTGAGCATGTGCGCGCATGCGCCGTTCGTTCGGGAATTCATTTACATGGGGTCACGGCTAATTTTAATACAACACGCCCACTACCCTCCTAATTTGAATTAGGTGGGCTTACGTCGGCCCATTTACGCTACGCCGATGTAACTTAGGGAGCAAGTGCTTTGTGAATACTGCTCTTGCCTCTCAGAGTTACGTCGGCGTAGCGCATATGAGATGCGCCACGCCCGCACAAAAATACGCACCTATCTCTGAATCTGGCCCATAATATATATATATATATATATATATATATATATATATATATATAGCGGTACCCCCATAAGGAGGGCTGCTAATAGACTCTGTGCCCAATTGGTTACCTCAACTCTGCAAATCCTCTCTTACCTCTGACACCCTGGGTTCTATTTCATCACCAGCTGTGGTAGTAAATAGAGACTCACACAATATTAAAGAAACTGTTCAAATATGTTTACTGCAAGTTTAACACAAGATACATAAGTATATCAACTTTAGTGAATAATGAATACACTCCTATATAAACCGCCCTTTATCTTAAACTTGTCTGACAGACACTATAAACTAGCATAGAATTCCCCAAGTCATGAATGAACACAAGTGCTTACCCAACATAGAAACCTATGTGAACAGGTTAACAGAAAGTAAACACCTGGCACTATATCTTATGTGTCAGATCTCTCCCTTCTGCCTCCTCAACGCACAGGCCAGCAATCCTGTACAATATTGAACAGTATAAACAAGATTATATTCCGTAGAATGGCTCCCTGTAGCAGTTAAATGCAGTTTGGGCAAATGGAAAGTACAAGATATAAACAGGGCGAGGAAAGGGTTTTCCTTGAAATCCAGATGTCTTTGGCTATCCTCTTTCTTTAGTTGTCAATAATTGATCCAAATAACAACATGTGGCAGGATTAGCAAAAGTGTGATTTATCCTGATTATGTCATAGCTTTACTCTCTTTAGACTCCTATGGATGTCATCTGAGGAGATTATTGAAAACAGCAATGTGTACTGAGCATAGGCATCTACTGGCTGTGGCCTGTATAACAGTAGGTCTAACTTCCGTGGGACTACAAGTACCACCAGCCAATCTGTATGAGTGTTGTAACAATGATGTCCTTATCTATCACAAGGTTTATGCCCACTCACCACATCGAACATCAGATGGATAGGTTAAGGTTCAGATGATGAGAAGACTCCAGCCGGAACTCTTTCTCTGTGTCTATGCCCTGTAAAGATGGTGGCGGCCGTGCCACGATGCACTTGCTGGAATCTGGATTACAGGCGCCTCTGGATGATCCGGAACACACGCCGGACCACTGTGCTGGAAAATCTATACTGTCCCCAGAGATCCCTCTGGGTATGGCTCTCTGGCTTCCCCGCTGTGTAGGCCACAAAACGTCGGCAACTCCCTGTAAAAACAGACCTCCTGTTGGCAGAGTCAAAACGGTGTCCAGAGAGAGTGATCTAGGCTGCGCCGACCTCTTTTATATCCTCTCCCAGCAGTCTGTTCGGTTCGCTCAGCATTCTGTTCCCTGTAGTTTAGATCAGTCCTGCGGGCAGAGCCACTTCAGCATTCTGAATTCCACATTCCACAATGCTTTGCTCTGTATCCTTATGCAGGAAGAAAAGAAACACACATAGAGTCCAGCATATACTAGAGGGAGCAAACCCCATGTTAACAATAGAGAAATGGTCTCTAACTTATAAGCACAGTAGCTAACCTTGGCTACATATATATATATAATCAGGGGTCATGTCCTGGGAAAAAAAGTGTGGGAACTCGCCCAAGATTCCCCACCTCAAAAATACAAAAAAAGTGTGTGTGTGTCTATATATCAGGGCCGGCCCAAGACATTGTACTGCCCGGGCCCAGGGATAAAGTGCTGCCCCCTCCAAAAAAAAAAAAATCTTGCCCACCAAAAGGCCCCCACATTAATTATTTTATATCATTACAATTAAAACCCAAATTAAATTTACCAGTAAGTCAGATTTACATGCAACAGTGATGGTGGGGTTCAGACACAGGCAGGGGTGGTGGGGGGTTTAGACTCAGGCAGGGGTGGTAGCGAGGGGTAAGACACAGGCAGGTGTGCTAGGGAGGAGTAAGACACAGGCAGGGGTGCTAGGGAGGGGGTAAGACACAGGGGTTGTAGGGGTGTTAGATAGGAGGCAGGGGTGGTAGGCGTGTTAGACACAGCCAGGGGTGGTAGGGAGGGGGTTAGACACAGCCAGGGGTGGTGGGGGGTTAGACACAGCCAGGTGTGGTAGGGTGGGGGGTTAGACACAGCCAGGGGTGGTAGGGGGTTAGACACAGCCAGGGGTGGTAGGGAGGGGGTTTGACACAGGCAGGGGTGGTAGGGGTGGTAGACACAGCCAGGGGTGGTAGGGGTGGTAGACACAGCCAGGGGTGGTAGGGGTGTTAGACACAGCCAGGAGTGGTGGGGGGTTAGACACAGCCATGGGCGGTTAGACAAAGCCAGGGGCAGTTGGGGGGGGGGGTTAGACACAGCCAGGGGTGTGGTAGGGGGGTTAGACACAGCCAGGGGCGGTAGGGGGGTTAGACACAGCCAGGGGCGGTAGGGGGGTTGGACACAGCCAGGGGTGGTAGGGGGGCTGGACACAGCCAGGGGTGGTAGGGGTGTTAGACACAGCCAGGGGAGCAGTTTGTCTGGGGGAGCAGTTTGTCAGGGGGGAGCAGTGTGACAGGAGGGGAGCAGTGTTCAAGGGGGGCAGTGTGTCAGGTGGGGGAGTAGTGTGTCAGGTGGAGGAGCAGTGTGTCAGGTGGGGGGGCAGTGTGTCAGGTGGGGGGGCAGTGTGTCAGGTGGGGAGCAGCGTGACAGGTGGGGGAGCAGTTTCTTGGGGGGCAGTGTGTCAGGTGGGGGAGTAGTGTGACAGGGGAGCACTGTGACCAGTAACATATAATGCACAGCTGCACTCAGCTCACCCCACATCACACACACAGCTCACCTTCCCCCCAGCAGCCGCCTCGCACAGCTTTCCCTCCACCTCTTCACAGCTCAGCCTCCTGTTCTCACATCTTGGGTGTCCCAGCCAGGTCCCGCAGCACCACCACCAGCAGATTCCTCCCTGCCGCCTCCTGCTCCACCAGTCCACCATACCTAGAGCCGGCCAGAGTGTGAGGAAACCCGAAAGTAGTGCAGAGCTGCATGTAGGTGGACTGGGCGCTGAGAGAGGAGGAGGAGGAGGGTGCCGCATACCTCATACGGGCCAGGCTTGTAGAGTTATTTTTTAACTAGCATACGTTTCAAATGTCAATCATAACATGTATATGTCCCCATTTAATTTAAAAAGTTGGTACAGAATCAACAGGAGCTAAAAAGTTCCAAACAAAATATTTGATTGGCCCAAGCCAAGTGAACGCAGTCCTTATTTGCAGACACTATAATGTTGTAAAATCTAATTAGGTCATATGGCATAAAGAGATTGTAAGCCCACATAGTTCACACAAAAGCCCTGAGATATGATTCTCTTAGCAAATACCCAAGTGACTTAATTAACACATATGGTGTTATAAAGCTTAAGAATAACACCAGGAAATCTTTATATTCTTCCCCCACACCCTTTGAATACAGATATTTCTAGATAAAGTTCTTTCAAACAAGAGTATTTATCTATATAATGGATTTTTTACTTCACAGCATGTGTTATATAGCATATAATAGGCCACACAATTTGATAATCCTTTCCATGCATGTAAATCAGCAGTTCTAACCGCTAATACATACATAGATCTAAAACCTACATATGCTGCCACTGTAATGTTAATTTAAAGGGTTGAATCCCCAATAGACCTAAAGAAGTATTATGTACACACCAAAGAAGTTTTAATGCATTACTCATCACCATTTACTAACAGTGTCTCACAAAAGTGAGTACACCCCTCACATTTTTGTAAATATTTTATTATATCTTTCATGTGACAATACTGAAGAAATTACACATTGCTACAATGTAAAGTAGTGAGTGTACAGCTTGTATAACAGTGAAAATGTCCTGTCCCGTCAAAATAACTCAACACACAGCCATTAATGTCTAAACTGTTGGCAACAAAAGTGAGTACACCCCTAAGTGAAAATGTCCAAATTGGGCCCAATAAGCCGTTTCCCTCCCCGGTGTCATGTAAATTATTAGTGATACAAGGTCTCAGGTGTGTTAAATTTGGTGTTATCGTTCTACATGGCACCTCATGGCAAAGAACTCTCCGAGGATCTGAGAAAAAGAATCGTTGCTCTACATAAAGATGGCCTAGGCTATAAGAAGATTGCCAATACCCTGAAACTGAGCTACAGCACGGTGGCCAAGACCATACAGTGGTTTAACAGGACAGGTTCCACTCAGAACAGGCCTCGCCATGGTCGACCAAAGAAGTTGAGTGCATGTGCTCAGCATCATATCCAGAGGTTGTCTTTGGAAAATAGATGTATGAGTGCTGCCAGCATTGCTGCAGAGGTTGAAGGGGTGGGGGGGTCAGCCTGTTAGTGCTCAGACCATATGCCGCACACTGCATCAAATTGGTCTGCATGGCTGTCATCCCAGAAGGAAGCCTCTTCTAAAGATGATTCACAAAAAAGCCTGCAAACAGTTTGCTGAAGACAAGCAGACTAAGGACATGGATTACTGGAACCATGGTGAGGAGTACAAAGACAAATGTTTCTTGCCTACAGTCAAGCATGGTGGTGGGAGTGTCATGGTCTTGGGCTGTATGAGTGCTGCCGGCACTGGAGAGTTACAGCTCATTGAGGGAACCATAAAGGCCAACATGGTCCCCTCTCTTCGATAACTGGACCGCAGGGCAGTATTTCAACATAACAACCCCAAACACACCTCCAAGAAGACCACTGCCTTGCTAAAGAAGCTGAGGATAAAGGTAAATGACTGGTCAAGCATGTCTCCAGACCTAAATCCTATTAAGCATCTGTGGGGCATCCACAAATGGAAGGTGAAGGAGCGCAAGGTTTCTAACATCCATCAGCTCTGTGATGTCATCATGGAGGAGTATAAAAGGACTCCAGTGGCAACCTGTGAAGCTCTGGTAAACGCCATGCCCAAGAGGGTTAAGGCAGTGCTGGAAAATATTGGTGGCCACACAAAATATTGACACTTTGGGCCCAATTTGGACATATTCACTCAGGGGTGTACTAATTTTTGTTACCACTGGGTTAGACATTAATGGCTGTGTGTTGAGTTATTTTGAGGGGACAGATTCACACTGTTATACAAGCTGTACACTCACTACTTTACGTTGTAGCAAAGTGTCAAATGAAAAAATATAAAACAATTTTACAAAAATGTGAGGGGTGTACTCACTTTTGTGAGATACTGTAGGTCGCTTAACATATATTTAGTTACAGCTGCCAGAAAAAGTATGTGAGCCCTTTTCGAATGATATGGACTTCTGCACAAATTGGTAATAAAATGTGATCTGATCTTCATCTAAGTCACAACAATAGACAATCTCAGTCTGCTTAAACTAATAACACACAAAGCATTAAATGTTACCATGTTTTTATTTAACACACCATGTAAACATTTACAGTGCATGTGGAAAAAGTATGTGAACCCTTGGATTTAATAACTGGTTGAACCTCCTTTGGCAGCAATAACTTCAACTAAACGTTTCCTGTAGTTGCAGATCAGATGTGCACAACGGTCAGGAGTAATTCTTGACCATTCCTCTTTACAGAACTGTTTCAGTTCAGCAATAATCTTGGGATGTCTGGTGTGAATCTCATTCTTTTGTTTAAGCCATTCTGTTGTTGATTTACTTCTATGCTTTGGGTCGTTGTCCTGTTGCAACACCTATTTCTGTTGAGCTTCAGCTGGTGGACAGATGGCCTTAAGTTCTCCTGCAAAATGTCTTGATAAACTTGGGAGTTCATTTTTCTTTCGATTATAGCAATCCGTCCAGGCCCTGACGCAGCTAAGCAGCCCCAAACCATGATGCCCCACCACCATACTTCACAGTTGGGATGAGGTTTTGATGTTGGTGTGCTGTGCCTCTTTTTCTCCACACATAGTGTTGTGTGTTTCTTCCAAACAACTCAACTTTTGTTTCATCTGTCCACGGAATATTTTGCCAGTACTGCTGTGGAACATCCAGGTGCTCTTGTGCAAACAGTAGAAATGTTTTTTTTGGACAGCAGTGGCTTCCTTTGTGGTATCCTCCCATGAAATCTATTCTTGTTTAGTGTTTTGTCATAGGTTCGATGTTAGCATATGCCAGAGACTTTTGTAAATCTTTAGCTGACACTCTAGGATTCTTCTTCACCTCATTGAGCAGTCTGCGCTGTGCTTTTGCAGTCATCTTTACAGGACGGCCACTCCTAGGGAGAGTAGCAGCAGTGCTGAACCTTCTCCATTTATAGACAATTTGTCTTACTGACTGATGAACAGCAAGGCTTTTGGAGATACTTTTATAACCCTTTCCAGCTTTATGCAAGTCAACAATTCTTAATCTTAGGTCTTCTGAGAGCTCTTTTGTGCGAGGCATCATTCACATCAGGCAATGCTTCTTGTGAAAAGCAAACCCAGAACTGGTCTGTGTTTTTTATAGGGCAGGGCCGCTGTAACCAACACCTCCAATCTAATTTCATTGATTGGACTCCAGTTGGCTGACTCCTCACTCCAATTAGCTCTTGGAGATGTCATTAGTCTAGGGCTTCACATACTTTTCCACCTGCACTGTGGATGTTTACATGGTGTGTTCAATAAAAACATTTAATTATTTGTGTGTTATTAGTTTAAGCAGACTGCGATAGTCTATTGTGACTTAGATGAAGATCAGATCACATTTTATGACCAATTTGTGCAGAAATCCATATCATTCCAAAAGGGTTCACATACTTTTCATGGCAACTGTAAAATCTGCTGACAAACTTGTGCTGTGTCCAATCACAGTACGGGTTGGCAGGAGGCATGTGCAGAGAAGGTCCCAACGTACAGATACGGGATTGTGCCCGCTTGCAGTATATTTACTGTGACCGGTGGGCAGGTAGTTAAAGTATATCTAAAGCCATTCTTTATGGTTGAATATGGTGTGAAAGAGTTAGAATCTCTGTCAAGTTTGTTTGCTGTCCGGGTTCCTGTTAAGAAAAATCACTTGTCACTTAGACAGAAATCAAGTTGCCACAAGAACAGGTGGTAGGGGAACATTTTCAAATAGGGACAACTGTTTTGATGACAGTTGTTTTAAAGGGTAATCCCCCTCATTTTAGAGAGTTTTCCTCTTAGTTCAAGATCTGTATCCAGGATATGATGTAAAGACCCCTTTCACACTGGGGCGGTTTGCAGGCACTATTGTGCTAAAAATAGAGCCTGCAAACCGACCTTAAACAGCGGCAGCTGTTTCTCCAGTGTGAAAGCCTGAGGGCTTTCACACTGGAGCAGTGAGCTAACAGGACCGCTCCAAAAGTCCTGCTAGCCACGTCTTTGGAGCAGTGAAGGAGCGGGGTGTTTTTTTTTTTATCTTAATTTTTCTTTATTGTTTTCCAATATTCAATATTTTCATATTTACTCTCAAGCAAACAAGAAGTGCATATTACATGTAACAAATTAAGCAAATACCAACATTAACCATAGTGTACATACAATAAATTATCCTACCCCTTCCCACCCCCCCATCTTCCCTCCCTCCCCCCCTCTACTACCTCCCCCCGCCCTTTCCCTGTCCCCCCCCCCCGTATGGCTATTGCATCTTAGTTTTACCGTGCCATATATGTTAATCTAGGTTATTCTTAGGGGCATAAAGTAAAACAAAGGAGGGGTCAACAGGGGGAGCAGAAGGGGGTAAACTCATCCAAGCAACAAACGAAAGATCGCTTTTAGGAAGGGGTCAAAGTTTGGTCCGTCTTGTATTTAGTGTCTGATTGTTAAGAGGTTTCTATCTTCTATGGTTGGGGGAGGTTACGGGTCATACCGGCCTTCTACCTCTAGGGAGAGAATCCTATGTCTCTCAACCAGGATCCCCACACTCTTTCAAACCTTTTGTGATTCCCTTGTTTAATAAAGGCCACTCTATCGCTCCCAATCAGCGTGTTGATGGTATCAATCCAATTTCTGACAGAGGGGGGGGGCGTGCGCCTACCATCTCTGTGCGATTAATTTGCGTGCCTGGAATAGGCCTCGCAATATGCCTTCCAGTGTTCCCGGTGGAACTCTATGGTCCTCCATTTCCCCTAGGAGGCAGGTTCTAGCGTCTGGCTCTAGAGAGGTCTTAAAGATGTTATTGAGTTTATTAATGACTTCTGTCCAATACCTGAAGGGCTTGGGACATCTCCAGAACATATGGACCAAATCGCCTGTAGCCTTACATCTAGGGCATTCATCTCTCCGATTCCAGCCTAATTGGAACATTTTTTTTGGAGTGTAATAGACACGGTGTATTAAAAACAGGTGAGAAAGTCTCTGTGCTGGGGCAATAGATACTAGCCTGCAAACCGACCTTAAACAGCGGCAGCTGTTTCTCCAGTGTGAAAGCCTGAGGGCTTTCACACTGGAGCAGTGAGCTAACAGGACCGCTCCAAAAGTCCTGCTAGCCACGTCTTTGGAGCAGTGAAGGAGCGGGGTGTTTACCGCTCCTCCACCGATCCTTCCCATTGAAAGCAATGGGAAACCACGGCACCTCTGCAGAGGCGCATTGCCAGCGGTATTAACCCTTTTTCGGCTGCTAGCGGGGGTTAAAAATGCACCGCTAGTGGCCAAAAACCGCCAAAATTCCAACGGTAAAGCGCCGCTAAAAATAGCGGCGCTTTACCGCCACCGCACCTCCTGCCCCAGTGTGAACGGGGCCAAACAGAAATCTCAAAAATAGAACATAGACAATTTAAAACAAATCTAAATCTAATCTATTCTATCCAAAAAAATAAAAACTTTACTATAGATATGCTTTAACAATAGATTCCTCCTACCTTTTTAGCCATCTTTCATTTCTACTTAACTTAAAGGAGTTGTAAAGGATTTTTTTTTTGCTGAAAGGACTGTTTACAGGGTATAGAGACATAATAGTTAACTGATTCCTTTTAAAATGATTAAAAATAGATAAAAATCAATCAAATAATGTACCTGTAGTTTCTAGTTTCGTTTTTGCATGTTTTTTCCTGCTTCTGTGATGTACAGAGCCAATACAGGGCAGTGATGGTTTGGAAAACAAACCTGATTGGTGCTGTGGGGTTTTAGACACACAGTAATCACACCTCCTTGATTAGTGACCACAGAGAGAAAGCTCACAGTACTGTGGTTATCAGGAAACAGACAACCAGGAAGTGTGGAGGTCAGAGAAGAATTACAGCAACTTGAGAGCAAAAACGAACAATGAGGACATGAAAACAGCACTGCATTAAGGTAAAGGAAGCTATTAAGATAAACAAAAAAAAAACCTTTACAAACCCTTTAAGAATCTCTAAACTAGTTTATAATTAGTACATCAGCTCTAAAACTCCCATAGAGTAGTAACATTGATAATAGGGCAAAATATCAGAAAGAAAATCACTCCCATTTAGAAATTGAATCTATAGCTTTCAATTCTCAATAGACTGATCTGGCCAGACCTATACAGTACATTGTTGGTCTTGATTCTGATGCTACCAACGATAAAGCCACCTTGGCTCACAACAATGAATGAATACACAAAAACCAGAAAAGATTCCATAAAGTAGTAACAGTATTAAGACAGAAGGATCTAAAATAAACCACTCACATTTCTAAAGTGCATCAATGGCAGTGGCACAACACATCTAATATCTTTGAGGTATAATGATAGGATAGATTTTGAATGTCTACTCATACATCTGGGAAGATCCACAGCCCTCACCAGCTTCCGTAATGCAACAAAAAAAGTCCTCATACACCACTCTCCACTGCACTATTTTTTTGTTTAAGTTTGTACATTTATTAAGGTTCTAGCTTCAGATAAGTATAGCTGTTTCAGTATTACATGACTTTACATGTTGTCAGGGTCCTTCATTCTGTAGGAGGGTCAGCAAGCTTTCATTGAAAGAATATTGCTTTTCTTGCCTAATTGGAATCACAGGAGTCATGCTAGAAAACCAGCATTTGATCAGTGTTTGCAGCCAGTGGCCTATGGTAAAACATTAAAACATAAACCTCTCTACCTTAAAAAAATATTACCAGCTCTCCTCCCGCCTCTTTAAGAAATACGGAATTTATTATATTCAGTTTTGTGCAATCAGATATTTTCTAGTGCAATAGGACCAATTTGGGCAATTGTAAATTTTACACCATTTTGCCTCTACTTACATTAGTATAAACCTGGGCCTCTTCACAATACCTTTCTATGCTTCATAATATAACCAGGCTCTGGAATCTTAGGCCTTGTACACACAATAGGTTAACCAGAGGACAACGGTCTGAAGGACCGTTGTCATAGGTTAACCTATGAAGCTGACTGATGGTCCGTCGTGCCTACACACCATCAGTTAAAAAACGATTGTGTCAGAACGCAGTGACGTAAAACACAACGACGTGCTGAAAAAAACTAAGTTCAATGCTTCCAAGCATGCGTCGACTTGATTCTGAGCATGTATGGATTTTTAACCAATGGACATGCCTACTAACGATCGTTTTTTTTTCCAAAGGTTAGGAATCCTTAGGTTAATTTTAAAGCAAGTAGGCTTTTTTTTTAACCTAAGGTTAAATAACCTATAGGGCCCACACACGATCGGTTTGGACTGATGAAAACGGTCCATCAGACCGTTGTCCCCTGGTTAACCTATTGTGTGTACGAGGCCTTATTGTGCCATGTATGCTTACTTAACCTTTCTTCAGGGAATTTAAAACTGATTCATTATTTTCACTTTTTAATTGTACACACTGACTACTGGCATACTTTTTCACTTGTTATCCTGACACCTCTCATGTGCTAGAAACACATCAATGGTGTGTATGTAAGTACTTACATCTTTATTAATTTAATTGGTGCACAACACTGTTTAAAAAAGTAATACATTTACAGTTCTCATTATGTCATTCTTAATAAAATTTGAAATGTTTGCGACACCAATTACAATACGGGAAGGAGAATTTTTGCACAGTATGTAACACAGTATCACTTGAACTGACAGGTACACATTTGTGCACAGCAAACAATGTATTATAACTTTCTACATTTTGAATTTATATTGAGTTAATTCGAATACTCTTGTACAGAATTGGCTCAACTAGTACATGGATTATCTAAAGTTCAAATGAACTTTCAGCTTAAATAAGCTAAATATATTTCAAGTGCAGGAAAATGTTTTCAAAGACTTATGCCGCATACACACCATCACTTTATGTGATGAAAAAAAACGACACTTTCTGTGAAGTAAAAAATGACGTTTTTGAAACTTCAATTTTCAAAGACGAAGTTGCTTACACACCATCGTTTTCTCACAATGTTCTAGCAAAGCGAGGTTACGTTCCACCACGTTTTACCATTGAAGCTTGCTTCATAAGTAGCTTCTGGGCATGCGTGGATGAAAAAACGTCTTAGAAAACGACGTTTTTTGCTACACACGGTCAATTTCTGTGAAGTAAAAAGTGCACTTTTGAAAAACGACACATAAAATTGAAGCATGCTTCAATTTTTTTTGGTCGTTTTTTACAAGACATAAAACGACGTTTTCCCCCACACACAGTCAATTAAAGTGACGTTTTTAAAAACGTCATTTTTTTTCATCACATAAAGTGATGGTGTGTACGCGGCATTAGCCCCCTTCACATTGGCACGATTTGACATGCAATTTGACATGGTCCCAATCAGTGTGATGCCAACTTTGAGGTGCCACACCGATTTCCAAAAGTAGTTCCTGTACTACTTTTGGTGACTTTCGGGGTGATTTCAATAGACATCTGTGCATGAACCCGCACAGATGTCCTTTTAGGCCGGGTACTCACGAGCAAACATGTACGGTGAAACCGGTCCGTCGGACCGTTTTCACCGTACATGCCTGCCAGAGGGCTTCTGTACGATGGTTGTACTAACCATCGTACAGAAGTCCGCGCGTAAACACTACGCGGGGCGTGTCCGCGTCGTCGCCGCGACGATGCCGCGACGATGACGCGGCGACGTGGGCGGGCCTGCCATTTAAAGGCTTCCACGCATGCGTCGAAGTCATTCGACGCATGAGAGGGACGGCGGGCGCTCGGACATGTACGGTAGGTCTGTACTGACGACCGTACATGTCCGAGTGGGCAGGATTCCAGCGGACGGTTTTAAAACACGTCCAGGAATATTTGCCCGCTGGGAAAAGGCCCGGCGGGCAAATGTTTGCTGGAATTCGGCCCGCTCGCGCCTACACACGACCGAACATGTATGCTGAAACTGGCCCGCGGGCCAGTTAAAGCATACATGTTTGGTCGTGTGTACGGGGCCTTAATCTCCCTGAACTCGCACTGAAATGCAGGTTTGAAATTGTGCGAGTTCAGCTGTTCAGCGTTCACTATGAACGTACCCTTATGACCTGTACACACGATCGGTTCGTCTGATGAAAACGGTCCGATGGACCGTTTTCATCGGACGAACCGATCAAGTGTGGGCCCCATCGTTTTTTTCCCATCGGTGAAAAAAAAATAGAACCTGTTTTAAAATTTTCTGATGGTTAAAAAAACGATAGAAAAAAACAATCGTCTGTGGGGAAATCCATCGGTCAAAAATCCACGCATGCTCAGAATCAAGCCGACGCATTCTCAGAAGCATTGAACTTAATTTTTCTCTGCACGTCGTTGTGTTTTACATCACCGCGTTAGACACGATCAGATTTTTAACTGATGGTGTGTAGGCAAGATTGATGAAAGTCAGCTTCATCGGATATCTGATTAAAAAATCCATCGGTCCATTTTCATCGGATGAACCGATCGTGTGTAAGTGGCATTAGGCCGAGTACTCACGAGCAAACATGTCCGTTCGAAATGTCCGACGGGCTGTTTCCGGCGTACAAGGCTGTTTTTTCATTTGGCCCGCTGGCTTGTACACACCAGCGGACGATATTTCCCTGCGGACCTGAACGCGTGCACGTAATCCACGTTTGACGTCACTATAAAGGGAAAGGCCAAAGTCAATGGCGACGCCCTCTGTTCCGCTTTTGCTAGTTACGGCTTTGCTCGTGTTAGTGAAGGTTTGGTTAGAGCTGATTCGCGCTTCTCGGTCTCCAGGCTTTAGCAGGTAGTATTTTCTCGTTCAGTGCGTGTGCTTGTGGGTACGTAGTTGGCATTCGGGTACAGGCGTGCAGTTCGTTCTGCTTAGCAGATTCGTACTGTGCGTTCGTATCTGTGTGTCGTGCGTTCTTTGCAGGTACCGCTGGATTTGATTGTGCTTTCTGTTGGAGTGTGTTCTTGACTGACCAGCCGGCCGGTTTGAAGCCATGATGGAGCAGCAGCGTCAATTTTCACGAGTTGGTGCTGTTTATGGGATGGCTGCTGGATATGTTCATTATTCCAGTACTTTGGCCAGAAACAGGGGGCGGAGGCGTTTCTGGACCAAGAATTGGTTGCGCCAGCGTGACCAGTTCTCACATATGCCTCTGCTTAGGGAAATCCAGGAGAATAATCCTAATGACTATAGGAATTTTCTCCGCATGACGGACCCCGTATTCAACAGTCTGCTGGATCTTCTGTCCCCCTATATCACGAGGCAGGACACTGTGATGCGCCAAGCCATCACGGCCGAGCAGAGGCTTATTGCCACGTTGCGGTACCTGGCGACTGGGAGGAGCCTGCAGGACCTCAAGTTCTCGACAGGCATCTCTCCGCAGGCGCTTGGGGTCATCATACCGGACACGTGTGCTGCCATCATTAAAGTTCTGCACAAGGAGTATATGAAGGTAAGTTTCCTCATTTTAACCTCACAATGTGTCTTTAATAATGTGGCAAACTAACTTTTTATTTTATTTCCCAGATATGCTGTGTGTTTAACTAACGTTCCCTTTTCTCACTATGCATGTTGATATCAGCTTTTACATGTTCTTTTTATTTTGGCCTACCTGCATATTTTGATCTTACCCAATATTAACCTGTCCAGCATGCTATCTTCGGGCCAACCCCCACCATGCCACTTTTATTTATTTTTTTCTAAAAACAGTTTTAACACCCCCCACCCCCCCTTCAAAGTGTTTTTGTCCCCATCAGAGGGCTGTGGAGTCTCTTATTAATTAAGTGGGCCTATATATTTGTGCCCCGAAATTCTCCCTTCATAATTTGCAAATGCTATTTTAAAAATGTAAAGTTGCACAAGGATGCTTGTAGGATTATGTTTGCAATGTTTATGTGCCAAAGTACTAAATCTCTTTTTTTGTTTGTCCCCACAGCTACCCTCCACACCACAGGAATGGCAGTCTGTGGCTTCCCAATTTGCCGAGCGGTGGGATTTTCCTAACTGCGGTGGAGCAATAGATGGGAAACACGTCCGCATTGTGCCCCCACCCCACTCGGGGTCCTACTATTATAATTACAAGGGTTATCATAGTATTGTGTTGATGGCGGTGGTGTCGGCACAGTATGAGTTTCTATATGTGGACGTGGGGAAGAACGGCCGGATGTCAGATGGGGGAGTGTTCGCACGGACTGATTTCTATGATCGTCTCCAAACTGGTGGTCTGGCATTGCCACCAGATGAAGATAATGTGGAAGGACTTCCGTTTGTGTTCCTAGCGGACGAGGCTTTCGGCCTTGGACCTCACCTAATGCGGCCTTTTCCCCAGAGGACCCTCACCTTAGAGAGGAGTGTGTTTAATTTTCGGTTGTCCAGGGCTCGGAGGGTAGTCGAGAATGCCTTTGGGATCCTCAGCAACCGGTTCCGCCTGTTCCTGACATCGATACATTTGGCGGAATATAAATTGAACACCATTATATTTGCCTGCTGCATTTTGCACAATTTTCTACGCAGGCACTCCCAGACGTACCTAGCCTCCATGGGCTCTGAGGCAGGACTACCCTCAGAGAACATTCCTGGCCTGGACACTGGTCGCGCTGGCTTGGCCCCCCAATCTGCTCGTGAGGTACGCGACAAATATGTTGAGTACTTCATGGGTCGGGGGGCCATTGCTATGCCAGATCATATTTCTTTCTAATTCGGCCCCCAAAGAAAGGAATATTCTCACAACTAATAAATAATTAGACCATTGGACTTTATACAGTTGTTTGTCATTACTGCTTTTTCTCTATTTTTCTGTCTTCCAGGTTATCTCCAAAAATAGTGCACTTCTAGTGCCAAATTTACTTACTCAGATGTATTAACTAACCACATTTGCACATTATTCACTCATCTACAAACTGGGTATTCAGTCTAGAAATAAGAAGCCACTCATTTTTCTGCTTTTGATGTCTCATATTTTTTTTTTTTTTTTATTCATTTTTTAACAAGAAATGTGTATTTTTAGGCAGAAAACATTTCCTGCAAATTCTTGAGACAAAATATTGGCTTTTAATTATTTATTTTTTTGTCTTTATTGACAGTGATTATCAATAATAATGATCGAAACACAATGTAAGAATAATTTCACTGAAACTATACGCAAGAATTTTTGGGCTTGTCATTTGTTTGTGTCTAATTTTTTCAACAAGATTTTAACACAACACAAAAATTTTTGAATTTTTGACCAAAATTAGTTACCTTCTTTCTTTAGGTGAGATTTATTGTTCGTTTTGTGATCTGAAACTGGAAACATTTACAAACCAAAAAAGATCAACACCAAACAAAAATTAAAAAAAATAACAGCAGTCAGTCATATGGATGGTGTGCTTTCACACTGGAACACGCCAAAATTTCTAAATGCACACATTCAGTGCAAACTCGCCAAATGTCATTGGTTAAACAGACAAATGGCCACATGTGCTATCTGACATCATGGGTGATCAATGTCTGTGTTTTGTGGGAGCAAACCCTTCCTCTCAACTACTTGAGGATCGAGGAGGGGTTTGTACCCACAAAGCACAGACAATAGATAGTCTGTGATGGCAGCTAGCACATATTGGCACACTGTGTGTGCATTTAGAAATTTTGGCGTATTATAAAGTACAAAAATTAAAAAGGGTTTTGTGGGCGGGGGATGGGCGGGGGATGGGCTTCTGTGGTTCAGTCTTTGACACGGCCCATCATGTCCATGATATTTTTGTAATTTTGGTTGATGACTAGCATCCTTTGTCGCATGTTCTCCATTTCCGTGCTACACTCTGAAATGACATTTCGCACATTCTGCTCCATGACTAGCATCCTTTCCTGCATAATGTCCATTTCCGTGCTGCACTCCATTAGTTGCTGTATAATGATAGAAGCACTTGCACGTGAAAAATGTGCTACTCCATCTTCATCCCCTAAAAAGAAACAAATTGGCATTCAAAATATGTAAATAATTTCCAGCCTATCTGCATATGTTTGGCCCTATTAATATAGGGGTGACACTGACCTGATGGCCTGATAATTTCCACATCCCCAATTTCTTCATCTTCTATCACTCCTCCTTCTTCCACCACCTCCCCATCATCTTCTATCACTCCTCCTTCTTCCACCACCTCCCCATCATCTTCGACTCCTCCTTCATCCATCAATCCACCTTCTTGCAATTCGCCAAATTGTTCTTCCGCCACTTGCCCTTCATCTGATATAAATTCTAAGTCCAAAATAACTTCTTCCTCCTCTCTTCCTTCCTCCTTTCTTCCTTCCTCTTCTCCTTCCACATCCTCTTCTCCTTCCACATCCTCTTCTCCTTCCACATCCTCTTCTCCTTCCACATCCTCTTCTCCTTCCACATCCTCCTCTCTTCCTTCCCCAGCCTCCTCCTGCTCAACATGTGGAGGTGTTTGATTTTCCGGGTGTCTGGCCCTCTCTGCCTCCTCCAATTGCTGGCGTCTTCTTTCCCCTATAAGAAATAATAAAAAACAAAAGGTATACTCATCAGCACACAGATATTGGATATCATAAATCGCACACATTGCATAGACGATACATTTATGATGATTTTTGGTTGTTTATTCTTTCAGCAATCCTCCATTTTTGGCGTAGTTCTAGGCCAAGCTCTGATCCTGCCCCTTTTTTGCAAAGAAGTGACACAAATGGATGTCACCCCAAAACATTAATTCTCGTCGACCCTCCAAATAAATATACTTAGATTTTTGAGACACAGGTGCTTTGCATTTCAAGATGTTAAAACATCAGCTTTATTTGCATTTTGGAGAATGAATCTTGTTTGCCTGTCACATTCACTCAATTTAATTTCTGTGATTTTGCTAGTCAACAATGTTGGAAAACCAAGTTTGGGGCCAGTCAGCCATGTCCAGGTGTGTTGTTCCTGGAGTAACGTCACATTTTTGCTAAACAATGTCATATTACGCGTGTTTACTATTTCACAAAATTTGTTTAAGGTTGTTATTTGACATAAACACAATACAGTATCTACACGTGTTCAAAAGTACAAGCAGGCCAAGGAGGCAGATGTGAAAAAATACATGTCAACACATTATTGCAGACATTTCCCCCCCCCCTTAAATAATATGGACTTACTTTTACGCAGAATTTTTAGTATCTTCTTCATGTGATGTGGCTCCCTCAATTTTAAATCGGACCAACGCTTCCGTAGTTGCTCCTTTGACCTGGTGACACCAAACATTCTCCTCATTCTCCTTGCCACCTTGTCCATTATGTGTGACTTCCTACGGTTCGGTGTTTTGTAGGGCCCACATTCACCATCATAATCCTTCCTCCTCATGATGTAAACCAACTCCACCATTTCTTCGAACGCCATATTAGTGGCTTTATATCTTTTAGGCCTGGATCGGGACGGTCCAGCCTCTGTCCCTTCACTTGCGCCATGAGAGCTCCGTGCCCGCTCGTGTGACATCGCCATCTTTCCTTCCCACAGAGATTAGGGGCGTGGAAACGAGGAAATGTCCCGTCAGGGGCGGAGATGAGGGCGGGGATTATTGCATATGCGGAGTGTCGCGAATGCCAACAACGTATTGACGTACGTTACGCGGAGAATATTCGCGCGATTCCAGAACCTACACAGTTAACGCCATATTTACTTTTTCAATTGATTAGGGGCATGGCAAAGGTGACGAGGGCGGCGTTTCATACATACGCGGAGTGTATAAAAGGCGCTTGACGTGATTACGTAGGTTACGTGTTAATTCAGCGAGCAGAAGAAACGAGGATTGTGAGAGAGGCAGGTAAGAAATTTAAACATGGGATCAGCAGCGGGCTCTAAAATGTAGAGCAATGGGATGGGGGTTTGGTCTGTTGGTTGCACAGTTTTATTAAGCTATTATGTCTCTTGGATACCAGAATGTGATTTTCATACCCAAATGCTTTTGTAGACATCACAAAATAGAGAGATCAAAAATGCTGTGACTCATTATCAATTATGTAGGGTGTATTCAGATCAGGCCAAGTATTGTTCTGTGTTGGTTGGACAGAGGTCATTAGGAAGTTTCTTTCATGTAATCAATGCTGAGGGGCAGGATATCTACACATGCAATAGTGGCTTGATGAATGCTGTCATTTGTAATAATTGTGTATGGTTGTAGATTTATATTATTTCCTGCAATGTAACCAAAGGGGCGGCATGTATAAAAAAAATGTTATCTAAAACCAACCAATGGGGCAGAGCTGGCCAGCATTTTCTAAACAAGAGACACTGTGTTTGTATTTCTATATAGGTACTACTTTTTAAACAACATATTCTATCAATGTAAATGCTGAGGCTTTTTTTAATTGTGTTTTTGGTTTCTTTTTATTTTTTCAATCTAGAAAAAAAAAGAGTAAATCCTAATTTCCCAATGGATCTCCTGCAGAGCCAAGACATTATCCAGCATTTGCTGGATAAATTCAGGGAAATGCCCATCCTGTGGGATTCAAAGCAGGACCATTATCATAACAAGGACGTACGAGCGGCAGCACTTGAACAGCTAGCAGCATACATGAGGACATGGGTGCCAGAATGCAGTGCCAACATGGTGAAGGATAAACTTGCCAACCTCAGGGGCACATATAGGAGAGCGTACAAAGCTCACCAAAAGCAGCTAAGATCTGGAGCAGCAGCAAGACCACTAAAGGAACCCAAGCTGTGGTATTACAACCAGATGTCATTTTTGCGGGATCAACTGGAAGGCAGGGCATCAATGTCAAGTCTGAATCCCAACCTTTCCTCCACGCTACCTCCCAGCGGGACTTCCCCAGATCACCACAGCCCTGCAGAGTCGGATGAAGAGGGCCTGGCTGACAGAGAGGCAGATCTGCGCCTCTACGATGATGAGGTATAGTAGTTTCATAACTAGTTATGTAATAATCTTAATTATTGTTTGATTCTTGACTTGATATTGGTTAATAAAATACAAGCTGGGAAGTAAAAATCTAAAATCGTGGGCAAACAAATAGGTGTCAGGGATGACAACTGCAGGGGTCAGAGGGTGAGTCTGTTTTCAAGTTTAAATTCAAGGCAAAAAATAAGATTCAAGCATGAAAATGTGAGTGAGTATATTCCTAAATATATTACAACATGTCCCTTTTTTTTACACAGGAAGAAGAGACCAGCCAGGAGGTGGCAGATCCTCTCCTCACTGTCAGCCAGGACGAAGGGGTCAGTGGCAGCCAGGAGGAGGCCGGGCCCAGTGGCGTTCAGCAGCTCCCCAGGACAAGCACCACCAGCCAGGCTCCTCCCCTTTATATTAGGCCACCAGGCCGTAAGAAGAAATTGGGGGCAGTGGAGGAAGCCAGCCTGAAAATGATTCAGGAGGCGAGTGCCATCATGAGGGCCCCCCTCAACCCCACTGAGGCCTACAGTGCCTCCGTGGCACATGACCTCAATAAAGGCACGGAGGAGCAGAGGCAATTGGCCAAGGGCATCATCAACCAGGCCCTTTGGTGGATGCAGAGGGAGCTGCTGACCCCAGACACTGGGCTATGTGACCCGGCCCGGCTTGCTGAACATCATACTCCTGCTGCCACATCATCCCCACCTGCAAGGGCCCAGGGAAGACCCGCTGGAAGGCAGCCTGGAAGGAAGGTTGCAAGGAAGAGGAGACGTTGATGCCCTGCCTTCCATTTGATCCCCCACAAATGGCATCTTGTTTGGACTACCACAGCTTGGGTTCCTTTGGTTATGTGCTGCTGCTTCAGATTTTATTTTGTGTGCTTCCTGAGGTTGGCTAGTTTATCCTTCACCATGTTTGAAATGCAAGTTTGCATGTATGTTGCTAGCTGTTCAAGTGCTGCCATTCTGTTTTTGATCCTTTTTATAATTTGCTCAAATAAAAGCCTTTTTGTTGATTTGAAAAACGTGCCTATTGTTTGTAATACTGTGGGTATTATTTTAGGCATCAAACATTACAAACAAATAAAATGTTTAATCTAAACTATTCACTAACTCATGTGGGGGGGGGGTCATTTGGTGTGCCAACATGGTAGACAATTTAAACAACCTTCAAAAAAATCATGTTAAATATACAAACAAAAGCTAAATCAAAACTATTTCCTATTAAAATATTCTAAATGGTGACATAACTATAAACACCTAAAGAAAGTGGGAAAGATAACCATTAAACATTAAAAGCAAAAAATTTGAAATGTGGAGGACCACTAAAAATATGATACGTCGGGCCAATAAAAGTTTGCAAAAATCTTACTACATCACAGCTAACAAATGTCACTTTTCAGTATGGAACAACTCAGTTGAAATAACATGAGCTAAATAACTGATTAGTTATAGCAAGAGAAGAATGAATAAAACGACGGCATCAAGCATTGGTTATTGTGTGTTTTGCTTCAGTGTTCTATTGCTAGAATTAATCTTTCTATTGACGAATGTGCCATATCCCAAAGAAACGTGAGTTTTACCTGAACGAGCGCTCCCGTGGCCTCATTTAGTCTGAGCATGCGCGGGGTTTTTGTACGTTGGTTTTGTGTACTCACCACCAAACATGTACGTTCGGACAGGATTTGAGCGGACGGTTTTAAAACAAGTTTGGAAATAAATGTCTGCTGAAAAACGGCCCGGCGGGCAAATGTACGGTGAAATTCTGTACGCTCGTAACTACACACGACCAAACATGTATGCTGAAACTGGTCCGCGGGCCAGTTTCAGCAAACATGTTTGGTCGTGAGTATGGGGCCTTAGAGTTTGGTAACTTAACAAAGCCTCTGGCTGAGGCTGCTTTCTGATGACTGTTATGCCGCATACACACGATCGGTTCGTCTGATGAAAACGGTCTGATGGACCGTTTTCATCAGACGAACCGATTGTGTGTGGGCCCCATCGGTTTTTTATCCATCGGTGAAAAAACTTCGACGCATGCTTGGAAGCATTGAACTTCATTTTTCTCAGCACGTTGTTGTGTTTTACGTCACCGCTTTCTGACACGATCGTTTTTTTAACTGACTGATGAAAGTCAGCTTCATCGGATATCTGCTGAAATAATCCATTAGACCGTTTTCATCGGATGAACCGATCGTGTGTACAGGGCATAACACTTGCGCGGCCGCGTTGTGTTGCTAGGACACGGCACGCCACCGATCTCTGTAAAGAGTCGGCTGCGGCTCTTTAACCATGTGATTGGCTGTGTTCAATCACAGCCGGACACATGTAAACACAGAGATGCCAGTAATCTACACTCTTTGCCTTACACTAACAGAGTGTGTGTCGAGGAGAGCCGGCTTCTCCTCGCAGGACACATGTACACATGTTATCAAGGCACTTATCATCAGTGCCCTGATTACAATAGCCCCACCAGTGCCAGCAATCAGTGCCAGTGATCAGTGCCCACCAGTGCCAGCAATCAGTGCCAGCAATCAGTGCCCACAAGTGCCACCAATCAGTACCAATTAGTGATGCCAGTCAATAATGGCTATCAGTGCTGTAGGCAGCCCATCAATGCCCATCACTGATGCCCATCAATATATTTATGTGTACATACACTATATTACCAAAAGTATTGAGACGCCTGCCTTAACACACATATGATATTTAATGGCATCCCAGTCTTAGTCCGTAGAGTTCAATATTGAGTTGGCCCACCCTTAGCAGCTATAACAGCTACAACTCTTCTGTGGAGGCTGTCCACAAGGGTTAGGAGTGTGTCTATGGAAATGCTTGACCATTCTTCCAGAAGTGCATTTGTGAGGTCAGGCACTGATGTGGATGAAAAGGCCTGGCTCACAGTCTCCGCTTGAATTTATCCCAAAGGTGTTCTATCAGGTTAAAGCTCATCCATGTCTTTATGGGACTTGCTTTGTGCACTGATTGAAATCATTTGGTGGAGAGGGGATTATGGTGTTGGGTTGTTTTTCAGGGATTGGGCTTGGCCCCTTTAGTTCCAGTGATAGGAACTGCAAGACCATTTGGACAATTTCATGCTCCCAACTTTGTGTGAACAGTTTGGGGATGACCCTTTCCTGTTCCAACATGACTGCTCACCAGTGAACAAAGCAAGGTCCATAAAGACATGGATGAGCGAGTTTGAGGTGGCCTTGTGTACAGCCATCCCAGAAGAGTTAAAGCTCAATGCCATTAAAGTTCATGTGTGTGTAATGGCAGGTGTCCCAATACTTTTGGTAACATAGCATACAGTATACACATTAGGGGTGCAACGGATCACAGTTGATCCATGATCCGAACAGGTCACCCCCTTCGGATCGGAACACACTGTGATCCGCGGATTGCCACGGCTCCGGAGCTAGGCCGAAGCCACGGTATTTCCTAATGTTACGGCGGCCGCTCTGGAGCTAGGCCGAAGCCGCAGCCGCAGCCTTTCCTAATGTTATGGCCGCAGCTTCGGCTCACCTCCGGAGCCGCGACCATAACATTAGGAAAGGCCGCGGCTTCGGCCTAGCTCCGGATCTGTGGCCATCTTGGTACACCCGGCGGCGGCCCTCCTCTGTTTACACCCACAGAGGAGGAGCCCGCACTCGTGGGACACACCGCTCGTGGAGTGTCGGTCGGTACTAGCTGGGGGGGTCACTGTCCTGAGAGGAGGGGGGTCACTGTCCTGAGAGGAGGGGGTCACTGTCCTGAGAGAAGGGGGGTCACTGTCCTGAGAGAAGGGGGGTCACTGTTCTGAGAGAAGGGGGGGTCACTGTCCTAAGAGAAGGGGGGGTCACTGTCCTGAGAGAAGGGGGATCACTGTCCTGAGAGAAGGGGGGTCACTGTCCTGAAAGAAGGAGGGGGGGTCACTGTACTGAGAGGAGGGGGGGTCACTGTACTGAGAGGAGGGGGGGTCACTGTACTGAGAGGAGGGGGGTCACTGTACTGAGAGGAAGGGGGGGGTCACTGTACTGAGAGGAAGGAGGGGGTCACTGTACTGAGAGGAGGGGGGGGTGTCTGCACCGAGGGGGTACTATAGTTGGTGGGGGGGGGGGGACATGTGGATATTACAGTGGGGGAGATTTTTTTTTTTTGCCGATCCGAAAAATGATCCGATCCGTGACTCCTGATCTGAGGAACAATCCGAACCGTGAGTTTTTTGATCAGTTGCACCCCTAATATACATGTATGTAATATTAAGAGCAGTTTACTGGATGATAAATTATACACTCTAACTGGAATTTGCAGTGAATCGGGCCATTTTTCTGCAGATGTAAATTCATAAAATGTTACCTCCAAAGAGGGTAGTCTTCGTATTATTATATTGCCAGTAATGTGTTTTTTTTTTTCATTTAGTTGTCAGCGGGGAAGCCAGCTCATCTGTTGTTAAGGACGCAGTTGACGGCTTCCCGAACTGGTCCTTAAGAGTCAGCTAATCACTGGTTGTTAAGGACACTGGTGGCCCCATACACACGTCCGAGGAACTCGACGTGCCAAACACATCGAGTTCCTCGTCAAGTTCAGTGTTGAAGCCGCCGAGGATCTCGGCGGGCCGACTTTCCTCATTGAACAACGAGTAAATAGAGAACATGTTCCTCGTCGGCTTCCTCGCTGAAAAGTGTACACACGGCTTAGTTTCTCGGCAGAATCCAGCTCCGATCGAGTCTCTGGCTGAATTCTGCGGTCGTGTGTACGGGGCCTCACAAAACAAATTTTGTTAAACGCTGGACACCAGTAGTTAGCCGAGTTTGGGAACCTTTGGTAGCGTTTAAGAGCTGTCAGCATTTCTGCCAAAACGCTGCTGCTCCAGAACAGAACTTTTTACAGCTTCTAAACGCCTATGCCACTAAACAATCCTAAAAGCCTATGTGTGCATGGCCACAGAATAACATGGAAAGGCATTTTGAAGCTGTGTGCATGAGGCCTTAGGCTCGATTCACACCTATGCGTGTTGCTTTTGAGCATTTTGCAGTGCTTTTTGCGGTGCTTGCTGCGTTTTTCAACACGCATTTTTACCACGGTTTTACAGCGATTTGCGTTTTTTTGTTTTTTTAATTTTTAGCCTGCAATTTTTATTGCAGGCTAAAAAAAAACGCAAATCGCTGCAAAATCGCGGTAAAAATGCAGTACGTACATTTTGGATGTGGGTCCATTGAATTCTATTACATGAAAAACACTGCTTTTTGCGGGGGGGAAAAGTCACCGACCCTTTCCAAAAACGCAGAGGCACAAAAAACATTGATGTGAACATGTTCCATAGGAACCCATGTTAAAAAAATTTCCTGCATTTCTGCAAAATGCAAAATGCATCAAAAACGCATTAGTGTGAATAGAGCCTTACTGTGTTCCAGTGAGACAGGACACAACAAACCATTATATTAGCTTTCTTAGTTGCACAGTAGCAGGGACCTTTGGCTCTCACCAGTACATATCAGTACATATCACTAGCGGAGGCAATTGCTGGATAGGGACAGAAAGGACATATACTGTATTTACAAGGAAAGTAGGCCCATTCAGCGAAAGCTCTTGCCCACTGTTTAATATTATGGCTGCGCTGCTATCAATCTATTAAATCAAGAGCTGAGAACCCCAGGCAGAAAGCTAGAGCCTGTCTCCGCCGGGGAAACAAAGGGCTCAGGTAAGTAAAATGGGGGTGGGGGGTTGTCTGAGGGTGGGGGTCACTGTCAGAAGTTTTTTCACCTTTATGCATAGGATGCATAAAGGTGAAAAAACACAAGGGTTGTTTAAATCACCTTCAGCTTTATGCAGATGATCAACCCAATCTACACTCTGATCTCCTCAGATTGGAATGGATGGCAGCTCTCTCCACATGTAGAAATAAAATCAACAGGGGCTTTTGGAAGTAACGAAACATGTTAGGGGCGTGGCTACAGGGCAACTGAATCTTGACGCTGAGAGTGTTATCTGCGAGTGCGAGCGAGGAGGGGTTGGAGACACAGGACGCAGGCACCCGGCATGTAACTAACATATACCAGAGGCGATTTGTTTTTATCTGTGATGTAAGCGCATTACTTTTTCATTAAAACTGTTACCCAAGAGGCTTTTACACTATTGGAAGCTTTGGAGGCTTCGGGCCGGATTCAGATAGCTTTGCCTATCTTTAGGCGGGCGTAGCGTATCTCAGATACACTACGCCGCCGTAAGTTTGAGCAGCAAGTTGTGTACATACAACTTGCGCTTAAACTTTCGGGCGGCGCAGTGTAACTGGACCGGCGTAAGTCCGCCTAATTCAAAATAGGCTGGTTGGGGGCGTGTACTATGTAAAATAGTACTGACCCCACGTTTTTTACGTTTTCAACGAACGGCGCATGCGCCGTCTGTGGACATATCCCAGTGCGCATGCTCCAAATGATGTTGGCAAATCGTCATGCTTTCAACATGAACGTAAATTCGCGAACGATTTACGCAAACGACGTAAAGATTTCAAATTTTGTCACGGGAACGACAGCCATACTTAACATTAGCTACGCCTCATATAGCAGGGGTAACTATACGCCGGAAAAAGCCGAACGCAAACGACGTAAAAAAAAGCGCCGGGCGGTCGTTCGTTTCTGAATCGATGTAAATAGTAATTTGCATATTCCTCGCATAAACAAACGGAAGCGCCACCTAGCGGCCAGCGTGAAATTGCAGCCTAAGATACGACGGTGTAAGACACTTACACCTGTCGGATCTTAGGGATATCTATGCGTAACTGATTCTATGAATCAGGCGCATAGATACGACGGCCGGACTCAGAGATACGACGGTGTATCAGGAGATACGCCGGCGTATCTCCTATCTGAATCCGGGCCCTTGTGTTGATTTTATCTCTACATGGAGAGAGCTGTTATCCATTTGAATCTGAGGAGATCTGAGTGGAGATTGGGTTGATCATCTGCATAAAGCTTAAAGTGATTTAATCAAACATGCGATTGAAATCTACAATGCGGTGAGCCTCATTCTATAAGGGTGTGGATTGGCACTTGTGCACTTTGGTGTCCAAAATGTTCCACTTTATGAAGAGTTGCACTATTTTCACAATTGATTATTTTTGGATATTTGAATTTATTTATGATGGACATTATTTTTGATTTTATTATAGACATTTTTGAATAATTTTTATTGTTCTTTTGCACTACTGTGATTGTGTAGATTGACACGACATTGTTTTTCACCCTGTATTTTATTCAAAGGTGTTAATGTATTGATTATGTCCACATGTGTCTGATATAAAGCTATAGATATACAGTATATGTCTGATAAGGGTATCTTTTAATTTAAATAGAATTATGTTTTAGCACCTGCTGTGCTTACAGTACTTTACATTTTCAGGAGAAATGCTGCCTGAACTCCAGTATGACAACATAGCCTTTTCCTCATACCAGCAGAGAAAGTATATAGTAATATAATTATGTGAAGTTAATTAGAAGTAAATCTCAAGAGTTAGTATTTAAGATTACATTTGTAACAAGCATCCAACTGTGACGGGTGGCATGGAGCATCCCAATTCACAGATGAATAATCTAGAGCCACACTGTAACCACTAACCACTCCTTGTGGATTTCCGATATAAACAAGTTTTTGCTTTTCTGTGTTGTCTTGCAGATTTTCACGTTTAAGAGGGTAGTTTATGGTGTATGTATACAGTTTGAATGTGCAGTACTGCAATTCAGTATTTTAACCACTTCCCGCCCGGTCCATATGGGATTTACGTCCGGGAAGTGGTTCTGAAATTCTGACTGGACGTCCATGGACGTCCTGCAGGATTTCATGCCGCGCGCGCCCATGGGGGCACGCAGCGCAGCGATCGGTCAGTCTGACACCCCGCATCTCCGATCTCGGTAAAGAGCCTCTGGCGGAGGCTCTTTACCACGTGATCAGCCATGTCCAATCACGGCTGATCACAATGTAAATAGGAAGAGCCGTTGATGGCTCTTCCTCACTCACGTCTGACAGACGCGAGTAGAGGAGAGCCGATCAGTGCAGGACCACCAGGGAAGGGCAAAAAAAAAAAAGGGGGCAAAAAAAAAAGTAATTGAAAAAAAAAAAAAGAGCATTAAAAAATAAAAAAGATGCCAATCAGTGCCAAAATGGGCACTGACTGGCAACATGGATAAATCAGTGCTGCCCCACAGTGTCCATCAGTGACACCCCACAGTGTCCATCAGTGCCACCCCACAGTGCCCATCCATGCCCAGTGCCCACCTATCAGTGCCCATCTGTGCCACCCATAAGTATCCATCAGTGTCACCCATAAGTGCCGCCCATGAGTGCCCATCAGTGCCACCCATGAGTTCCCATCAGTGCCGCCTATGTGTGCCCATCAGTGCTGCCTATGTGTGCCCATCAGTGCTGCCTATGAGTGCCCATCAGTGCCGCATACCAGCGCCGCCAATCAGTGCCACCTCATTTGTGCCCATCAGTACTACCTCATCGATGTCCATCAGTGCCATCTCATCGGTGCCCATCAGTGCCGCCATATCAGTGCCTGTAATTGAAAGAGAAAACTTATTTACAAAAAAATTAACAGAAAAAAATAAAAACGTAATTTTTTTCAAAATTTTCAGTCTTTTTTTTTGTTGTTGCGCAAAAAAAAATCGCGGAGGTGATCAAATACCACCAAAAGAAAGCTCTATTTGTGGGGAAAAAAGGACGCCAATTTTGTTTGGGTACAGTGTAGCACGACCGCGCAATTGCCATTCAAAGTGCGACAGTGCTGAAAGCCGGAAATTGGCTTGGGCGGGAAGGTGCGTAAGTGCCCTGTATGGAAGTGGTTATTAATCAACAGGGATCACATAATAAATTGTTACTGCTAACCACTTTAGTAGTGGACACTTTCAAACCCTTCCTGCCCAGGCCAATTTTCAGATTTCAGCTCTGTCACACTTTAGCCTGGTACACACGATTGGATTTTCCGCGGACAAAGCGTAGGACTTTTGTCCGAAGGGCATTGGCCGTGAACTTGTCTTGCATACAAACGGCAAAGAATTGTCATCCAAAAAACACGAAACTACGTGTTTTTACAGCTCTTTAGCGCCGCCCTTTGGGCAACTTCTGCTAATGTTGTCTTATGGTTCGCATTTTTTCCGAGCATGCGTGTTTGTACTTTGTATTTTTTCCGACGGACTTGTGTACACACAATCGGATAAACCAACATCACACATTTGTTGTCTGAAAATCCGACAACAATTGTCCGATGAAGCATACAAACGGTCGGATTTTCCAACAAAAGCCTGCCATCACACAATTCCTGTCGGAAAACTTGATCATGTGTACTGTTTTTAATGACAATTACTCATGCAACACTGTACCCAAATAAATTTTGTATCATTTTTATAATTTCTGTAGACACAATGGTCACCAGTTATCAGCTTATATCTTTATATCTGTACAAATGTCCTTCAAGACTCCTTTCCTTGCTCTAAAAGCGGAGCTCCAAACAGTAGGGGGAGGTCCACTTTAAGGACTCGTCCCCCACTCCTCTCAAAGAATTGGTACTTTTGAGGATTTTGACAGGTACCCGCTCCCACTTCTGCACTGGCTGTTTAGGCGACCGGGGCGGAAGTTCTCCTCCCTCCCTCCCCCTTTGCCGTTTTCTGTGACACGTGGCAGGTCACAGAAGACTGCTTCCACTATTCACAATGCATAGCGCTGCTTGTGCATGCACAGTGGGCACCCAGCTGCGAAGCTGCCACATCCAGGTGCCCATAGTGAAGATGCCAACTCTGAGGAAAGAAGAAAGTGGGTGAGGAAACCGACTGGGGTGAGCACAACGCTGGATCGTGGGACAGGTAGGTGGCTGTTTTTTAAAAGTCAGCAGCTGCAGTTTTTGGAGCTGTTGACTTTTATTTTTTGCACAGGAGACTGGAACTCCACTTTGATGTTATAGATACGAAAGATGAAAATTAACATTGAGATGGGAAAACATACATAGAATTTGTAAATGATTATAGCAAATTTTATTTTGAGGATGTTTTTCCTTTAGAGTGTCTTACTAAATCTTCGTTTTATTGGAATATATTACTAAAATGTTTTCTATTGCTTATGTTTAAATGTAATATGCTTAATTAGTTTTATTAAAATAATCTAAAATGAACACTCTGAAAGCTTTAGAGTGTGTAGTTAATTTTTGATTTGTAAATTATAATTATATACAATTACCATATCAGAATAAATGTGCATACTGATATTTAGTTGTTTTGTATATGTTTTTCTCTGCTGTTATTCTGATCTAAAGCACTAATTATATGTCAACACTATCACAAACATTACTTCCTGCCCATAACATGCTCGGCCACATTATTTTTACAACATTTTCACATTTAATTTGGAAATAAACAAAAGATTTTACTGATCAATGGTTAACTATTAATATTTATGTTATGTGCTGTGTAGGTTTATGATGGCATTAGCTTGATAAAATATATTTATTGCATGCAGCTTATAACGCCGCAATACAATCTTCGTATATTAAAGGAAAAGTACCTTCGAATTTTAATAAATATACTTTCCATAAAATTTAATTTGGCTGTAATTAAAATTACTAATTGAACTCTCAAAGTAATTTTCGCTGCATGTTTTAATCTCTTGAATTTTTTTTTTTTCTGTACAAATCCTCCTGATGTCCTTGGTGTAATTATAATGGTATTGGAGTTAAAAGCATTTAAGAAATGAACTCTGCAAAATTTCATAAAAAGCTGAATAGTTTCACAAAACAAGCATACTGTATACAATGTGTGAAAATTGCCATTATTAAAATGCATTTACCTCTACCCAGAGCTAATCCAATAGCATGGAACTGAGGTAACCAGCATTAAGTCATGAGCATATTTCACAATATTCAAGGGTTCAAAAAAATACAAAAGGACCTAGGAAAACAAAACACATATATATATATATATATATATATATATATATATATATATATATATATATATATATATATATATACAATATATATATATATATATATATATATATATATATATATATATATATATATATATATAGATATATATATAGATATAGATAGATATATATATATATATAGATAGATATATTCACGGTATAATCGGACAAGAATGTTACATATAATACAGAAAGCTTTCCATAGACAACTGCAAATAACTGAAACTGCAATTAAATTGTATAACCCCACAACATAAAAATCTCTTTAAACAGTCCCTTTCTAAAGTGACATTTATCATACCATGATTTTGCTTATACGTGTCTAATAATCTAATGTGTGCAAGACAATACCTGCTGATCCTGCCAGCATGTGCCTCAGTTCCTCACATTGAATGAATGACAACACTAGCGACGGACTCCTTTTGCTGTGCTAGTGTTGTCAGCACTCCATGTCTGTGTAGTTCCAAAGCCATGCAGATGTCGCTAGCACTAACTGGACTATCCCCTTTCACTGACAAGCAGTTGTGGGAGTTATAGGTTTTGAGAGGTACAGATATTGTAATCAGATGTTTGTCATTTTTAAGGCCGTGTACACACGATCGGTCAAAACCGATGAAAACGGACTGAAGGACCGTTTCATCGGTTAACCGATGAAGCTGACTGATGGTCTGATGTGCCTACACACAATCGGTTTAAAAAACGATTGTGTCAGAATGCGGTGACGTAAAACACACGACGTGCTGAAAAAAAAACAAAGTTCAATGCTTCCAAGCATGCGTCGACTTGATTCTGAGCATGTGTGGCCTTTTGACCGATGCTTTTGGATACTAACGATTGGTTTTGACCTATCGATTAGACGTCCATCGGTTCTATTTTAAAGCATGTTCTCTTTTTTTTGACCGAAGGATAACTGACCGATGGGGCCCACACACGATCGGTTTGGACCGATGAAACAATCCTTCAGTCTGTTTTCTTCGGTTTTGAACGATCGTGTGTACGCGGCCTAAGGGTTTTCTGATAAAATAAATTGTGCAGTTTGATTTGTAGTGGTTAAAATTACAGACAAGGTTTTGACAAGTTTCGGCTTCATATCTACTTTATATCGTGCTTACAGATAAGGAAAGGTAGGTTCAGATGGAAGCTTCGGCAATTTGTTTGAACTCCATGTTGTAGTATTACAGTAGTCTCCCATGATCCATATTTGACAGCTTGCTTCATTTGGAATGGTTGTTAAAGTGGATGTAAACCCGATTTTTTTTTTTTATGTCACAATGTACAGTATAAGATTTCCTATCATCTGTGCTCAGTCTTCCACACAGAGTTAATCCAGCTCTGAGCAATCCTCTTTTATTGTTCAGTGAAATAAAACGGACTTACAGAGAAAAACCTTAGTCCGTTCCGCCCCCTTGCTGTGAGTGACAGGTTATTTACATATCTCATGCACTAGCCTGGGGACAGGCATTATTTTTTAATTTCCACCCCCACTTCTTTTCTGAAGTCATGTGGTTACTTTTCTGAATTTTGACTAGATGTTATTGATCATAGCAGAATTTAGTGCAAGGAATACACAGGAAAAAATGCATGTTGACAAGGAGAGTGTAGAGGTGGACGGGGAGTCTACTTACATCACGACTACACCCACAGAGCTCCAGACAACAGATCCACCCACAGAATATGCAGTTTTTCACTTCTTATAACAGAGGGGAAACATTTGACAGGTAAGGATACATGCAGGGGGGCATGTATATCCTTATAGATCAGCACTATGGCAGTAGTTTAGAAAGGATGACAGTGGGTTTACATCCACTTTAAGGAAGCAGGTGTCAACACTTGCCACCAGGGATGTCACCCAGCCCTATTCACTTGCTGGTCTGAAATCCTCAGCCATGACAGTCCCCCTTCTGCCATAAGCTCATGGCCACTTCAGAGACCTAGAAAGTATAGAAAAACTGTTCAACCGACTCTGCTGAATAAAAGAATGATTTCAGCTATTCACCTAAGATTTGATCACTCCCTGCCGTTGCCACTGCTGCTCTGCATCTCCACTCCCCAATCCGCCGCCACTCTGCCTGTCCCTGCAAGCTCTCTAAATGTTCCTGTCACTCTTTTCTGCCCCCATGCTCCTATTCCCCCGTGCAGCATTGATCCCTCTGTGCCCCCCACTGCTGCAGGGGAGCCATGGGGGATCAAACTCTGTAAACTGATCCTCCCCTGATACTTCACATCCCTAATGCTGGAACTCCTCTTCCTGCCGCACTGATCCCCCAGCACCCCTTTCCCACAGCGCTGCTGACCAGCTTCTCCTCCTCCCGCTGGCTTTTAGTGAAAATATAGTTTTAATAAACGTTTGTCCAATATTGCAGGACCAAAAAAATCAGAAGCACCTTCTTTTACTTCTACTGGTCCTATGCTTTCAGAAAATGGTCTGGGGTCTTTTACCAAATTTGGAAGCTGTAATGAAAAATGAGAACCTTCGGGTTTTTAGAGTGCACACGGCCGGGATTCTCGTCAGGAAAAAAAACGTTGTTTTTCCTGACGAGATTCCTGGCAAGATTTTCTTGCCGGCCGAGTGTACACATGTACGATTCAAAAGAATCGCCGTTCCTTTGAATGGCACGAACGCAGTGACGTCATCGACTATGACGAGCATGCGCTCGTCACATTCGATGCCATCGCCACCATCTTGCTTCACCCTACCCATGCCTTGGAAGCTACCGCGCATGCGTCAAAGTCATTTTGAGCATGCGCGGGTTTTCATGGAGGCAAGTAAGTATACACACGCTTGGGTTTCTCGGCAGGAAAGCACTGCCAAGAATCCCGATGAGAAAAAAAAAAGAGCAAGTTCTCTATTTTTCTCGTCGAGATTCTGGGCAGTTTTCCAGACGAGAAACCTTGACAAGAAAGCTCTGCCAGCAGTTTTCTTGCTGTTTCTGGCCGAAAAAAACATGCGTGTGTACGAGGCTTAAGTTGTTTTTTTTTACAGTTATGCAAACAGTACCTTGAATTTTCACGGTTTTGAAAAAGTTTAAAACGTACAAAATGTGTTGTTTGTTAACTCAGTACAGTTTTAGCCTTTATATTTAGTAAGACTCAATAATTTGGTAATTTTTGCCATGTTTGCGCCTGCTAGCAATGATGTTAGTGTATTTGTTAGCAAAAATATCGTTTTGATAAACATTTGCGCAAATATCACTGGCCCTAAAAAATCAGTAGCAACTTCTTTTTATTCGACTGGTCCTTTCTTTTTATTCAACTGGTTCTATTCATCAGAAAATGTAGGGTGTGAGAGGTCAGTATATAAGATCATTATAAAAAGGCATACATTATCTCAGAGTTATATTTTGTTTATTGTAATACTGTATGTGAGTTTTTCTCAGCACATAGGACAAACTGATTCATACTTTAAAACGGATTCTTCAAATGTCCTTTTGAAGATATGTTCCACATGTTATTACTCAAGTGATAAAATATATGGTGTCATGCAGTATATGAGTAATATACAGTTATTACTTATGCACCCACTTATACTAGATATAAAAACCACAGTTGTAATCTCAAAAAATATATAAATGTATGTGCAGATCAGGGTGTGTCTGCATGTGTGTTCTCGTGTGTATACATACTGTATGTGTATAGTAATATCACTTTAGCAACACCAAATCAAAACGCACAAGGAATGCTTTTAACCTGCAAAATTGAGTTGCTTTATTAAAATGTGTCTGTTCTTTTATTTGCATCTTGATTGATTGCTGTGTCTTACATTTTTATATTTTGCACCCTCATATATCTATAATTTATTTTTAAATTAGTTAATTAACCTCTCCTGGAAGGATTTATAAAACTTTAATTCACTTAGACAACACTTTGTCAATCATTGCTCTGTTGAAAACAGTCTACTTGTCCATTCTCATTAACATTAATAAAGTGTTATGAAATTAATTTCTAGCCAATTTATATTTGCTATAATTCAATACCTTAAATTGAGCATCCGTGCGACTGTCTAGAAATATTTGATAATAAGTTTGGAGAGTAATCCATATAAATGTATATTACTATACATAAAAGGTTATGTCTCACTTTCTCTGGAAATTTCTATAGAAAACATAACCATTTTTTTTTTTTAACAAAAGTTTTTTATTAGGCAATCTGTACATACAGGGTAATCATGCATAGTGTACAAGCAATACTGCAATAACAAAAAAAAAGAACAGACACGTGTATGACAATATGACAATTACATTCCAAATTCCTTGACGTGTTCATCCTAACCAAATATATGGTCATAGGTTTGTCACAATGTGCATGCAGTACCTCTGGGCATCCTAAAATCTTTAGTTACAGGTTTCAAAGTCACGTAACCAACGATCCCAGACCTTATTTTATTTGGGCAGGCATCCTAATATATAGGATTTTTTTTAAGGGAGAGTGTTGTCAACCTCAATCTTCCAATTGATAAAGGTTGGAGGTGTCGGCCTCATCCATTTTCTGGCGATTACTTTTCTGGCTGAGAAAAGCGTTTCATGTAGGAATATTTTTGTAAACGTATCTATCTCCGAGTCAGGGAATATCCCTAGCAGGCATGGTTTTGGGTTCAGAGTTAAGCCTGTACACACGATTGGATATCTGATGGAATCTAAACCGATGGATTTTTTCATCGGATATCCGATGAAGCTGACTTTCATCAGTCTTGTCTACACACTATCGGTTAAAAATCTGATCGTGTCCAATGCGGTGACGTAAAACACTAAGACGTGCTGAGAAAAATGAAGTTCAATGCTTCCGAGCATGCGTCAACTTGATTCTGAGCATGAGTGGATTTTTGACCGATGGATTTCCCCACAGACGATCATTTTTTTCTATCGTTTTTTTAACTATAAGAAAAATTTAAAACAGGTTCTATTTTTTTTTCACCGATGGATAAAAAAAATGATGGGGCCCACACACAATCGGTTCGTCCGATGAAAACGGTCCATTGCTCCGTTTTCATCAGACGAACAGATCGTGTGTACAGGGCTTAAGAGGTGAGCCCATAGTATAGTGAATGAAATCTACTATCTGTTTCCAGTAGCATTGTATTATTAGGCAGGACCATATTAAGTGGAAAAATGTGCCCACTTCCTGCAGACACATTGGACAAGAGTTAGGGTGGTCTCTCTTAAATTTGGATACCCGTAGGGGTGTCAGATACACCCGGTGTAAGATAAATATCTGAGTCAATCTAGCAGAGAGTTCGGGGGAGGCTTCCTTGCAGGTGTCTAGTGCCTTGTTTTATGTCATACGCCAGTTTGGTCAAAGATAGAGTGATAAGCATGCTATAGAAAGATGATATACATTTTTGAGGGTCTGTGTTTTTAACTATTGCTATCATAGCATTGGTGGAAGGCTGTGGGGCAGCAACAGGAAATTAAGTGTTCATGGCATGGAGTACCTGCAGGAATCGAAAGAAAGAACATATGATTCAGGAATGTAAATTAGTTTTGGAGGGCATTGAATGTTTTAAGATTCCCATCCATAAGGAGATGATGTAAGTAGTATATCCCACGTGTGCTCCAGATCTCTGGGTTGGGAATCTGAGTCAGTTCAATAAGGAGTTATTATGCCATAAAGGAATGAAGTCATTGTATTGTGTTATCCCCAATTTATCTGAGGCGATATCCCAAATTAGACTGTAGTGATGTAAAAGGGTTGTCTTCCCAACAGAGTTGGTCCCCCTAGAGCCTTCCGCTAATGCACTAAGGGTGTCTGCAGTATGTTGTACCCAGGCTGGGCAGAGAAGAGTACTGAATCTCTCCTTGTCCATTTTATCATTGTGGAATAGTTGGGATAATTGGGACGCTACAGTATGTAATAAAATTTTAAATCGGGCATGGCCGCTCCGCCTAGGTCTGTGTGATTTTTGAGAGAGCGCCAGGCCAGTTTGTGTCTGCTACTGCCCCAAACGAAGGGCTTAAGTAGGGCCTCAAAACGTTTAAAGTATTTAAGGGGAAGGTAGACCAGGGTGTGCCACAGGATATAAAGTATTTTGGGGAGTAGTACCATGTTTATTAAATGTATGCGTCCCCATACCCCTAAGGGCAAGCGGGACCATATTTGTATTTTAGATTTGATCAAGGTGTATAGTGGTTCAATGTTGAGGGAAATATAATCCGCTGGGGATCTAGACACATGAATCCCCAGTTTTTTTTTTTATAACATCTACAGTACTTTTTTGGAGGGGAAGTTGAGCCTGCATTCTAGAGAGTGGGAAATTATCAATTGGCATGATTTGGGACTTGTTCCAAATGATCCTGAGACCCAAAAATGATCCAAATTGTTCAATGGTGTCAAGTGCCAGCTACAGGGAGGTACCTGAGTCTACGAGATATAGGAGGGTGTCATCACCATACATACTGATTTTTTCTGTTAATGTTCCCAGACTTGGATGGACATGGCAAGCGGCTCTGCTGCTAGAGCATATAGTAGTGGGGATAGTGGGCATCCCTGGCGTGTGCCTCTGGTAAGGCTAAGGATGGCCAGCTATTAGCCACCACTTTGGCTGTTGAAGCCTAATAGAGAAGTTGAATCCACTTAGTGAACCTAGGTCCAAAGCCATATCCCTCAAAGCATCTCCAAAGATACTCCCACTCCACTGAATAAAATACCTTGGCTGTATCTAATGTCACTACCACGCGCTCTCCTACATTTTCATGTGTAGCTTGAAGATTAATGAATAGCTTCCTGAGATTAAAAGAGGTGTTACAGCCAGCCATAAAACCTGCCTGGTCTTTATGTATTAGGGTTAAAATTACTTGTTTTTGACGAAGGGCCAAGATCCTAGCCAGTATTTTAATATCAACTTGAAGTAAAGATATGGGTCTATAGGATTCTGGGTATCCTGGGTCCTTCCCTGCTTTGGGGATAAGCACTATAATCGCTTATTGAAGGGGGCAACATGAAAGTTTTCGAAAAGATGATTGTATAGGGTCAACAGTTTGGGGGTGAGTAACTCGCTATAGTGCACATAAAACTCAATAGGTAGACCATCTGAGGCTGGGGCTTTAGACCTGGCAAAGTTAGCTATGGCGGTTGCTATTTAGTCTGTTGTAAGGGGTGCTTCTATCACTGGTCCTCTGTCAATTGTGAGAATAAGATGCTTGCAAGAAAGTTTTGCATTGTTTCCCCATCTGGAGGTGTCCTCGAAGTATAGAGCTCTGCAAAGAAGTTCCTAAACTGGGAAGTAACACCCTGTCCGTGTAATGAAATAACAACTGGTGGTCTGTCCTCACTATGTACCATGTATGCTAACATTTTGCCCGCCTTTTCCCCATGTTCAAACATCTTTTGTCTAGAGAAAAAGAGTTTGCGTCTGGCCTTCTCATAGTGTAATTGGTCCACTACTCTAGTTTGCAACTTAGGCCCCGTACACACGACCGAACATGTCTGCTGAAACTGGTCCGCTGACCAGTTTCAGCAGACATGTTCGGTCGCGTGTACGGCCGACCGGACAGGTTTCCAGCGGACATTTGTCCAGCCGACCGTTTTCCAGCAGACAAATGTTTCTTAGCATGCTAAGAAACATGTCCGCTGGAAGCCTGTCCGTCAAACATGTTCAGTCGTCTGTACAGACTCACCGGACATGTCCGATCGGCCGCCATCCCTCGCATGCGGCGAAGTGATTCGACGCATGCGTGGAAGCTTTGAACTTCCAGGGCCGCGCACGTCGCCGCGTCTTCGTCGTGGACCGTTTTCAGCGGACAGTCCGTCCGTCTGTACGAGGCCTTAAGGAGGTCCGTAGAGGTCAATTCCGCCATCGCCTTTTCTAAAGCAGCGGCAGAATTGTTCTTTTCCAATAACAATTTTTTATTTTTCGAAAAAAGGGCAATACAAAGTGTAGCAGCATTTCAAGTGTAAGATAATAGAGGTAATACAAAAAATTCCAGCTGAATGTGCTTACACAACGGCCACATTCTTGGTTATACATTCAGTAGCGTATAAAACAACTAGGTAACAAAGAGGAGAGGAGAAGAGGTGAGAGGGTGGAGTGGAAGAAGAAGATGGGGAAGGAAGAGAAAAGAGAAGAAAAAAAAAAAAAGAGAAAAAAAAAAAAAAAAAAAAAAAAAAGGGGGGGAGAAAAGAAAAAAAAAGAAAAAAGGGGAGGGAGACTGGGGGAAGGGGAGGGGGGGGAGCAGGCAGGAGTGTCGGGTGAGGTAGTGTACCTTGGTGGTCTGTTGTCAGCTCACGGCGGGTCCTCCACCGAATGCCACCTCTCCCAGACCAGGTCATGGTCCTCCAGCCTATCCCGAATCCTAGCTGTCATTTTTTCCATAAGCTCTACATCCTTGACCCTAGCATACAGGGCTTCCTGGGGTGTGGGCGTTGGTTTCTTCCAATAAAGTGCTATCAGGCACCTTGCAGCTGTGGTTATGTGTCTCAGGAGTTTCTTATAGGGTTTAGCTATGCAGGGTTGGGATAGGCCCAGTAGGAACAGCTTCGGGGAGAGGGGTATGGGTGCCTCCACGAGGCGGGTCAGGAGCTCTTGCACCCGAGTCCAAAACTGGACTATCAAGGGACAGGTCCAGTAAATGTGGAACAATGTGCCCCTGGCCTGGTTGCACCGCCAGCATCGGTCAGAGGTGGAAGGATAAATCCTGTGGAGGACGTCCGGGGTCAGGTACCAAAAGAACAGCACTTTATACGTATTTTCCTTATAGAGGGTGCAGATTGAGCTCTTGGCCGCCTGCCTCCAGACCGCCCTCCACTCATCCTCCTCGAGCTCCCCTCCCAGCTCCTTCTCCCAACGGAGCATATAGGCATGTTTGCTTTTGGTTTGTAAGGGGTATTCATTTAGAATTTGATAGATATCTGAAATGAGGCCCCTGCGGGCTGTGCCCTCGAGTATGATGCGCTCAAATGGGGTCGGTTTTGAGAAAAGGAGCCGGGGGGCCATCGTGTGGGCGTAGTGGCGGATCTGTAGGTAGCTGAAAAAGGCTTGCCGTGGAATGTCGTGTTTGGCTTGGAGCTCAGTGAAGGAGTGCAGGGTGCGGGATCTGGGGTCTACTAGGTGACCAAAGTGAAACAAATTTCGCGACGCCCAGGGCCATGACATCTGGTGGGTGAGACTCGTCGGTAGTTTAGGGTTATAGAGGAAGGAGGTCAGCAGGGAGCTATCCGACGTGAGTCGACAGTCTTGGGCTAGCCTCCTCCAGGTCTTTTGCAGCTGTCGCATGGAACCCAGCAAACGTCCGGGTTCCACCGTCGCGTTTGCGTTCCATAAAAGATTATTGGGGTGTATTGGGGCCAGCCAAATCTTTTCCACCTCCGTCCACCTGTTGTAGGACTTCTGGGGAAACCATGATGCCACCGCTCGGAGTTGCGAGGCCTGGTAATATTTGACCAGGTCAGGGAAGGCCAATCCTCCCTCGGTGCGCGCGGCCGTCATGACCGAACGTGGGATCCTGTGGCGCTTGTAGTTCCACACATACCGGAGGAGGTCCGCTTGTAGAGCGCGCAGGTGAGCGTACGGGACCGGGATTGGTAAGGTCTGGAAAAGGTACAGCAGTTTTGGCAGGATCACCATCTTTATGGCTGCTATCCGGCCCAAAAGGGATATCTGGTGAGACTTCCATTTATGGATCAACGCCCTTATTGAGCTGTATAGGGGGGGGAAATTGGCCTGGTATAAGGATGCGAAGTTCGGGGTGAGCTGGACCCCCAGGTATTTCAGGGAGGTTCGCTCCCAGTGGTACGGGAAAACGGACTGTAAGTGCAAGGCCTCGGGTCCGGGCATATTAATTGGCATGGCCATTGACTTGGACGTGTTGGTTTTATAACCCGAAAGGGCCCCATAGCGTTCAAGTTCCCTTTGTAAGTTGGGTAAGGAGATGCGGGGGCGCGTCAAGGTCAGAATGATGTCGTCGGCAAAGAGGGAAATTTTAAATTCCCTTCCCCTTACTGGGATACCCCGAATGTCCGGGTTGCCGCGAATCGTTGCTGCTAGGGGTTCTATGCAGAGGGCGAAGAGGAGGGGGGACAGAGGGCACCCCTGGCGAGTGCCATTAGTAACGGGAAAGGTGGATGAAGTGGCAAAGGGAGTTTTCACCTGTGAAATCGGATTAGTATAGAGGTGTCGGACCGCTCGGAGGAAAGGTCCCCCAAAACCCATGTGTCTTAACGTGGCGAGCATGAAGGGCCAGCCAAGGCAGTCAAACGCCTTTTCTGCGTCTAGGCTCAGGAGCAAGGACTCCGAGCCCTCCCTGCCCGCCACGTCAATTAGGTCAATCACCTTTCTCGTGTTGTCTCCCGCTTGGCGGAGGGGGACAAAGCCCACCTGGTCTTTATGAACCAGGGAGGGTAAGACTACGTTTAAGCGGAGGGAGAGGACCTTCGTAAAGATCTTAAGATCTGAGTTCAGCAGGGCTATTGGCCTGTAGCTGGCGCATAATGCGGGGTCCTTGTCTGGTTTAGGGATAAGGGTGATAAATGATCGCTGCATGTCTTGTGGGATGGGGGTGCGTTGTAGAAAGGCGTTGAAGAGCTTCGTCATATGGGGAAGGAGTGTGGGGAGGAAGGTCTTGTAATATTCGTATGGGAACCCGTCTGGGCCTGGGGATTTGCGAGCGGGTAGGGCCTTAATGGCCAGGGTCAGTTCCTCTCCCGTAATGGGAGCGTTTAGGGAGGCCAGGTCCTCCGGTTTTAGCCGGGGGATGCCCGCCTGTGTCAGGTATCGTGTCATCCTATCTAACAGGTCGGGGGAGGGGGGATTATGGGGGATTTCTGGCTTGTTGTACAAGTCCGCGTAAAATGCTGCGAATGCATCCGCAATACTTTGGGGGTGTGATACAATATTACCGATCTGTCCTGGACCTGGTGCGGGGTGGAGGCGAGTGCGTGGTCTGTTAGTTTCCTTGCCAATAAAGCTTGCGCCTTGTTGCCCTTGTCATAGTATACCTGTCGTAGACGAACTAGGGCTTTCTCGACTCGACCCAGCGCCAGGTCCCGGAGTGTTGACCGTACCAGGGTGATACGTTTAAGGAGCATTAGGGAGGGTGAGGTCAGTAGGCGATTTTCTAGGGTTCGGAGCTGCGTTTCCGCCTGCTCTCTAGCCGACTCAGCGTTCCGTTTTAGGGCCGAAGAGATGGCCATGCAACGCCCTCTGATTACCGCTTTATGCGCGGCCCATAGAGTGGCAGTGGAAATGTCCTGGGTGTCATTTTCGTTAAAGTAGAGTTGAAGGGCAGAGTCTATTTCCATTTTAGAGGGGGTGTGCTTCAGAAGGAAATCATTTAGACGCCAGTTATAGGGCCTACGGTTGGGGGCGTTCAGGTCGAGGGTCAGGGTAATGGGGGCATGGTCGGACCAGGAGATGGGCAGAATCCGTGCTGTCTCAGTAACACGCAACGTGGTGTTATTTAGTAAGAAATAATCTATGCGTGAGTGCGTGTGGTGGGGGGATGAGTAAAATGTAAACTGGCGGTCCCCTGGGTGAAGCGCCCTCCAGGCATCAAACAAAGCATGCCTCCTCGTTAGCTGGCGGAAGAGCCTAGAGTCCCGCAAGGCCCTTGCCTGCGAGGCCCGAGGCCTCGCCACCAGGCAATCCCAGGTAGCCGAATGAGGTAGATTAAAGTCCCCTCCCACTACCAATAGGTCGTGGGGGGATCTGGCCAGACGAGCAAAAACCCGACCTAGGAATCTATGCTGATGTGCGTTGGGGGCGTACAGCGTGCATAGGGTTATGTCCCGTGAATGCCACGTTCCCCGCAGGATAATGAAGTGGCCTAGGGGGTCTATGTAGGAGTCTGTGCAGGTGAAGGGGGTGCCCTTTTTTACCAAAATCGCTACCCCTGCCCGTTTCCTTGAGCTAAAGGCCTGATATATTAAGGGGAAATATCTGGACGCGAACGCAAAGGAGTCGCCCTTAGAGAAGTGCGACTCCTGTACCATTACTATCTCCGCCCCTGACTGCCTAAATTCCCTAAGTGCCAGATGACGTTTCCTGTTGGAGTTAAGCCCGTGGACGTTCAGGGATAGTAACTTAGCCATACTGTGGGTGGAGTGACCGTGGTTCATACTTAGCTGGAGTTAGGTGCGTTGCATTCGGTTCTGGGAGGGCGAGTGGAGGAGCCGCCGGGCCGACAGCCACCTGGACGCGCCGTCGGGTCCTGCCTGCAGGGGGGGGGAGAGAGAGAGAGAGGTATCTGAAAAGAAAGAGAAAGATGAGAGCAAAAGACCAAAAAAAGCACACATCAACATTCAACAACGTGGGCCCGAGTGGCCTAGGGGCCCTCAGGTCCCAACAGTTCCTTAAGGACCTCCCGACCAAAATGTCCAAAAATGTGGGTCGGGGAGGCAAGGGGGTGGCGTGGAAAGGTTCCACTAGGGGGATTGGGAAGGAAGGAACTCTCAGGCTATCAGCCATGGGGGGGGTCCGTACTCAGAAGGGCAGCCTCTACGGTGTCTCGTCCAAGACAGGCCCGATATGTAGCGTTAAGGTAGGGCTGGGGCAACCGGGGGGTAAAATAACTGATTAACAACAAAAAGAAAAGAAAAATAAGTCAAGAGGGCTTCATGTAGATTTCTGGGCGGCTCTTGTGGCCAGGGTGGCCGTCTCAGGTGGGGCTGTGCCTGGGGGATTTTCGGGCAGGGTCACGTCCCCTGGGGCGTCTGGTCGGGGGGACTCTCTGCCAGACCACTGGTGGAGGGGGTGGCGTGGCCACCAGGTCCCAATCCGGCAGCTGGGGGACGGGGATGTCGAGGGTTCTGCAGAAGGCGTCTAGGTCCTCCGGGTAACGCAAGGTGGCAGAGGTCCCCTGGTGGGTGGCGGACAGGCTAAAGGGAAAGCCCCATCTGTAGACAATGTCTCTGTCCTGTAAGGTACGGAGCAGGGGTTGTAGTAGTCGTCGTTTCTGCAAGGTGATCCAGGAGAGGTCTGGGTAGAGCTGTAATGGGTTGTTGTGAAAGATTAGGTTGCGAATGGGGCGCGCTTTACGCATTATAGCTTCCTTCATCGGGTAGGAGTTTACACGGCATATAACATCGCGCGGTTTGGAGGTAGGACCCTTTGGCTTAAGGGCTCTGTGGGCTCTGTCCATCTCAATGGGCTTGTCAGCTGGTGCGCCCAGTATGTCGTTGAATAAATTCTGGAGGGTCAGCTGGAGGTCCTCCGCCCCGTCAACTTCGGGGAGACCGCGTATGCGGATATTGTTGCGGCGCCCCCTATTGTCCAGGTCTTCAATGTGCCGCTGCATATCCCTGAGCATAAGGTGATGGTCTGACGCCTGAGTTTGGGTGCGGTGCACCGCCAGTTTAGTCTCTTGTATCTCCTCCTCCGCCATCTCCACTCTGTCAGCCAAGTGCTTGAGGCCTGTGTGTAGGGCCTGTATTTCAGTGCGGCATGTCGCCTTAACGTCTTCTATCAATTGTTTGAAATCCTCTTTCGTGGGGAAGGCCTGCATATAAGACTGCCAAGGCGGGGGAGGATATTGGGGAGCTCCTCTGGTGCCAGTGGGGTTATAAAGTGGGTCGGTGGGGGACGGTCGGTGGCTGGAGACCAGTTCTACGTGCCTTCTGGGCTCTAGGGGGGGGGGGTTGATGGGATGAATCCCATGGTTCGGACCAGGCCTCAGCCTGATCCCCCAGTGAGGTGGGGGCCCCTCCGTGCCACGGGGTGCTGTTGCTGGCCATGGCTGCATATGAAGGGGGAGAGATCCCTCTCCGATCTCTGACCTCGGGCTGGATGGCCTGATGGATCTGTCCCCTGGCTGTAGGGGAGGTGTATTGGGGCCTAGCACTGGCTGAGACGCTCCCCTGCTCTGGGGAGCTCATGGAGGCCTGGGAGTTGGTGGGGGCTTGGAGAGCCGGAAAGTCCTCCCCGGTGAACGTGGGAGAGGGGGAGTGCTGGGCCCCGTTTTGGGAGTCCTGATCCGGGGCGGTGCGGAGCAGACGGGGGAAGGCCCCCGTACATTGGGTGTCCCGGTCCCGGGGGTCGGGGATGGTTGCGGCCTGTGCCGCATGGTCCGGGGCAGAGGGGCCGGGGTGCAGGGTTCCACTCACCCGTTGCTGGGAGCCATCCGGGCTCTCCGAGGAGGCCGAGGTCTGCGATCGGGTCGGGGATGGCTCTGGATGGCTGGTCTGCGGTGAGCGAGGGGGAGATGTCCCTGTGTGGAACGTGGCCGCGTCCGGCGCCATCTTGTCCCCTTCACCCGGCGGCATGTCGGGTGGCTTAAAATAGCGCTCGAAGGTCGTGGAGGAGCCTGGCGGGGGTTGGGATGATCCCCGTGCCTTTGCGGATCTGGTGGTCCGCGAACCGCCCATGGATGGCTGCAGAATCCCCCGGTTTTCTGCCTAAGTGCTGCGGGCTGGAGAGGAGCTCTCAGGGGATGCTTCCTTCCAGGCTGGCTTCCGGTCACGCCCCCCGCGGCAGAATTGTTCTTAATCCTATTAATCACTTCAGCCCTGGAGCATTTTGCTGGTCAATGACCGAGCCACTTTTTGCGATTCGGCACTGCGTCGCTTTAACTGACAATTGCACGGTCGTGCGACGTGGCTCCCAAACAAAATTGGCGTCCTTTTTTCCCACTAATAGAGCTTTCTTTTGGTGATATTTTATCACCTCTGCGGTTTTTATTTTTTGCGATATAAACCAAAATAGAGCAACAATTTTGAAAAAAAAATGAATATTTTTTACTTTTTGCTATAATAAATATCCCCCAAAAATATATAAAAAAACGTTTTTTTTTTCCTCAGTTTAGGCTGATACGTATTCTTCTACATATTTTTCTCAAAAAAAAATCGCAAAAAGCGTTTATTGATTGGTTTGCGTACAAATTATAGCGTCTACAAAATAGGGCATAGTTTTATGGCATTTTTATTAATATTTATTTTTTTACTAGTAATGGCGGCGATCAGCAATTTTTATTGGTACTGCGACCTTATGGCAGACACTTCGGACACTTTTGACACATTTTTGGGACCATTGGCATTTTTATAGCGATCAGTGCTATAAAAATGCATTGATTACTGTAAAAATGCCACTGGCAGGGAAGGGGATAACACTAGGGGCGAGGAAGGGGTTAATTATGCTCCCTAGGTGTGTTCTAACTAAAGGGGGGTGGGACTGACTAGGGGAAATGACAGATCGCTGTTCATACATTGTATGTAACAGACGAACAGTCATTTCTCCCCCTGACAGGACCAGGAGCTGTGTGTTTACACACACAGCTCCCGGTTCTCGCTCTGTAACGAGTGATTGTGGGTGCCCGGCGGTGATCGCGGCCGCCGGGCACACGCATCGGCACCATGGGCGAGCAGGGGGCCGCACGCATGCCTCCGGCGGCGCGCACGTGCCCCTAATGGCTGGAATGCGAAATGACGTATAGCTACGTGATTCAGCCGAGCTGACCTGCTGCTGTATAACTGCGGCGGCTGGATGGCTAGTGGTTAATATGTGATGTGAAAGAGGATCGAGCATACTGTTTGAACGAGTCCCATACTGCAGAAGGTGAGGCAGAGGGATCGTTCTCCAAAAAATAGTGGGAGTTATTTACAAAAGGCAAATACACTTTGCACTACAAGTTCAGTCATCTGAAACGAGGGGAAGCTCTGCTATTTTTTTCATCCAATCATGTGCAAGCTAAAATGCTGTTTTTTATTTCCCTTCAGTGCAATTTCAAGTGCACTTTGCACTTGTAGTTTGCACTTGTAGTGCAAAGTGGATTTGCCTTTAGTAAATAACCCCCACTGTCTCCATTCATTCATGATGCTGTCATCCTCCGGCAACAAGGAGAGCCAGAAATGATTCTTGCGCCAGGAACTGAGTGGTTTATTAGCGTGGACACTGAGGGTGATCCATTAGGGACAGTGGTCAGATAAAAGTCAGGGGCCAAATTTTGAGTCTAGTAGCTGTGGTAGCAGAGCTCCGGGGGGGGGGGGGGGGGGTGAGGCCAATATGGGACATAGTGTTGTGTGTGTCTGAAAAGCATGAGTATGCCCGAGCTTGAAAGTTTTGATGTCGCCAGGTGTCCACTAGGTTGAAATTGGTTATCAGCCTGGAAAGCCTAGTGTTGTGCGCAGTCCCCGTATGTGGCTCTGAAGGTCTAAGTCTGTCTAGGCTGGGGTCAAGTGTTTCATTGAAATCACCCAACCAGATTGCCTGTACTGTAGGGTGGCAAGACATGAACATGAAGCCCTCAGTAATAACCTTGGCTCTAAAGGGAGGAGGCACATAAAAGGCTAACACCAGGAAGGGTTCCCCATGTATTTTAACATATAAGAAGACATATCGCCCCTGTGGGTCGGTAGTGACAACACATAATTTAAAGTGTAGGGATTTGGCCTCAAAAACTGAGACGCCACACGCATGGTATGTGTGGGTAGAATGAAGGGCCCACCCAATCCATGGACGACCAGCTGTAGGTGACCCTCCACATGAGTCTCAACCACCACCATAATATCTTCGTGGTGTTTCTTAAGGAAGGAGAGGGCTGCTGATCGTTTAATTTTGTTGTGCATGCCCCACACATTCCATGTAAGAAATTTTATAGAACCCATGTTCCAGAGATCATCGCATATACAGTTATCTGGGCTCCCAAGCACCCTTTATATTTAATGGAATGGATGTAAAAACAAAATTCAGCCGTGTTATGCAAAGTAAGGCTAACATTAAACAGTAATTATTAGGAAATGCGTTTCTCCACGTCAATCATAAACTCATCCAGTAAGTCATATTGCCATTCAATAGGTTAAGAATCCCCCACCCCTCCCTACACCCTCCCAAACTGGTGTGGGCTTCAACCCAAAACATTACGCACCCATCCCCCAGGAACAAGGGGCTGGAAACTATAACATGGGTCACAAAAATATCACAGCTATATAATGCAGCTGGGGTGCAAGAAAACAGTGACATAATGTGCATAGCCTTATCTTACCAGTCCCCAATGTTAACCATGTTAGACAGAGTCTGCGAACAAATAGCAGGACTCCATATCCAGCCCCCCAGGTACAATCCTGTTTCCTAGTGGAAGGTCGGGCGAAATTTTGCTGCACTTTGCACGTTTCTAGCAGGACAGCAGTGCTTCTGGAGTCTCTAAATAATGAAAAAATAGTTGGCAGCATTTTATACTGTCAAACAGTAATTAGACCCTGTGAAGGGAAGATTGTGTCCTTAGGAGCCAGTACAGAGAGATCCCTCTTTGCAGCGCCGGTGCAACCTGTAGGAGCAGCCACTGCAGACTAATACAACTGTGTAGTTCAGGGGTTTATGGGAAGGACAGGGTTCCGTGAGGCTTGGTCGGAAGCAGTATCACACGGGAGCAATGCAGTGGGAAAGTACAAACAAGGTTGGAAAAAGAAAAGCAGGGGGAAGCTCCTGAACATGGCGCCCCTGCAGGAAAGTCTGTTCCAAGCAGCTTACTTGGTGGTTATTTCACCAATCCCCCGGATACCTCGCAGCATTCCAGCCTGGAGATAGCCTCTTCAGAATCATTGAAAACAATGGCATGGTCATCTGCTTCCACCCTTAATCGGGCTGGGGATAGCATGGAGTTTTCCGATGTTTAATGCGGAGCCTGTGCTTTGCCTCCATAAAACTCTGGTGGCGGTGCTGGACTTCGGCAGAGAAGTCGGGGAATATAGCCACTTTACCATTTCCATGAAGGATATTGCCTTTCTCTCTAGCCAGTGTGAGAGTTGCATTCCGATCTTTATAATTGAGGAATTTGGCTATAAATTTACGGGGCGAGCTCCCTGTGGTGGAGGTCTGGCCGGCATATGGTGGGCTCTCTCAACTGCCAGGGTTGCGTAGACAGCCTCCTGGCCGTAGGTGGTAATAAGTAGCTAGTCCAGGAATGTGGTCGGGTCCCTGCCCTCTGCTCCTTCATGGAGCCCAATGAAGCGGGGGTTACATCTCCTCAGCCTATTTTCCATATCATCCTGTTTCGCTAAAAGCTGGTTAATCTGGAGCTGCATGCGGTCAGACCCCATTTGCAAAGGTGGAATGGCATCTTCCACTAGGCCAAGCCGGGTCTCTGCCATTGTGACTCTACCCTGGAGCTTCTGGAAGTCTTGATGGATAATCGAGATGTCCACCTTGACCTCCTCAATCTGGGCTGTCAGTGAGGTCCTGCAAAATTTTATAGCTTCCAGGAGGTTGTCCGTGTCTCTTCCCAGCGGTGTCCCGCTCTCGCATGTGGCGCTGCCATCTTCCACGGAGTCCTCCTTGTCCAGTCTGTGGTATTTTGGGCTTTCATCTGGGACATAGCTCAGTGTGACCGGGAGGTCCTCCCGAGAGAGTCTGGATCATTTAGGGTGTTGTAGGGTCAGAGGATAAGCTGGATGCCAGGATCAATGTACGGAGCCCCTGTTCAGTGCGTCCTACTCCATGCTGCGTCAGACCATGCCCCAAAAACATAACTATTTTCAATCTTTAGGACTTCCATTATTATGACAATCATTTTGTACCTAATGTAGACCCACCTTACCTCTAAGAGCTTAATAACTAAGCACCCTCAGATGACTTGGTGGGATAGCATCTTAAATCTCAGGAAAAAAATCTTTGATTCTTTGTGGGGTGAACGAAACTGGGTACCTGTCCTTTTAGAACATTTCATTATTTTTTTAGGCAAAATACATGTAGAATAGAGGGTTAAGAAACAGGATACCCAAAAGTGTTTATAAGTGACTCCAGGTATCTCTACTGGCAACAGTCAATACAGAAATAAGAACATTTGAGTCAAGACCAACAATTTTTTCTCTTCACACTGAAGTAGCTTCAGTGAGAACATACTGTACATTTTCAGTTAAATCTCCAGATTTCCTGCAATGTTCACTAGAAACTTTTACCCAGCTGTCCACCAGAACTCTCTTTAGCAGCTATGTTCCTTTCCCTAGTGCTCTATGAAAGGCTCCAGCTTCACTCTTCCTTCAGCAAGTCAATGTAAGCATTTCAGGCCCCATAACAGCATTCTTGGGAGGCAAAAGGCCTCCAGCACAATTTCTGACTCAGGCAAAGACCTTTCTGGAAGGTCACTCCAAATTGTTAATATACTTCTCCAGAATAAACCAGTTGCAATAACCTCCTAGTGAAAAAAAAAACATATAGATATAAATATTCATAAATAAGCAACATTGTATCTTTCTGTGCCATTGTCTGAGCCAATCCCCAACAGCAAGTAGAAGCAAACAATAAACTGAACTTAGGGGAAACCCAACAAAAGCAAAATTCTAATAATTCAGAGCTTAGGCTCATTACAGCCTAACTGCAATACGTTAGGAGTATTCCTATTTAGGGCAGGGTCCCTTCACAATAAATGAGCAAAAATGTTTTACCTAGTAGTATTATAATATTTTTTTGCACATTGTTCTTGTTATATAATCTGCCTCATTAAATTAAATGGTTTACATTTTCCCAATGAAGATTTTCATTTTTATCATTTAAAAAACAACATTGGATTATACAAAACTGTACAGAGACACTAACTACATACAATCAAAAAGGTTATGAATTAAAACTTGCAGGACAACTGGTAGCAAAAAGATCATCCATAGTCAGTAGTGTGCTTGTAGGCATTAGTGTACTGGTACACTAATGTTACACTTTCTACAGGTTGAAAACAGTCTGTCACCTACTTGTGGTCAGAAAGAAATTATGAAATAGGGATAGAGCAGAAAATCTGCATTCAACCAATTGTGTTGGCCCAGCATTACTGGGAATATTAATAAGATGAAAAAAGAGCAGTGTAGAAAGGTAAAAATGAAGAAAGATGGGAAAAGGGGTATGAGGATCATACAGAAGAGCAGGATTATCAAAGAAATAGGTGAAAACAAGGGAGAAAACGCTTACAAAAATGGTGGAGTCTTTCCAGTGAGAGACATGCACTATAAAGAACAGGAAAGTAGGGCAAAAGATGAAAATGAGGTAAGAGATGCAAATAGATGGGGTGTGGATCACCCTGGACACCTTTCTCTTGTTTATCATAGGAATGGCAGGTTCAGCACGTATTGAGAATCTCCTGGTTTCTTCTTATTGATAAGAATCTTATGCCTGGATTTTAGGATGGCAAGAGACTTTTTTGGCAGTGAAATTATAACATACAGACCATGTTAAGGTGTCATTTGAAAATGCTCCTGCTTCTTCCATCTGGGCTAGGAATATCACCCTACACTTCTCATCCTTCAGTGTGGGGGGGGGGGGGGGGGACTTGAATCTCCAGTGGGCAGGAAACAACGATTTGTCAGCAGAAGTTATTGTTTGGAGATGAAAGGTAACCGTGCACCTAAAATCCATGAATTTGCAAGGTAGACTGCTGTTGAATGTTTTAAAATTCCACCATATGTGAAAGATGACGCCAAAATTCCCTATTGCACTACATACATCTATCCAAAACCTGTGAGAGCCAACTGTTGTGTTTATAAAAAATATTCTGTACCAATGGGATGGGAATTTATAAGATGCTTCTTGGAGTTTTTCATTATTTGAGCTTGCGCTAATGTGCTCCTAAAGTGTTGTGAGTCTTTGTTAGAGATATTGCCCAACAGTCTGTATAGTAATGTTATAGTGTGGCGAAGTAGCGTACCTGAGGTACAACTATTTTTAAAGGATTATAATTTTTCCTGAGGAGGTAACTAATTATTTCCCCATAAAGGAATAAGTTGCTTTAGATTGAAAAAAGATTCAGTTTATCTACTGCTCTGCAAAAAAATGATAATGTGATCAATGAGCAGTACAATCTACAGAGTTTCCAAGATTGGGGCCTGGGGAGCCATACAAAATATTCCTATGGGCGGATTATGAGATGATGTTTAAAGGTCACTCTAGGTCAACATGTGATAGCAAATACATTTTGGTGCTCTGAATCCTGCATTGTTTGGACATTGTATTTAAACCTAGTAGTAGTTCTATATGAATTGGTTCTGAGGTCCCCAAACCAATTTCATTCCTACTCCCATTCTTTCACTCCTTATTCTCCCTTCCCTTCCTTCCTCTTCTTCCCCCCCCCCACAACTCTCCTTGCCTTTCCCTCTCCAATCTTCAACTTGTTTTCTCCTTCCCCCTTTTTCATCACCGCCTTTCTTCACTATGCACACCTTCACATCACCCTTTTTAGGTTTCTCATCACTGGTTGTACATCACGAATTGCACATACCTCCCCTATCCATGACCCGGGCTTATTACATTATATTAATTACCACTCTTATCTCATATATCTGAGAAGTAGGTCCATCCATTCATATGCGTGCCCCCTGGTCGCCATGCGGGACTTTGTGCGGTGGCATCCGCCCCGCTCACCTGCAGGGTTTTTTAGGTGAGCAGCTGAGCCCTTTGTTCCCCAATTTATCTTTTGTAACTGCTGTTCAACTGTTTGATTGTTTGTAATTTTATTTTTAGACATGCTTCTGATGAAGCGGCTGATAGCCGCGAAACTAGTCAAGATATTCGCCATGACTTCCAACCCACTATTCTTCTTCCCCTTCTGGGGATGACTATACTGGTGTTGCGCTGGTTGTTTACTCTTTTAATATTGTACCTCCCTTTGTGTCTTCACCGATACTGTATTTAATAAAAATGTTTTTTTCTATATAATTTACTTGTGTTTGTACATCTTATAATTATGTTACCAGTACCGCAATAGTCCAACAATGGCCCAAAACCCCCCCTTCTTTGGCTCTTTGGTTTGGGGACCTCAGAACCAATTCATATATATCTATATTCTGGATGATGGTACGCCCCCTTTAATTGTTTCTTTTTATCTTTACCTTCAGAGGTCACATTTCAAACTAGTAGTAGTTCTGCTATATAAATTTGATATAAATAGACTGAATCTGGAGGCAGAAGGTTACTGTTTACATTAAATATAGGAATTGGGACAAGACAGTCAGCTTTAAGACCACTAGTCTCCCAAACCTTAAAGGGGTTATAAAGGTTAGTGTTTTATTTTGTAAATAGGTTTCTTTAAGCTAGTGCATTGTTGGTTCACTTACCTTTTCCTTCGATTTCCTTTCAAAATGTTTTTTTTTTCTTTGTCTGAATTTCATAGTGTCGAGCATCATGTGGGAAAATGTAGGTTTAAGATGGAAGACTTGAGGAAGTGTAAAGGATTTGTAGGTTTATATACTGAACATTGATAGTAAGCTAGGAATTTAAGGTAAGTTAGGAATTCAAATTTGAGGTTTGCAGAGAAAACGTAGATGATCGTCTATGAATGCAGCTACCCAGAACTCCTTCCACCAGACCATTATGCCTTTAAAGGACTGGGTAGTGTACTGTTGACTGTCATAATAAAAGGCTCCATTGTTAGTATACTGTAAATATAAGAGGTAACAGGGGACATCCTTGGTGTGTCCATTTAAATATGTTAAGTGGGTCAGATAGTGGACCATTAGCCTTCATTGTGTGCTGTGGGATTATAATGTAAAGCACTTACAGTACACAGTTAAGCATCTTTTAGAGTAGGCTAATTTTAATAGGAGCCAGGTGCATGTAAATACCTTCTTTGCATCAGTGAATAAGAGAAGACCTCTGTCTATTTGAGATGTCATACAGTGTAGCAGATTAATTACCTTAAAGCGAAACTTTACTCTCTCAATCAACACTGACTATTTTAAATCCTAATGCTGCTAGCATTTTTAAATAGATAGGAGAGTATATCATATTTATTTGTTTTAAACTTTTTTTTTAAATTTCTTTAGTTACTTCTTGGTTTCCAGGCCAAGGCAAATTATGTTATACATCCCAGGAGACTTCAGGAGTGAAGGACGATTTTTCTCAGTTAACAGACCCTCTTGCCAGTGTTGCCAACCATCAGTAATTTTACTGGAAGTTAGTAAAAAACTGTCTCTTTTCTCCTGCCAGTAAATGTCAGTGGCAGGAAAAGGTTTCCAGTAAAGAAAAGGGCTGTTACGCTCTGCTCATGCACAAACGCAGTTCTGATCCAAAGCCGGACAAGACCATTCAAGTGCCTGCTACTGTGTGTTTGAGTGGCGCAGGCAAGAGGAGCGGTTCCTGAGCATGGTGGTGCCTGAGCATGTTGTATTATGTCATGGTGCAAGAGAGCCGAGCCACCAGAGCCTTGTTAGCGGGTCTGTGTGACTTGGGCAAGGCAAGCTGGGAGCGGGGCTGTCAGTGCTGTTTGGACTAGAGTGGACTGAAGGGATCACCTGGCATGGAGAGAGACTGTCACTGTTACTCAAGAGGGGATATGTTGTGTTGGTGATATGTGCTGTTGTACAACGCAGTCAGTGTGATAGTCAATTTCATGTGTGTGTGTGGCCCATTCTAATTTCTGGCCCTCCCGAGTTCCTGTTTCCTGAGTCTCCAGTCCCTGAGCTACTTACTATATCAAGAAATATGTTTTTTCCCTTAAAATCTACATTAAATCACATTGATAATTGCATATTTTACTTGTTTGTAGCCTGAATACAGAAAATTTCCTTTAAAACTGTAATTTTGTAGCTTTTGGAAATGCCAGTAAAAACTTGGCTGGGCCAGTACATTTTGGGTGTCGCGTCAGTAAATTTCAATCTGGTAGGTTGGCAACACTGCCTCCTTCTAGCATGCCTGAGCTAAGGACAAGTGAAAGAGGAAGTAAATATTACAAGAATGAGATGGCCACAGCCAGAAATGCTAGGGGGTGTTTTTCAAAGTGATTTCTAAGCAAAATAAAGCATGGATACAGATGGATGGATGGGCTTGCTTTGACTAGTAAAAATAAAATAAATAGTGTTTTTTTGTTTGTTGTGTTCAGATGCAGTGTAGTTCTGTTTTAACAGTATTATCCCTTGATTCTCAGCCAGGAAAGAAGCCGACCTGAACTAAGCCTACCAACCTTAAAGCGGAGGTCCGCTGAAAAAAAATAATATTAAAAGCCAGCAGCTACAAATACTGCAGCTGCTGACTTTTAATATATGGACACTTACCTGTCCAGGGCACCCGTGATGTCGGCAGCCGAAGCCGACCTGTCAGTCGGTCCCCAAGGTGATCTATGCCCGGAAGTGGGAGCAAATACCTGCATTACACATTGCTCCCTCCTCCCCCTTAGAGATGCCAAATGTGATACTGGAGGGGGGAGGATTCCAAAAAGTGGAAGTTCCATTTTTGGGTGGAACTCCACTTTAAGACATGGGATTAATCTATTTTCATCTATTTTTGCAAATATTTCTAAATCAATATTTAGTAGGGATATTGGCCTGGAGTTAGCACATGATGTGGGGTCTTTACGCTCCTTATGTTTTACAAAAATGTGTGCTTCTAGCAGTTGTGGATTGTGACTTGGTGTTTAGACAATTGTGAGACAAACATTTTATAATATTATATGGTTAATCCTTTAGGCCCAGGGCTTTTGACCCAGTTTAATCTCTTTAATTGCATATAAGAAGGCCTTTAGTAATGGGGGTCTCATGAACCTTTACTAAGTTCTATAGGACAGAGGCAAACTACTTTCCTCAAGGAATTATAGTATGCCTGTTGTCTTTCAAAGCTGCAGACAAATGGCAAGGTGGAAGGTTTACTAACTTAGAATAAAATAGTTGAAATTGTTCAGAAATTTCATCTGGGGCCTGGTGGGAACTGACCTTAATGACTTTGATGTCATGTATAGGAGCCACCATATATTTCTTTGGCTTAAAGTGGAATTCTAGTCATACCCTAACTGAGTCTTAATCTACATCCATTTCTAGTTGTGGACACTGCCATGGGGAATATGTACCAAAGCATAAAACAAATAAACAATCTATTTGGCAGGAAACAGTGATTTTAATAATGCCTAAAGTAAAACATTTAAAATGTACAATTTCTTCAACTACCATCCCTGGAGGATGCCCTTAACCTGACTGTGAAGTCATGATTCCGTATGATGTATACATCCTACTACAGAAAAACTGACATTTACAAAAAAAAAAGCTTTTGGCGGCCTTATTATTCTTGTAAACAAAGCGAACCGGGATTCCCTTCATCTATACCAGACTCGTATACTAGATGAGGGTCTGGTATAGATGTCAGTGAGGAACTCCCCAAAAAATGGCTTGGTGTTCCCGATAAAAATACATTCCAGACCCCCTATTTTTGATGAGGTATAGATGTCAAGGAATAATCCATGCAACACCAAAACAAAGCAAAAAAAAGCAAGCATGTCCACTATTGCTGGACCAACCTCAGCCATTACTATAACAAAGAACAAAACGTCTGCAGAGCCCAAGGCCACCAGACAGGGCTGATCACAGTAGGTGTTTCCATTAAACAGTTGGTGGCCCTTTCGCTGTGGTTATGAGTCTGCCAATGTATGTTCAAAAAGTCAATTTAGATTGACACCTTTTTTTAGTGAAGGGACAAATAGATAATAGTGTCTATTAGGAATGTTTTTTAAGGCAAAAAGGATAGTTCTCACCAAGTAGTGTTGAAGCAACCTGTATTTCCGGTGCTGGAGTTGCTTTGTACACTGGGGAGACATGGCATATTAGGTGCTGGCAGTGCTAAGGACTAGGTCATGTGGCTGCCATAATGCCAATTGGCCAATATTACATAGGTTTATGGAATGTGAGGGAGCGCCAAGCCTGTCCTGGTGACAAAGCTAGGAACTTAGGCTGAAAGGCAAATGTATTCTATTAGCATAGTAGGACACCATGTGGAGGCATTATTAGGCCTCGTACACACGATAGGTTAACCAGAGGACAACGGACTGATGGATCGTTTTCATCGGTCAAAACCGGTCGTGTGTGGGCCCCATAGGTTATTTAACCATCGGTTAAAAAAAAAAAACTTGCTTTAAATTTAACCTATGGATTCCTAACCGATAGGTCAAAACCGATCGTTAGTAGGCACAACCATCGGTTAAAAATCCACGCATGCTCAGAATCAAGTCAACGCATTCTTGAAAGCATTGAACTTTTCAGCATGTCGTGTTTTACGTCACCGCATTCTGACACGATTGTTTTTTTAACCAATGGTGTGTAGGCGCGACGGACCATCAGTCAGCTTCATCAGTTAACCTATGACCTATGTTCTCATCAGATGGACTGATCGTGTGTACGAGGCTTTAGACTCCAGAAGCCTTGTCACCAAGCCTTGTCTCCAAATCTGATGGAATCTGCCAAGCTTTGCTCAGACCAAATAGGAGTACTCTGTATACCCTAAAAAATACTCTCCTTTGGTGCTTTTAATGAAGACGACTAGTGGAACTGTAAAGCATACCTCAGCTGGGAAGTAACTCCTGCAAGGAGAAACTATTCAACCGATGGAATAGTGAGCTCTAGAGTCATTGAGGCGTCATATGAACCGCAGTGCAATGCTAACCTTTTAATGATTAACATAACAGCCCATTTCAATAGACTAATATTATAAAATAGTGAAGCGCTCCACATTAATAGTAAAATATCATACACTGTGCAATAATACTCTCACAATAATTAAATCAAATCATGTATGAGTCACAAATCAAGTGTGCATTGCATAACACATGTTCTTACATATATTGCATTTGTGTATATCATGAACTCTTAAAAAAATATAAATGTACTTGAAAAAATACTATACTGTACATATAAGAAATATATCTTTGTTTGACCATTCTTCCAAAAGTGCATTTGAGAGGTCAGGCACTGATGTGGACAAGAAGTCCTGGCTCACAGTCTCCACATTAATTCATCCCAAAGGTGTTCTATTGGGTTGAGGTCAGGACTCACCATTCAAGTTCCTCCACCCCAAACTCGCTCATCCATCTTCTTCCATCTTCTTTATGGACCTTGCTTTTTGCACTGGTCCAAATCATTTCATGGAGGGGGAATTATGGTGTCGGGTTGTTTTTCAGGGGTTGGGCTTGGCCCCTTAGTTTCAGTGAAGGGAACTCTTAAGGCGTCAGCATACCAAGACATTTTGGACAATTTAATGCTCCCAACTTTGTGGGAACAGTTTGGAGATGGTCCCTTCCTGTTCCAACATGACTGTACATCAGTGCACAAAGCAAGGTCCATAAAGGAATGGATGAGCAAGTTGGTGAGGAACTTGACTGGCCCGCACAAAGTCCTGACCTTAACCTGAAAGAATACCTTTGGGATGAATTAGAGCAAGACTGTGAGCCAGGCCTTCTCGTCCAACATCAGTGCCTGACCTCACAAATGCACTTCTGGAAGAATATTCAAACATTCCCATAGACACACTCCTAAACCTTGTGGACAGCCTTCCCAGAAGAGTTGAAGCTGTTATAGCTACAAAGGATGGGCCAACTCAATATTGAACCCTAGGGAATAAGACTGGGATGCCATTAAAGTTCATGTGTATGTGAAGGCAGGCGTCACAATACTTTTGACAATATAGTGTTTATTCCAATGCACATTTCAGACCTTTCTGCTAGGAAATTTTAAACAAACTCTTCCTTATTAAAGCATCTTCCTAAATGCAGCAGTCAAGGGACAAGAGCACAAGCAAACTCCAGTGTAAAACCATAGATTTTATTAAAATGAAAGAATAGTATGCACTTACAAGATATCACTTTAAAGAGCTCTCACACAAAAAAATTATATTAGTATCTAACCAGGGATGCAAGATGATGCCGAGACTCTGCCCTATGTGATGATGTTATGAAGCCCCACCTACCAGATGAGTTGCGTCCCTACAGGACTTTCTCTTAGACGGTCATTAACGTGTTACTGTAAGGAAGCACAGATTCCCTTTATTGTAAGGAGATCAGTGAGGGTGTATGGGCATGCACATACTTCTGCTCAAAGCTCTGTGCATATGGTAACTACTAAGGGCCAGATCCACAAAGAAATTACGCCGGCATATCTATTGATACGCCGCGTAATTTCTAAGATGCCCCGTCGTATCTTTGTTTTGTATCCACAAAACAAGATACGACTGAATGTGGGCTCAATCCGACTGGCGTACGTCTTAGTACCCTGTCGGATCTTAGGTGCATATTTACGCTGGGCGCTAAGTGGCGCTTCCGTCGATTTCCGCGTCGAGTATGCAAATTAGCTAGATATGCCAATCCACAAGCGTCCGCCCGGCGCTTTTTTTTTTACGTCGTTTACGTAAGGCTTTTTTCGGCGTAACGTTACCCCTGCTCTATGTAAGGCGTACGCAATGTTAAGTATGGACGTCGGGCCCGCGTAGAATTTTTGCGTACGTCGTTTGCGTAAAACGTTCGCGAATAGGGCTTTGCGGAAATTACGTTCACGTCGTCTAGGCATTGAGCGGGCGTAATTTAATTTAAAAATCCGACGTGATACTGAGCATGCGCGCGCATGCGCCGTACGAAAAAAGCGTCATTTACGTGGGGTCAAGCTTGTTTTACATAAAACACGCCCCCCTGTTCATCATTTGAATTCCGCGCCCTTACGCCGGGAGATTTACGCTACGCCGCCGTAACTTTAGAGGCAAGTGCTTTGTGAATAAATTTTTGAGACATTTTCTTGTTGTCATTTTTTCAAATGACAATTTTTTTTTTTTTTTTGCATTTTAGTCTAAATATGATATCTGAGGTCTTTTTGACCCCAGATCTCATATTTAGAAGGACCTGTCATGCTTTTTTCTACAAGGGATGTTTACATTCCTTGTAATAGGAATAAAAGTGACCCATTTTTTTTTTTTGTAAAAATTAATAAAATAAAAATGAATAATAATAATAAAAAAAATGCTTTAAAACGCCCCGTCCCGACAAGCTCACGCGCAGAAGCGAACGCATACGTGAGTAGCGCCCGCATATGAAAACGTGTTCAAACCACACAAGTGAGGTATCACCGCGATCGTTAGAGCGGGAGCAATAATTCTAGCCCTAGACCTTATCTGTAGCTCAAAAGATGCAACCTATAGAATTTTTTAAACGTCGCCTATGGAGATTTTTAAGGGTAAAAGTTTGACGCCATTCCACGAACGGGCGCAATTTTGAAGCGTGACATGTTGGGTATTATTTTTCTCGGCGTAACATTATCTTCCACAATATAAAAAAAATTGGGCTAACTTTACTGTTGTCTTATTTTTTTCTTCAAAAAGGTGATTTTTTTCCAAAAAAAGTGCGCTTGTAAGACCGCTGAGCAAATACGGTGTGACAAAAAGTATTGCAATGACCGCTATTTTATTCTCTAGGGTGTTAGGAAAAATATATATATAATGTTTGGGGGTTTTCTAGCAAAAAAAAAAATGTTTTAATCTAGTAAACACCAAATCTGAAAAACAGGCAAGATCCTTAAGTGGTTAAATCACATGATTAGAGCCTAAGGCTCAAATTTTCTTCAGAAAATGGTGTGCTCAGGGGTCACTGTGTGACATTAGCAAAGTAATATTCGCTAATGTCTTCCTGCTTCTCTCCCTTGCCAATAAGGAAGCGGGTCCTGAGACCTGATTGGCCAGGGAGTCTCAGAACCCACTTCCTGTTCAGCCAGGAGGCGAAGCAACGGCACTTACCTCAGCAAGCTGGAGCGAGGAGCAGCAACAGCCTCTTTAAGCTTCCTACCCCAAATCCAGCACCACCCTGTCATCAGCCTCCTAAGGTAAGGCCACTGATCAACACCTTCCCGTCCGTTCCACGCCCCCCCCAAAATATTGAGCACCAGCCACCACTGGTCAAGCCCCTCCTGTACTCCTCTCCAGGTTCACGATAGTTACTATTTTGGCCGACAGATCGGATTTATTACAGAATATTCTCCACTATAATGGATGGCTTAGAATAAAGGGAAACATGCAAGTGTCACAAGATGATTTATGACTTTAAATATTATGGTCACAAATCGAACAAGAGAATGCTGATTGACTGTAACGCAACCACTGTATGTTGGCAAAATGTGCCTCTCGATATCTAATCCAACCAATCCACTGATGAAGGCACGTGCTGTTTCGTCATGCGTAGGGCATTGCCGGACTGGAAGTGATGTTGGAAGCCTGTATACTATCTTGTTTTAGCATATAACAAGTGTTTTTCACCAAACTGAATGTAAGAGTTACTATTTTTTTAAATAAATATTGTGATTTTAAATTATTACACCACTGGAGGTCATTTTGCTTTACTTTAATATATGTATGCTGGGTGGTGGACAGAGCCTTAAAAGGACCATAACAAGGGAATATCTTACCACCTCTAAACACATTAGAAAGACCAGGAACCAGGACTGGTGGAACATTTCCCTAAGTATCAATAGGATTGGTGGAACATCACCCTGAGATTGTTTGTAATCAAAAAGCACATTTGATTACTCACTAAGGTGAGTGTTCTGTGAGCACAGAGGTATCATAAAGAGGGAAAACACACCACAAAGTTGTATATGTTCACTTGAGCAGCACTGTATTTGGGAATAAGTGATCATTCAGACACATCACTGCTGAAATATGAACATTTTGAAAGTTATTCACTTGCACTTGTAGATAGACTACACTATAGATACGCACTTTATATGTTATGGTATATACCACAGTGTATGAAATTGGATATGCTTTTATGATACACATTACATTATAGAGTTTACGCAACGTAATTTTTAACTACTACATTGTCTATACTTGGGGGAACACAGTGGGAGGTTGCAGTAACTTGCCTTTACATTTTGGGGCAGATCCAAAAAGATCTGCCCCGGCGCACCGTATCTGAGATACGCTACGCCGCCGTACCTTACTGCAGTTTGGTTCAAATCCATAAAGATTTTGCGCCGTAAGTTACGGCGGCGTAGTCTATCTCTCGCGGCGCAACGGCGCCTAATTCAAATCGGCGAGTAGGAGGGCGCGTTTCATTTAAATGAAGTGCGTCCCCGCGCCGAACGAACTGCGCATGCGCCGTTCCTAAATTTCCCGCCGTGCATTGCGCTAAATGACGTCGCAAGGACGTCATTGTTTTGACGTGAACGTAAATTACGTCTATCCCGATTCACGGACGACTTACACAAACTAAAAAAAAAAATTCAAATTAAACGCGGGAACGACGGCCATACTTAACATAGCAGGTTTAACTATACGCCACAAAACAGCAGCTGTAACTATACGCCGAAAAAAGCCGACTAGAGACGACGTAAACAAATGCGACGGCCGCTTGTACGTTTGTGGATCGTCGGAAATAGCTAATTTGCATACTCGACGCGGAAAACGACGTGAACGCCACCCAGCGGACGCCGAAAAATTGCATCTTAGATCCGAAGGCGTACGAAGAGGTACACCTGTCGGATCTAACCCAGATGCCATCGTATCTTGTTTTGAGGATTCAAAACAAAGATACGACGCGGGAAATTTGAAAGTACGCCGGCGTATCAGTAGATACGCCGGCGTACTCGCTTTGTGGATCTGCCCCTTTATGTTTATTGTGGCTTTATATGAAATCTCATTCTACATCTTCACTTAGACACCATTTACTAGGATCTCTATATTATCACAGAGGTAGCGTAGAGGTATACATTCACCTTTTAACACTATGCATTTCTCTCTTTGTCATGTTGATCCTGCATTATAAAATGTAGGGATGTGTTTTTTGAATTGGATCAAAAATATGCTGTACTTGCACTCTGACATGTATATAAAGAAGACAGTGATGATCTGTACAAAATAAATAAATGCATAATTTTCAAACATGTCTTATTACGGTACATACGTTCTTTATAACAAAAATGTTTGTAGTCTAGCCAACACTCGAATACAAATAAAGTTAAAAGGTGCAAAGTATTCAACGCTATTGCTTTGTCTCAGCTTGCACATTGAGCAGTCTTAATAAAAGTGTGTCTACAGCAACAGTATGAATGCATCACACTGATATTTGTGCCAGAAATGGAACAAAACACAGCACCTGCACAAACTATTTCAACAACTGCTTTTTCAGTTTCCCTTTCTTTTCATTAGTTGGGATTATTTTGTTTTAATGATTTTGTTTGTTGAAAAATAGTCAGTATCTTTATTACTTGGAGGTGGAGACGTTTAATGATATGACACGTGTGTCAATAGAGTTCTCGATAAACATAAAATTTAAATAGACTGAACAAAATGTCTAAATCCAAGGGGGTGACTGCACAATATTTAGGAACACAACCTTTACGTATGAAATGTAAACCCCCAGAATACTGATTAAACAAGTGTACCGCATGTAATGCTGCGGGTATTGATGAAGTTATACAACAGTTAAGGTCATTTGAAGGTCATATATAACTGCAAAAATAAGAATTCATTAGAGCTTGTGTGCATTTATGATACCAAGGGGCTTATGAGTGTTTGAGGAACCATTCGCACAGAGAAAAGGAAGCCTGTAAGGCCCCATACACACAAGAGAATTTATCCGCGGATACGGTCCAGCGGACCGTTTCCACGGATAAATCCTCTCAAAGATTTCCGCAGATTTCTATGCGATGGAGTGTACTCACCATCGCATTGAAATCCGCGCGGAAATCCTCTGGCGATGACATGTCGCGCCGTCGCCGCCATTATGACGCGGCGACGGGCGCGACGCTGTCATATAAGGAATTCCACGCATGCGTCAAATCATTACGACGCGTGCGGGGAATCCCTTTGGACGGATGGATCCGGTGAGTCTGTACAGACGAGCGGATCCATCCGTTGGGATGGATTCCAGCAGATGGATTTGTTCAGCATGTCAGCGAATATCCGATCTGCTGGAATCCATCCCAGGGGAGATATATCCGCGGATAAAGATCCGCTGGCGTGTACACACCATAGGATCTATCCGCTCAAACCCATTTGATGGGATTTATCTGCGGATAGATTCTATGGTGTGTATGGGGCCTAAGAGTGAGGGATAAAGTAAATAAAACTGCTTTTTAATGGTTCACTAGACAAAAATTTGTATTTGATTCTCACAGTGGGGGGACCCCACTTCTCAGAGTTCCAATTTTCCCAAATTCCAGCTTTAAATCTAGAAAAAAATGAGCAAATAATTATAGTTGTTGCCACTAGCAACCTGCCAATCTCGTAAAGGGGGTAACTGCGGCAACTGTGGTTCCTAAGCAACGGATCTATAACTAGTGGACTGCACAGTGATGCCCCATAGATTTCAGACACAGAATACATGATTATCATAGTGTTTTACTACAGAATACCAAAGTATGCGAAACTGAGAAATGTTCATGCTTTGATTAGTTAATTGAACGCTCTACTGATAAAATGCAGAGACTGTCAATGTTTTGAACTCTCTCTAGAGTCAGCTATGGACCTTTAGCCTAAGTTCACACTTATGCAATGCAGGAACCAGCGCAATTACAGCACCTGTTCCTGCATCTTTCCCGCAGGCAGTCCACACTGCCCTCTGCGAACTGCTGCTGGTGTTAATACATTGCTAATGACACCCCAGATCGGTTCCCAAATCACAGTGCGAACTGTGAACCCGCCCAGGAATCAGATCACATAGGTGAGACCATCAATGCGATCCCTGCACATTATTTGTGCGAATTCCATGCAGATTTAGCCATACAACTGTATGGCTGAACTCGCATTGCACAGACATCCCATGCGTTAAAGCGTCTACAAAATAGGGGATAGATATATGGCATTTTTATTATTTATAAATTATTACTAGTAATGGCAGCGATCAGTGATTTATAGTGAGCCTGCGACATTGTGGAGATGTTTTTCTTGAACAACAGCTTTAAAATAATTGTCCAACACTAAACATTGGGGTTGATATACTAAAGCTAAGCCCTGGTTCACATCGATGCTACTTTGAAATTGCAGGTGCTACTGTACGTGATAGACATCTGTGTGGCTTCATGCATAGATATCTATTGAAGTCTCACCTGAAATCGGCAAAAGTATTGCAGGATTTTGCAAATGCGTGTTGCATCGATTGGAACAGTGCCATTGCCTCCAATAGGCTGTGACTTGTCATGCAAATTGAGTCCTGAAATTGCATGACAAATCGCTGCAATGTGAATCTAGGCTTAAGAATACACAATGCACAATCTCTGCATAGAAACCAATCAGCTTCCATTTTTTGTCAACGCTTAATTGAACAAGCTGAAGTTAGAATCTGATTGGCTACCATGCACAGCTGCACCAGATTTTGCACTCTCCAGTTTTAGTAAATCAACCTCATTGGGTAAAATAGCAAAACTTTTCAATATTTAACGTGCATCAAATTTAGCATTATAAAATTCACTAATATGATGTTCTGTAAAATGTAAGACATCTACAAGTAAATGCATCTTCAAACTTTTTGTTATTATCAAATAATTCATCACCTCTGTTGAGTCTTGGAAAAGTATACATATAACAGATTATAAGCTTTTTTTGTCACTGAATTTAGCAGTATAAAAGCAACAATAAATACATAAAATGTGAAGAAAATTATAAAGGACAATTTATCTTTAAGCAAAGGTTGTTCCTAATCACTAAAATGAACTGCATGGGTGCCCAAATATGATCCTGTTATTATACTTAGAAAAATAACTGCCATTTTGTCTTAACATTTCAATATTAATGTATTTATCTCTCAAAAAAATTTTTTAAAGGGATTATGATTATGCATTGATGTCTTTGCCCAAGTACAAATAAAGCCTTATGTGTCTTCTAAAAATCACACGTGTCCATGAAAAATTTATCTTGTTTGTGTATTTTTCTGCAATGGCTCTTTCTTTTAAGAAGCATATATCCTACTTTTCTTTTACTTTGGTCCCTCGTCATGGCATTTCAAATCATGGATACAATAATTTACTGGAATTATCTGCACAGAGACTTTAAAAGAGAAACCACCATCTGTCATCATTTGACTGCTCACATGGCAGGAACTGTAATGAACACATATACTGTCATCTTTGTAATTTTCTCTCAAGCCTGTCTGCATATGGTTTGCATGTTACAGTCATCTGAGGAAGATGACTATGCTTTAGTTTCAATAAAAAAAAGCCTCGAAGTCAGGTCAATAAAACATGTGACTATTACCACACAGAAGCCCTTGTTTAACACAGACATAAAGTTAAGATGCATTGCAATGAATTTACATGAAATCATGGTCACAGTGATGAAAGGAATACGTTCATGCATAGTATGGAGACAATCTTTAAGCCAGATTGCTTTATTCAAGCCAATATGGCACAGTACTTTTCTACTGCTATTACTCGGTAAGAATTACCCAATTTCTGAGACTGAAAAGTGTGTGAGGTTAGAGTAATATATTGTCCTAAATTTCTTACGTTAAGCTGTTAATGAATGTGCTGTCCAATGAAGAAATACAATATTTTAACACTTTCAAAAACATTTTATACCTGACATTTCCCCCCTGGCACATGCAGTATGTTCCGTCATATGTAAATGTATACCATATATACAGTGCCTTGAAAAGTATTCACACCCCTTGAAATTTTACACATTTTGTCATGTTACAACCATAAACTTACATTTTTTGGGGGGGGATTTTATTTGATAGACCAACACGAAGTGGCACATAATTGTGAAGTGGAAGGAAAATGATAAATGGTTTTCAAAATGTTTTACACATAAATATGTGAAAAGTGTGGCGTGCATTTGTATTCAGCCCCCCTGAGTCAATACTTTGTAGAACCACCTTTCAGTGCAATTACAGTTGCAAGTCTTTTTGGGGATGTCTCTACCAGCTTTGCACATCTAGAGAGTGACATTTTTGCCCATTCTTCTTTGTAAAATAGCTCAAGCCCTGTTAGATTGGATGGAGAGCGTCGGTGAACAGCAATTTCCAAGTCTTTAACACATGAATATGCTTTGATCTAAACCATTCCATTGTAGCTCTGGCTGTATGTTTAGGGTCATTGTCCTGCTGGAAGGAGAGCCTCCGCCCCAGTCTCAAGTCTTTTGCAGACTCCAACAGGTTTTCTTCTAAGATTGTCCTGTATTTGGCTCTATCCATCTTTCCATTAACTCTGACCAACTTCCATGTCCCTGCTGAAGAAAAGCATCCCAACAACATGATGCTGCCACCACCATGTTTCATGGTGGGGATGGTGTGTTCAGGTGATGTTCAGTGTTAGGCTTCATGTACACGGGATGTTGTTCAACCTCTCCTGAACGATTCAATTTGACAGCTAGAAACCGGCATCTAAAAATTACAGTTTAGCAACGTTTACATGCCGCGTTTAGCCGCATTTTTTCTGGAAGAGACTTCCTTTCCAAAGCACTTTTGACTTTATCAGAGGACGGATTTTCCCTTGTGGAAGTTCTACAGAATTTTTCTGTGTATCCAAAAACGCCCCCAAGAACCTCATGATTTGGACTGGGCAGGGGAAGCGCTTCTTACAATAAATTAGTTCTCAGGATTTTGTAGATTGTGTAGCAGAGCATCCTGATGCTAGATAGGCTTCTTCCGATTGGCGGCTAGAAGGATGCTGTCCAGGTAGTTGTGTATTCTCATCCCCCTCACTATTGCAAACAGAAGGACCTTTGTGGATTTCCTGGGGGAGGTGGACAGACCCAAGGGGAAGCACAGAACCACATCCCCTGGATGTTGGTCTAACTCTGATGGCCTGCTTGGCAGCTGCATATTTATTCAGGATAGCTGAAATTTGTGCTTTTTCCTGCATGGCTTAAGCCATGGTCAGTCAGCATCAACACGTACAGTCACCTCCTAGATTGTTAAGACAATTAAAAGAGCCTACTCCTCACAATACCTTTCTGTTCCAGAAAAATTTAGAGCACATTTAACCAGGGCAGTGCCAGCTATGTGGACAGGGCAGTGCTGAGTGTCTCCTGAGGCTACTTGCAAGTCAGCAATATGGTCCTCCCAGAACACCCTCTTTACGCTTTGTTAGATGAACCCAGCTTAGCTTACTACAAAAAAAATTGGAATATTTGCTGCGCTTACGCTACTGACCATTGCAATTTTTTTCTTGCACCCTCCGATATAGTGAGTAGGACAAAAAAGAGAATATCTTCCCCTGGGTGGGACTTTAAAGGCCAAACAAAGTGTTGAAGTATAAAATGGTTTAATAGAAACAGGTACACATAATGGCACTCAATAATAATACATGCAACAAGCACTTAGTGTACATATAAAAAACAAATATACAGATACAAAACAATAAAACAGCATGTATGCCACAAAAAAAGGCAGGTAGACAAAAAACTCTCCTAGTTGATAATTCAAAAATGCCTGATGCATTTCTGGAAATAGACCGTCATCAGGGGCCACGGATGAAGAGTAGTACAATCCTGGTTCTTTTTAACACTAAAAATGATGAAAGATACGTCATAGAGTGCTGTACAGATGGTATGAGTTTCAGGATGCAAATATTTGACTTATGTAACAAAGATGGCAGATAGGCTACATACCGAACCAAGTCATTTCATGGATATAGATCCTTCCTGACTGCATGAATATATAGAGATATGGTTTGCGTCTGAGTGTTCCTCAAGCCCTGTTCAAGAACGAACAAAACCAAAGTTCATATTATATTTTTAAATTTTAAAATATTTGTATGCGATTTCTGGGCGGCCACCATCAGATCTGCAGGTGCAGTTATGTGAATGTAGCCAACAAGGCTGCCCCACGGGAGCCAATTACATAGGAGGAAAAAGCCATGCCTAAACCCTCGGCATCTAGGTAAGACAAGATGGGGACCCAGAGCGGTGACGGAAACAGTGACAACCCTCATAGTGGATATATATCCACTTCAAGATCAATATAGAGGAGTGGAAGGGGAGTTTGTTATTTGTATGAATTAATTGTTTGCTTTTTGTTTGTTAACTGAGAGTACTCAGACACTCGAAAAGACTGAAAACACAAAACAGGGCAGGTTCACATTTACTGAGGTTAAGTGTGTGTGGTGTATATAAACCACTATACAGATTATAGTAAGGGACTAAATAAAGCATATACAGATAGCAAGTGTATAAAAAGAATATTTGCCAGAGGGATAGGGAGTGAGTTGGCCCAGGGCCTTCCGGTGTGTTGATACCAGATCGCGTCCTGCCCAAGTCCAAAATGCCCTGAATCCCTGTTGGAGTCTAAATAGACTCACTGGCACTGTATTGGCATATAAAAAGAAGCCTCAGTTGGATGCTGCCCTTGTAGGTATGTGTGCATATATGCTTCCCCCTTTCCTCACTTACCTCTGGATCCAAAATGAGGGGATCAAAGAATGGCATTTCCCCCAGTGTCCAGGTGCCTAATCCAACCCCTATGCTGGCTCCTTTTTAAATGGTGGTGAACAAACGTCATCACCATGCCCGTGCCTGCGTCGTCAGTCCCGCGCACGTATATCACCGCTGTTGCACAAGTCGCCGCCTACAGCGTGCGCGGAATGCCAAAGGGAGAAGTTGCTGGAGGGTGAATGAGCCTGTCAGGTATAGTGAGTTAGTTCCCATTGTATGCTGCCATGATGCACCAGGAAAACTGAAAATTGTATACTCACCTTTCTGTAATTTTCCTTTTCGTGGTGCACCTTCTTGGCAGTACACAGATTCCCACCCAAATGGTGAGAGTTGCAGAGAATGCTGCAAGCTGGGTCTGTTTTTGATTTATAGTTAACCAGTCCTATCAGGTTGTTGGAGTGGAGCTACAACCCATTGTATGCTGCCATGAAGATGCACCAGGAAAGGAAAATTATGGAAAGGGAAGTATACAATTTTTCATTATCCCACAATGCTGGATAAGGTATCGTCAATCCTCTGTGAGCAAGTCAGGGACACAAATCTGTGCATTCTGTCATACTGGGGTTAATTTTTAATGTTTTAATCTCTACTGCTGTAGATCAGTTATGTACAAGCATTATTGTTAATAGATCAGAAAATAGGGAGGTTGTGTGTAATACTGCAGAGAGAGAAAACATTTTGTAGCACATTTCTGTATTTTGTAAAAGTATGTGTTAATCAATTATTGCTGCATAACTATGTGTTAAAAACCAGATGCTGAGCTACAAGCATGGTAATTTAATTCTACAGTATTCAGTCATAATGCTTTAAAGCAGTCAACACTTTAAATTTAGCCCTTAGATTATCCAATATATGCTTACTTGCGCTATTTGTCACATCTTTATAAAGCACAATGTACTTTCATGCATCAGATTTAAAATAGCACTTCAAAACCCTGTCATTGCCATGCTCCAATCTGTTCTTAGGGGGGCAACATATGGAAGAGAAAACCTAACAGAAGTATATTATTATCTTGTGATAACTTCACTGTAATGAGTAATGGCCTTTTATAGTCAGACAAAGGCTATTTTGTTTTCACTATAAGCCACTGCTTGCTATTGGCTGTTCATTATAAAAGATCTAGAAATAAGCATTCCAGCCAAGTTCAGGATCCATTAATCACGCACAACTTTCCAATAACAAAAAAATCGTAAAAATAGATTAAGTTAAAAGCATTTCTTGTTTAAGCGTCAAAAGACTGCAGATGGCTGAAATCTGAAATGATTTCAAACTAGAAATAAAAAAGGGAAGCAAAGTAATTAAATATATTTAATTTAGAATTTTGTAAGTCTGTGGGAAAATATGTACTGACGTAAGATTGATTTAATACATTATTTAAGTGAATCATCTGCAGTTGTCTTGCTTGTGTGGACATTCCTCTTTTGTTGGATTTAGAGTAGGCTGACAGAATGAAAGCCTTTTTCTAAGTCCCATCCTTGAGCAATTACTTTATATTAAATTATCTCCCAGCTGCATGCGTTTAATGAATAGATAACTTTTATTTGCAATCGTTTCTTTTCTCCATTGAATCCTGTTCATTTCTGTATCTGTGTTTACACAAGACCTAAACTGGGAACATGAAGTAAGTATATTTATTTTTCGATATAAAAAGAACTGTTCATTTAAAGTGACAGTGGCACTGTAAAAAAAACAAGGTTGAAGTAACCTTGAAGTAACTTTATTCCCCACTATGGGATGATGTTAAACCGGCCCCTTACACCAACTGTACCATCTGCCCACAGACTGGATAGGATAAATGCTTGTTTGTCTAAGTGGAAATAAGTAATTACAAATACCATATCCCTTGCTCCTGGAGGCTTCCTCCTCTCTGTGTGACTGGTCCCCCATTTTCTAAATGGCCAGTTGAATCTCTCTGATGTCTTCATGCACAATGCAATAATAGAAGTCTTCTGAATTAGACTCAGATTATGAATACCTTATTAATTCTGAAGGGAAATCATTAAGCCCTGTACACACGATTGGTTTGTCTGATGAAAACGGACCGATGGACCGTTTTCATTGGACAAACCGATCGTGTGTGGGCCCCATCGGTTTGTTTTCAATCTGTGAAAAAAAATAGAACATGTTTTAACATTTTACTATTGATAAAAAAACTATAGAACAAAAACGATAGTCTGTGTGGAAGTCCATCCGTCAAATATCCACGCATGCTCAGAATCAAGTCGACGCATGCTCGGAAGCATTGCACTTCATTTTTCTCAGCACGTCATAGTGTTTTAGGTCACCGCGTTGGACACGGTCGGATTTTTGACCGATGGTGTGTAGGCAAGACTGATAAAAGTCAGCTTCATCGGATATCCGATGAAAAAATCCATCGGATTAGATTCCATCAGATATCCGATCGTGTGTACAGGGCTTTAAGATACAATTATACTCAACAAAGAACAAAAGTCTTGCAATAAACACAGGGAAAGCAAGGCCTGCCAACATCTTGCGGGTATCAGACAGTGGAGATCACTGGCCACCTGGGGGAGGGGATAAGTATTTGTACTTATTCCTTGGCCGCCTAGCCAAACAAGCATTTAACCCATGCAGTGCCCAGAGAGAGGGCTTTAAAAAAATTGTTTCTAAAGAAGTTATACTAGAAAGAACTGGGCATGGTCAAACCTTTTGTTTGAATGAAACAAACAAAGTTGTTTCTATGGCGCAGAACTTCTCTCCACATCACTGGATTTGTAATAAGTAAAATATCAAATGGCCAACAAGCAGGTAAAGATTAACTAGCAAAGCAACAAGGAGCAGGGCAGTTTTGTCTGTTTCAGTATGAGGGTAAGAGACAAAGATAAATACCCAGCTAAATGGAAAAAACATCCTTTTATCAACATCAAGTAAGGATCACATAAACAGTTATTAGTTAATGGTGCTGGGGAAAGAAGAAAGACAATTCTGAAAGCTGAACTTCATTTAATTACATTTTGATCATTGCACATGTTTCTCTTTAAAGCAGGCCATACACGGTGCAAATTAATTTTCTGCAACCTGTGGTTCCCCATCAACACAGACACTGCTGACATGGGTCAGGGAAGCCATCCCCACTGGGAGATAACAGTGAATATTGCTACCAGCTTTAGCATCCGCTAGCAATAATCATAAGAGAATCCGGCAGGCTGGTTGTTCCCAAGTTGATCAATTAATCAACTTGGCACATTCAGCATGCCCATTAATGGTTTGAATCTCAGCCAGTTCCTACTGAGATTCGAACTGTATGTGGCCGGCCTAAGGGAAAGTGGGTGGGGGGTCAGCTTAATAATTGATTTCTCAAAGTACTTGTCTACTGTGGGCTTTCAGGCAAGCTAGGCATGGCACCCATAGTATCAGCACTAAAATTGTTGTGTTATAATGGAATGTTACTTTATAAATAGCAATCATAAGGTGGCAAATTGGTTCAATATGATAGGCAACCTCTCTAGAAAGACACTGTTCCAGTGTAGGTCGCTATACTGTCAAGTATATGTGACTGTAGTACATTCTAAATAGCATTATGACCTACCATCGAAAGATTAGGAAAAAAAATTGCACAAAACAGTCTGGAGAACCTTCGTAATTTATCTGTGTGTAGCTTGGCTAAATGGACAGTTTCCCTTAAGATCGCTGGTTCAGGCAGGAATTGGGAGGACTAAAGTCTTCAGACCTCGGAGTGGAGGGAAAGGGGACAAGAAGCAGCACCTTATAAGCGTAGCAGGTTTAGTACTTTAACAAATAAAGAATATGAATAACACTCACAAACTAGCAAATAACGTCACTTCCGTGTACGGGGGCACCGCCCGCTGACCCTGTACCCGGAAGTGACGTTATCTGCGAGTGTCTCTGTGCACTGCTGATCTCCATCTTAGCTTTCTGGAAGCGCTGGGAGCCACCAGTGTGGTTGTATTGCACACAGCTACAGCCAACTACAGAAAGCCATCGACACTTAGCATTATCCTGGGACAGAGCAGATGCTTTATATACAATGCTGGATATATTCGCTCGGTTGTGAGTGTTATTCATATTCTTTATTCATTAAAGTACTAAACCTGCTACACTTAGAAGGCACTGATTCTTGTCACTTTTACATTTCAGAATCTCTTCTAGCTTTCATTAGCAGGCAGCCTCTAAGGACAGCAAATGTGTTATCCTTACATGGACTCATTGTAATGGACTTGATCTATTGCCCCGCTCAGTGCCCTCATCATAATCATTACTTTTTAACTTTTTAAAATAATTTTTCTTGTATAGCCATATCCAGAGTGCGCCATTGTTTGTATGTTATTATGTTCAGAGAGTGGAGGGAGCCTCCATACTCAGGCTGTTTATAATCTCAGGAAAGCTACTATTGAGATAAACACTATGGCCCGGATTCACATACCTTGGCGCATCTTAATGCGGGCGTAGCGTATCGAATATATGCTACGCCGAAGCTGCGCAGAGCCGCGAGCACAGTATTTACAAAGGAAATGCTCCCAACGCTGCGCCGGCGTAACGTAAATTCGTCGGCGTAAGCCCGCCTAATTCAAAGTAGGTGGAAGTGGGCGTGATACATTTAAGTAAACCGTGACCCCATGCAAATGATAGGCCGAATGAACGGCGCATGTGCCGTCCCGTGTACGCATCCCAGTGCGCATGCTCAGAATCACGTTGAAAATACTCCATAAGATACGTCGAATCACTGCCTACGACGTGACGTAACCTACGCCCAGCCATATTCACATACTACTACGTAAACGACGTAAAATACGACGGCTGTTCCCTGGTCCATACCTTAACATGACTTACCCCTGCTTTATGAGGCTTAACTATATGCCGGACATAAGCCTTACGTAAACCGCGTATATGAATGCGCCGGGCGCAAGTACGTTTGTGAATCGGCGTATCTCCCTCATTTGCATATTCAATTGGAAAATCAATGGAAACGCCCCTTGCAGCCAGCGTAAATATGCGCCCACGATACGACGGCGTAGGAAACTTACGTTGGTCGTAAGAAGCCTATTTTCAGGCGTATCTAGTTCTATGGGCACGGCGCATAGATACGACGGCGAACATTTATACTTACACGGCGTATCTGTAGATATGTCGGCGTAAGTGCTACGTGAATTTGGGCCTATGTTATTGGGAGCTCAGACTTAAAATTAGTGTCTCTTTAAAGGGGTTGTAAAGGTAAAAGTTTTTTTACCTTAATGGGGTGATAATAACACCCTCAGGCGATCAATGGTAGATCACTCTCAGCACAGCCATGGCTGGAACAGAGGCTAAATTGCCCTTAATCACACTGGTCTGAGCCAAATGTGGTGATTAGACCTCCATTAAATTTGAGGCAGCACCTGTTCATCAGGAGCAGGGCGCTACATATGTAATTTTCTAGCAAATAAATTATGATTTTTACAAGTGGGAGAGAAATGTGAGGATTGGCCTGGGTGTCTTTCTAGAGAGGTTGCCTATCATATTGAGCCAATTTGCCACCTTATGATTGCTCCCTGCACGTTGGGCCTCTGTATGTGGCCACGCTGTGTAAAAGTCTCACACATGTGGTATCGCCATACTCAGGAGTAATAGCAGAATGTGTTTTGGGGTGTATTTTGTGGTATGCATATGCTGTGTGTGAGGAATAACCTGCTAATATGACAACATTTTGGGGCAAAAAAATATTGATTTTACAAAGAATTGTGGGAAAAAATTACAACTTCAAAAAACTCACCATGCCTCTTTCTAAATACATTGGAAAGAGATAGGCCGTCAGTACTTCAGGTGTGATACATTTTCAGATATTGGCACCATAGCTTGTGGACTCTATAACTTTCACAAACACCAAATAATATACACCAATTTGTACTTATTTTTACCAAAGATATGTAGCAGTATAAATTTTGGCCAAAATTGATGATGAAAAATTACTACCGTAATTTTCTAAATTTTATAACAAAAACGAAGAAAAATTATTATTTTTTCTGAATTTTCAGTCTTTTTTCTTTTATAGCGCAAAAAATAAAAAACCCAACGGTGATTAAATACCACCAAAAGAAAGCTCTGTTTGGGTGAAAAATAGGACAAAAAAATCATATGGGTTCAGTGTTGTATGACTGAGCAATTGTCATTCAAAATGTGAGAGCACCGAAAGCTGAAAATTGGTCTGGTTAGGAAGGGGGTTTAAGTGCCCAGTGGTCAAGTGGTTAAAATCACTTTTACGGGGGCGCATGCGCGGAGGCACCCGTGATGGCTGCTTAAGCCGGGAGCTCCGCACTGACCCGGTCATCTCGCCGCCCTAGCCCGGAACGAACGGCAGCCGACGGCCCGAATTTTGGCCACACATCTGGGGGAACCTTAGGACTGCTTGTACATGTACAGCAGCGCGGTCCGGCGGGACCCGAGGACCCGTAATTCGCCGGTGGAGATACCGAGCGAATCCAAGATGGCGACCGCGCCTCGGGTAACAGAAGCCAGCGCGGGGGGGAGACAGGAGGACAGACAAACTCTGTCCCAGAAACCCATCTCCTATGCAGACATGACTGCCCATGGCGCTCCTGCTCTCATGTCTCTCTCACCAGAGGCCATAGTTCCTGATATGGAGAACCCCTCACAGCAGCACTCAGCCTCTCATATCTCCCCCATGGGAGCTGAATTATCCCCCTCAGGCGCCATTTTCTCCTCAGGCATACCTGAGCCCATTATGCCTCAAAATGCAGGAGAACTTTTCCTCAAACTCTCTGAATTGCTGGAGAAAGGCCTGGCCAACACTGCCAACAAAATAACTAATGACATTAGAAATGACTTTCAAAACCTCGGCTCCAGAATGGAGGTGATAGAACAAAAATTGGATATCACTGTTTCTAGGGCTAATCAGAACACTAACCACATACATGCTTTGCAAGAACAGCTTGACACTGCTTTGAACAGAATTGACGACCTCGAAAATCGTTCAAGAAGAGAGAATTTTAGGGTCAGGGGGATCCCAGAATCCATTCTGGACGTTTCTACAGCAGTGCAGGACCTCATAAAGCACCTGCTACCGTCAATAAATGCTCATAAATTAGAATTGGACAGGGCACACAGGTCCCTTGGCCCTCTCAGAAAAGACGGTTCACCTAGAGACATTGTGGTAAAGCCACATTACTACACAGTAAAAGAGGAAGTAATGAAAGCCTCACGTCAACATCCCTCCATCCTGTTCCAAGGAGTCAATGTACAAATCTTTGCGGACATATCCCCTCTAACCATCCAAAGGCGTAGGGCCCTGAAGCCTTTACTTTCTATTCTAATGCAGAAAGAAATTCGATACTGGTGGGCCTTCCCATTTGCCCTGAAATTCTCACATAAGGGAAAAACTTATTCCTTCACATCCCTTCCTGAGGGGGAAAAACTTCTACTCTCCCTGAAGCTTATCACGCTGGATCCAGCGATGGACACCTCCACCCCACAGGCAGGATCGTCCAAACGGCCTACTCCTACCAGCCCTATCTCACCGCCATGGAAATCCAACAAAAGTAGACGTATCAAGGACTCAGTCACAACCTGACTTTTTTTTTTTTTTATCTGTGTCATCAGATATGTTTTCCTTTTAGGGTTCCTGGAATGCCCATGATGGGGCATGTTTTACCCGGGATTTTCCAACAACTTTGGGAGATCCCTGGTCCACTTGGTTCCCAACCGTTTCAACCACCTTAGGTTGTCTTTTTCTCCCTCAACAGGATTAATTTTTGCAAAACTTAGCATATATTTTGTATACTACTGGTGCCGCCGGTTTTGATCCGGGCCCCTTTTCAGTTTGGCGGGAGGGACCGGGATCAAGGCTCTTTTGGTATTTTACTGATGACATCCAAACTGATTTTTGAACCACTCAGGTTTCTATATATATATAGCCACTGACTCAAGGTCATTAAACCTGGACTTAAACGTAGTAATGTCCTGATTATCTTATATAGCATACTGATAGGTCCTATTTGGATCCCTTCCTCTTTGATCTACGGGCTTCGGCTGCCCTTGTTCTATATGTTCTAAACTGTTATAGTTTTTGGTATTATATATTAATAATAACTTTATGTGCCTTATTCCTTTTAGGGATGGCTATGACCGGGGCAGATGCCTTGTGCCCCCGTCCAACCCTCGACTGTGGATTCTCCGCTGTCGGGAGTTGGTCTGGTAACCCTTGACTTGGGTTACGTGTATGTTTTGTTTGGCGGGAGGGGGTTGGGACTTTTTCCACCCCACTCTTGCCGGTTTCATTTAATTTGCTTTGTCATATGTTCCTTCTTTTTTTTCTTCTCCTGCTTTTCTTTTTTTTTTCTTGAGGTTGCCAAGCTGCGGACACAGTTCCTTACTAGCTCTTCTCCGGGTCCAGGCCCTATATATGCCGTTTGCTCTCGGATCCCACGCCTCCTATCCCCTGGGGTAAGTGCACATAGCTACCATACGCTCTTGTTATTTTTTGATCATGTCACGTAACTCCACTTCACCTCCACTTCTTAGAGTAGTATCCCACAACGTCCAAGGTCTAAATTCCCCTGTCAAGAGGAAGAAAGTGTTCCAATCCTATCGCTCCCAAAAACTAGAAGTACTTCTTTTACAAGAAACCCATTTCCCTACAAGTTATTCCCCTTCATTCATCCATACTCACTATCCTCAATTCTTCCTGGTAAATGCAGAGGACAAGACAAGAGGGGTTGCAGTGCTCTTCGCTAAGTCTTGTAAATTTACATCATTATTAGTGCACAGGGACCCTGAAGGGAGATTTATCCTAGTGAAAGGATGGATAGATGTACAACTTTTTTCTTTTGTGTCTTATTACGCTCCTAATAGAGGGCAACTCAAATTTTTTCAGTCAATGTTCAATGCCTTAGAAACACTCTTGGAAGGGATAGTCATATTGGGGGGAGACTCCAATGTGGCGTTCGACCAGAGTCTTGACAAGTCCAGACCTCTGTCTTCACAATTGACCCGTCCTACTAGGACCAGTTCGCAAATAGCTAAGCTGATTTTTCAGCGAAATCTAGTGGATGTTTGGAGGGAATTTAACCCCTCTAAAAGGCATTATACCCATTTCTCCAACCCTCACCGCTCATACTCGAGAATAGACCACATCCTTGTTTCCTCGAGACATGTCCCTCTGATCACTAAAGCACGCATAAAAGAGACAGCTCTTTCTGATCACTCAATGGTGATTTGCTCCCTTCAAAGCAGGTCAGGCGACTTTCGTCATTTTCACTGGAAGCTTAATGAAACCCTCCTTAAAGATCCATTAGTTGTCTTGGAAATTGAGAAAGCACTTCAGGAATATTTTAACTTAAATGATGTAGAAGGGATCTCAGCTGAGACTCTATGGGCTGCGCATAAGGCTACGATCCGTGGTAAGCTCATACAAATTGCGGCTAAAATAAAAAAGGACAAAGCTTTGGAAATTGAAAAATTGGATAGGGAATTTACAGATTTATGCAAACGGCACAAGAAAGATCAAGCTACGATCCAGATTTCCCAACTGGACGCTGCTAGACTAGCCCTTAACTTAGCGCTTACTGTAAGGGCTGAGAGGTCCCTTGGGTGGAGCGGAGCGAAATTTTACCAACATAAGGATCGAATGGGTACTATGCTAGCCACCAAACTTTCACTGACTTACCGCACATTCTCTCTCCCAAAAATCAAAACTCGCGAGGGGGCTACTACCCGTAACCCCGAAATTATTCTCAAAACTTTCCAAGAATTTTATTCTGAACTTTACCAAGCCGGTGACTCAGCTGGGATTCCGGAGATTCAATCCTACATTGACAAACTGCCTATCCCTAACCTTCACATTGATCATGTGAAGCTTATGGAGGCTCCCATATCTGTGAAGGAAACCTTGGATGTGATTAAAAATTTGAAGGGAGGTTCAGCTCCTGGGCCAGATGGCTTTTCGGCCCCTTATTATAAAAACTTCGCAGATACTCTAGCCCCTCACCTTACAAAATTTTTCAATTCTAAAAGAACGGGGGAGGACCTCCATCCTCAGCTGAACGAGGCATTCATATCTGTTATCCCCAAACCTGATAAGGACCCGGAACAGGTGGAAAATTACAGACCCATCTCATTGATCAATAACGACGTGAAAATTCTCACAAAAATATTAGCTAACAGAATAAATTCATTTATCACCCATTATATACATAAAGATCAAGTAGGCTTCATACCGGGGAGACAGGGTCCGGACCAGATCAGGCGAGCGATAGATGTGGTTTCGTTACTACAGTCGGGATGGGATGGAGGTCCTTCCCAGGAGGGACTGCTTCTGTCGTTGGACCTCCAGAAGGCCTTCGATTCCATATCTTGGCCTTATCTGTTTGAGATCCTGAAACGGTGGGGGTTTGGAAAGAATTTCCTGGGAACGCTGCGCTCCTTATACTCAGGACCGCAGGCGAAGGTCAAAATGCAGGGATATTTCTCAGATCCTATATTGATCAAAAGAGGGACCAGACAGGGATGCCCCTTGTCTCCTATCATTTTTGCTGTGGCAATAGAAACATTAGCTATTGCCATCAGGTCCAATCAGGATATTACTGGAGTTTCTTGTGGACAGCAAACCCACAAATGCGCTTTGTTTGCGGACAACTGTCTCCTATTTGTCACCTCCCCGGGAACCTCCTTGAATGCTATCTGTAAAGTGCTTGACTCATTTGGACATGTCTCGGGATTAAGGGTCAATATGAAAAAATCAATGGCATTGAACATAAATATACAACCTATAATGGTAGAGCGACTGAAGACTTTGTTTAGATTCCAGTGGGCGGACTCCTCTATCCGTTACCTGGGGATAAACCTGACTAATAAATTTGAAAACCTTTATCAGGCCAACTTCCCTCCTATGTTCCGCAAACTCGAAACTGATCTACAAACGTGGGCCACCCACAAAATATCCTGGCTAGGAAGGATCAATTCGGTCAAAATGACTCTCCTACCTAGACTGCTATATTTATTTAAATCTCTCCCCATTGCAATTAGGAAAGACCAACTTAAAAAATTCCAGGGCAAAGTGTTGAAGTTTATTTGGGATGGTAGAGGATATAGGTTGCCCCAAAATGTTTTATATGGACCCGTAACTAAAGGAGGTCTGGGTTTACCACTTCTTTTTCGTTACTATCAGGCAGCTAGATTGACCCAACTGTCATCCATCTACTCCAGCCGAGAGAAACCAGATTGGATTGAGATGGAGGGTCAGGCAGTTCCTAATAATCCCCTGGATGACCTGCTCTGGTGCTCCCAAAAACTAAGACCGGCCATAATGGCCCCAACACTCTCTCAGGCATTCAGGTTTTGGGATGACTTGCGGAAATCTCCTGCGATAATCTCCGATATGCGACCTCTAGCTAATCTGTTCCAGATTCCCCACTTTAATCCAAATAGAGACCCTACGATTTTTCGATGGTGGTTGGACAAGGGACTTTATAGGATTGGACACTTTCTCTCCCCAGTGGGCCTGATCTCATTGGCACACTGTGTGGGACCCTTGGGTATGCCGGACTCTGAAAGGGATAGATATTCCCTGATTTCCCATTTTATTACATCACTTTGGAAAAATAAACCAAATCCCCCTGAGTTCACCCGTTACGAAAAATGGTGCATTAGCACTACTGAACAGAGAGGTGGCATTTCTATTATTTATAACTCACTATCGGATCCTACTTCCAAATTTTCTTACATGGAGGCGTGGGAGAAAGATCTACGGATGTCCTGGACTCTGGAGAAGTGGCATGAGGTAGGATTGAGATCCTCCAAAGGTCTTATTAATATCTCTTTGATTGAAGCTAACCTTAAAGTATTAATGAGGTGGTACTTGGTCCCTTCCAGACTAGCAGCTATGTTTCCAACCACATCTCCATTGTGTTTCCGGAATTGCCAAGCCCAGGGTTCCATGTTACACATTTGGTGGGAATGCCCAAAAATAAGGGGATTTTGGAACAAAATGTTTTCTCTCATCAGAAAGGTAACCGGTGTACCGGTTGAAAAATCTCCTCAAATAGCATTACTGGGGGTCGGTGTACCCCAAGCATCTAAATATACTCAAAGACTAATAGCCTTCATGCTCACAGGTGCCAAAATTACGCTGGCGGGTGCCTGGAAACAACCTACTGTCTCTGTTCAGGTGGCCAAGAGGAAGATCTCTTGGATCATGCACCAGGAGAAGATGGTAGGCTCAATACTCAATTCTTCCAAAACCTTTGAAGCGGTGTGGGAACCCTGGGCTAGACATTTAGGTTTACCTACGATATAAAGATGAGAGAGGGTGGAGTTCCGCCTGCTTGTTCTTGTCCTTGGCTCTCTGCTCTGGTTGTGTCCAGGGATTGTGGCCTGGTCAGTGTAGTCCGTAGCTGGCAACCTCAACCTATACTCTTTCTTTCTTTTCCTTTCTAGGTCTCTCTGACCTTTTACCTTCTTTCTTTCTTCTTTCCTTCTTTCAGTTACATCTTCATATAGATTTGAAGATAAAGTAGTCAGTTTAACTTTAATGATTACACTAGAGTATGTATAGTCTTTTTTATTTTTTTATTTTTCCCTTCTTTGCCGTAAAGTACCACTGGAGATTACTGCCAATTTACTATATTTTCTTCTGGTCTCTCCAGCCCTCACTGAAAATGTGTTTGTGAGATAGGATATTCCATACTCTGGGATTTGCCCACGTCTCCGGATACCTCAGTTATTCTGGGACTGGGGGTTTGTTTTCACTTTTATTTAGCACATCCAATGAGTTTAACGTATTCACTGATTCTTAGGCACAGTGTGAACCCATTGAGGGTGCCGGGAATGCAGTCAGTATTAGGTGCTATTCTCCCTTTTCTGTTTTTTTCTCTTTTTAATATGAATTTATTTCCTTATTTATTTGTTTTTGCCCGTTTTTCCTTTCTCTTCCCCTTGAACATTGCAGGTTCGGGGGTGGGGAAAGGAGGGGGGGGAAAAAGAAAGAAAATTATCTTGTTCTTCACATAGTTTTGTCTTTGCTATAAAATGATTTGAAGATTCTACCTCTGTACTGTATGTACTGTATATCATTCGGCCCCAGGCTGTTCTGGTGGCGCTTGCAATGTACTGTACTGCTTTTCAATAAATTTCTTTAAAATGAAAAAAAAAAAAAAAAAAATCACTTTTACATTTTTGCAATATACAACATATGTATATATATAAAATGAAAGATAAACTGCAAATAAACAGTAACATTTATATGAATGTAAACGTTTTAGCTTACAAAAATTGTTAATAGCTTTATTTACAGATGTATCACAGTAAACAGGTGCTTGAAGCTGTTGAAGTCACTTTAGTCTCCTGAAACACAAATGTGCAAGTGACTGTAAACAGAATGACAGTTATGTATGGTACCAAAATGTGTCTTTGTAAATCCTCTGAGAATTCACTTAACACCTGAAAAAACAATTTTGAGGAAAATATATGGACCATATCTAGAAGCAGGGTCATGGATGATAAGAACCAACAGGGAACTCTACAAGTTAAACAGACACAGTGAACAAGATTACAGGGCCCAGATTTTGAAGGTTGAGCTCTGATTTGAGGGCTGCATCCAGCAAGATAAAAAAAAAGTAGAGTAGCAACAAACCTTAAGAAATCTTTTCTTCTTTTCTATATATTATGACTAAAAAATAAACATATACAAAAATATTTTTCATCTTTTAGTCAGATAAACACAAAATATATACTATATTGTATGCATTATTTCAAGCCAGCAAGATGAATGTCAGGAAGGGCATGCCAGCAGACAAGATGGCTCCCTTGGGTAGATTCCTGTTCACACCTCTTCATGTGCACGTAGGAGATGTGCGCATGCTCACCCTATGACAGATGTTGGCGCCAAATGAACTATTTAAACTGAGCCAGTGGTCAGGATAAGTGCTGACTTGTCTACAGTGTTCCTGAGCTAACCTGTTGTCTGTGGGTTTCTGTTTGGTTGGTTGTGCACTGTTTGTATTTACTTATTTATCATCTTTCTTTAACCACTTAAGCCCCGGACCAATATGCTGGCTAAAGACCCAAGGGGTTTTTACAGTTCGGGACTGTGTCGCTTTAACAGACAATTGCGCGGTCGTGCGACGTGGCTCCCAAAAAAAATTGGCGTCCTTTTTTCCCCACAAATAGAGCTTTCTTTTGGTGGTATTTGATCACCTCGGCGGTTTTTATTTTTTGCGCTATAAACAAAAATAGAGCGACAATTTTGAAAAAAATTCAATATTTTTTACTTTTTGCTATAATAAATATCCCCCAAAAACATATATAAAATATTTTTTTCCTCAGTTTAGGCCGATACGTATTCTTCTACCTATTTTTGGTAAAAAAAATCGCAATAAGCGTTTATCGATTGGTTTGCGCAAAATTTATAGCGTTTACAAAATAGGAGATAGTTTTATTGCATTTTTATTAATTTTTTTTTTTTACTACTAATGGCGGCGATCAGTGATTTTTTTCGTGACTGCGACATTATGGCGGACACTTCGGACAATTTTGACACATTTTTGGGACCATTGTCATTTTCACAGCAAAAAATGCATTTAAATTGCATTCTTTATTGTGAAAATGACAGTTGCAGTTTGGGAGTTTTTTTTTTTTTTTTTTTTTTTTTTTTTTTTTTTTGTTTTTTAGTGTATTTTGTGCGTGTACTCGAGAGAGGAGCCGGACTGCAGGAGTTGGGAGGCCTCCCCCAGAGGCAATCTGCCACCTTTCTCCATGCCCCGGGTGGCAATGGCAGGTGTGTGAGGGGGTCCTCCCACACAGCCCGCCCTACCTGCTCCGCTTTGAAGCCCAACGGGGCAGAGGGACTCCCTATAAGGGAGCGAGAGGATTAGCCTGCTCAACCAGCCCCGTTAGTCCTTCGCCTCTCTTTTTAGAGACCGCGTGGTCAAAGTGCGTGATGTTAACCCAATTTCGAGTGCGTGTAAGTGTGGTGGTTTTTGTGGGAGGGGGGTGGGCGTACTAAGCGCAGGCTTACCTCGCAAAGCACACCCACCGGGAGCCGGGCTGAGACCACCAAACTCAATTCACATGTAGCCGGCAGTTTGGGAGTTAACCACAGGTGGCGCTGTAGGATTTAGTGTACACTGTGTGTGTGTTTACAACTGTAGGGGGGTGTGGCTGTAGGAATGACGTCATCGATCGAGTCTCCCCTATAAAGGGGATCACTCGATCGATGCAGTGCCATAGTGAAGCACGGGGAAGCCGTGTTTACATACGGCTCTCCCCCTTCTTTAGCTCCGGGGAGCGATCGCGATGGAACGGCTATAAACAAATATCCGCGCCGTCGTCCCGGATCGCTCCCCGAGGGAACCCGACCCCCGACCCACGTCTAGGCAGGGACGTACAGGTACGCCAATGTGCCTGTACGTGCCATTCTGCCGACGTATATGGCGGTCGGGAAGTGGTTAATAAACATTATTATTATTCACCTTATAAGTGTTTTAGTTTCCTCTGTTGCAATCCACACAGTCTGGTCACATGATACGTGACAGGAGGAGAGAGAGGGGGCATGGCCAAACCATGGCTACGTGTCTTAATGGACACATAGAGCTGCGACCCATCTTGGGTGCCCCTATAGCAAGCTGCTTGCTGTGGGGGCCCTCAACAGGAGGGAGGGGTAAGTATAACATGTTTGTTATTTTTATAAAACAAAAAAAACAAGACTTTAGTATCACTTTAAGTAGGAGCAGAACTAGAAACCAGATTAGTGAGCTACATACTGAGGTAACATGCTGATATGAGGAGAGAGCAGAATAATAGAAGTATAGGTTAAAGTGGTTCTAAAGTAAACCCTCTTAAACATTTCCTAAAAAAAAAACCTGCAAGAGAAAGGCATAATGAGCTAGTATGCTTATCCTTGATTCTAAGTTGGCATTGCGTAGCCAGGTGAATCAAGTGGTAAGTGTATGCCACTTCCACTTGAGACTCCTGAGATCTACGTTTTGCTTTATCGAGGACTCTGACAAAATATCTATGGTCAATGCAATGGTTGGTAGTCTATAGGGATGAGCTTCGAGTTCGAGTTGAACTCATGTTCGACTCGAACATTGCCTGTTCGCCTGTTCGGCGAACAACGAACAATTAGGGGTGTTCGTGGCAAATTCGAAAAGCCGCGGAACACCCTGTTAAAGTCTATGGGAGAAAACTAAAGTGTTAATTTTAAAGGCTAATATGCAATTTATTGTCCTAAAAAGTGTTTGGGGACCTGGGTCCTGTCCCAGGAAACATGTATCAATGCAAAAAAAGTTTTAAAAACTGACGTTTTTTCAGGAGCAGTGAATTTAATAATGCTAAAAGTGAAACAATAAAAGTGTAATATTACTTTAAATTTCGTACCTAGGGGGGGTGTAAAGTCAGAATGTGAAATAGCGCACATAGAACTGTCCCTGCACAAAGTGTCATAGGGCCTCATCCCCACAACCCTTGCCCGGTGGTTGTGGGGGTCTGTGGGCGGGGGGCTTATCAGAATCTGGAAGACCCCTTTAACAAAGGGGACCCCCAGATCCTGGCCACCCCCTATGTGAATTGGTAATGGGGTACACTGTACCTCTACCATTTCACGAAGGAAGTGTAAATAGTTAAAAAAAACACACAGACACCATAGAAAAAAATCCTTTATTAATAAAATAACTCTCGGCCCGGCCCCCGCTCCAACGTTGTCTTCTATCCAACGACAGATGATCTCTCCAGCGACGGGTGATCAGCGGTCCGGTCCAGCGATGAGAAGATCCATCCATCCAGAGCGCAGCAGGCGAGCTCCGGAATGACGCGCTGGAGCTGTGACATTTTTTTATATAGGGGAAGTGGCCACCCGTCACGTGACCCCGCCCCCTCTGACGCACCCTCGTACGTCACTGGGAAAGACCGGGAAAGACATGCATATGTACTCAGTACTTGGTTTGGGCCACTTTTGCAGCAATTACTTCCTTAATGCAGCGTGGCATGGAAGCTATTAGCCTATGGCACTGCTGAGGTGTTACGGAAGACCAGGATGCTTCAATAGTGGCCTTCAGCTCTTCTGCATTGTTCGGTCTCATGTCTCTCATCTTTATCTTGGCAATGCTCTATAGATTCTCTATGGGGTTCAGGTCAGGAGAGTTTGATGACCAATCAAGCATAGTAATCCCACGGTCATTGAACCAGCTTTTGGTGCTTTTGGCAGTGTGGACGGGTGTCAATTCCTGCTGAAAAATGAAGTCAGCATCCCCGTCTGCAGAAGGAAGCATGAAGTGCTCCAAAATCTCCTGGTAGATGGCTGCGTTGACCCTGGACTTAATGAAGCACAGTGGACCAACACCAGCAGATGACATGGCTTCCCAAATAAACACAGACTGTGGAAACTTTACAATGGACTTCAAGCATCTTGCAGTGTGTGACTCTCCATTCTTCCTCCATACTCTGACTCCTTGGTTTCCAAATGGGTCATCCCTGAAGCTTTTGCACCTTTTTCCCCCAACACTTTTCCCTTCCACATAACTTTCTATTATTGTGCTTTGATACAGCACTTTGGGAACATCCGACTTCTTTTGCAATTACCTTTTCAGGCCTTCCCTCTTTATGGGGGGTGTCAATGATGGTTTTCTGCACAACTGTCAGGTCAGCAGTCTTTCCCATGATTGTGATTCCTACTGAACCAAACTGAGAGACCATTTAAAGGCTTAGAAACCCTTTGCATGTGTTATGGCTTAATTAGCTGATTGGAATGGGACACTTTGGCCCAGATTCACGTAGATCGGCACAAAATTGTGCGGGCGTAACGTATCTCATTTACGTTACGCCGCCGCAAGTTTTTCAGGCAAGTGCTTTATTCACAAAGCACTTGCCTGTAAAGTTGCAGCAGCGTAGCGTAAATCCCCCGGCGGAATTCAAATTTGGCGGCTAGGGGGCGTGTATCATTTAAATGAAGCGCGTCCCCGCGCCGAACGAACTGCTCATGCGCCGTCCGTAAAATATCCCAGGGTGCATTGCTCCAAATGACGTCGCAAGTACATCATTGGTTTCGACGTGAACGTAAATGACGTCCAGCCCCATTCACGGACGATTTCCGCAAAACGACGTAACTTTTTAAAATTTTGACGCGGGAACGACGGCCATACTTAACATTGGCTGCACCTCATAGACCCAGGGGCAATTTTACTCCGGGAAAAGCCTAACATAATTGGCGTAACTTTACTGCATTGGCCGCGCATACGTTCGGGAATTCGCGTATCTAGCTAATTTGCATACTCAACGCGGATTTCGATGGAAGCGCCACCTAGCGGGCCAAAAAAAAATGCACTTAAGATCCGACGGCGTAAGAGACTTACGCCTGTCGGATCTAATGGATATCTATGCGTAACTGATTCTAAGAATACGCCGTCGTATCTCGGTTGAGAATCTGGGCCTTTGAGCCTAGAATATTACACCTTTTCACAATATTCTAATTTTCTGACATTGTGGATTTGGTTTTTTTTATGAGCTATAAGCCATATTCATCACAATTATGACAAATCACGGCTTGAACTATCTTGCTTTGCATGTAATGAGTCTATCTCATATATTAGTTTCACCTTTTAAGTTGCATTAGTGAAAAAAATGAACTTTTGCACTATATTCAAATTTTTCGAGTTTCACCTGTATTTTATAAGCAAATACTCTTTTTAATGCATGCTTATAGTCCTCAAAAAGTAAGTTTACAAACTTCAAGATTGTTCAGATTATTAGGAGTAGGCTAGAAAAAAGTTAAATAAAATGTAAAAAATATTATATGGTTTTACATTTTGACCATATATCCCCTTTATTCACAAAGCTTTAATACCTGGATAATGATCAATTTCAGCTAAGCCCAACGAGATATAAAGATTATAGCCAAATATATTCTTATAGTCACATAAAGATCCTTATTCTTGCATACCTCCCAACTTTTTGAGATGGGAACGAGGGACATCTATTAGCAAAACTATGTAGGCATAAGACACACACCCTGATACACCCCCTTAACCACTTAACCCCCGGACCATATTGCGGGTCAAAGACCAGAGCACTTTTTGCGATTCGGCACTGCGTCGCTTTAACTGACAATTGCGCGGTCGTGCAACGTGGCTCCCAAACAAAATTGGCGTCCTTTTTTCCCCACAAATAGAGCTTTCTTTTGGTGGTATTTGATCACCTCTGTGGTTTTTAGTTTTTGCGCTATAAACAAAAATAGAGCGACAATTTTGAAAAAAATGAATATTTTTTACTTTTTGCTATAATAAATATCCCCCAATATATAAAAAAACATTTTTTTCCCTCAGTTTAGGTCGATACGTATTCTTCTACATATTTTTCGTAAAAAAAAAATCGCAATAAGCGTTTATTGATTGGTTTGCGCAAAAGTGATAGCGTTTACAAAATAGGGGGTATTTTTATGGCATTTTTATTAATATTTTTTTTTTACTAGTAATGGCGGCGATCGGCGATTTTTTTTCGGTACTGCGACATTATGGCGGACACTTTGGACACCTTTGACACATTTTTGGGACCATTGGCATTTTTACAGCGATCAGTGCTATAAAAATGCATTGGATTACTATAAAAATGCCACTGGTAGTGAAGGGGTTAACATTAGGGGCGGGGAAGGGGTTAAGTATGTTCCCTGGGTGTGTTCTAACTGTAGAGGGTTGGACTCACTAGGGGAAATGACTGATCTTCTGTTCATACATTGTATGAACAGAAGATCAGCATTTCTCTCCCTGACAGGACCGGGAGCTGTGTGTTTACACACACAGCTCCCGATCCCCGCTCTGTAATGAGCGATCGCGCATGCCCGGCGGCGATCGCGCCTGTCGGGCACGCGCATGGGAGCCGGGGGCGCGCACACGCGCCTCTGGAGGTGCGCACTCGCCCCTAGTGCCCTGCGCGAGAGCCGACGTATAGCTACGGGCTCTCGCACAGGGGAGCCGACCTGCGGCCGTAAAACTACGGCGGCTGGTCGGCAACTAGTTAAAGGAGAATTAAACAAAAAATAAATGAGTTAAACCCACAAGTGCTTTTTTTTTTAACCACTACTATTCCTTTATATTGGCTTTTGAAATATATAAATGCAACAATTTAGAAATTGGATGAATGGTTTAGTACTGAGAAACACTTTTTAAAAGATAAATAGTGCATCTTATATACAAATATATAGATCAGACCAAAATGAGGGACACATGAAGAGGGAAGAGGGACTTTGTTCCAAATCAGGGACAGTCCCTCGAAATCAGGGACAGTTGGAATGTTCTTGTGTTAAAGCTTTGTGAAATGAGCCATATGAATGCTAAATTATTTCTGTTGCGTTTTCACATTTTTAGAGCAAATATTCACTCTGAAAACAATGATTGCAGTAGTTAAAAAAGGAAAAGCAAAACATCTTCAAACTGAAGTAAAATAAAGTCAATTAAAATATTGGCAGTTATAAAGATTTTTTTTGAGTGGATTTGAAATCCCTGGCCAGGAGCCAACTAAAGATCTGACTGCCAATATGATAACAGCTACTCGTTATCTCACAAGATGAAAGTGCTCTTCATATTAAAGATTACAAATAACATTAACAACAATCTCCATGGTGCCTGCTTCTTAAAATCTAAGCTAAGTGTCTGATACCACCAATGGCAACAGACAGAAGAAAATGAAAACAAAAAAACAAACTATTCTGGCATTTGTTAAGTACAAATTATTTACAGTACATATCCATTTATTGCTTTCCATTTCTCAAAATAATTACTATTAATTATTATCCTGAAAACTCTTTAATTAATTTTCAGAGCACATTGTAATGAGTAGCATATATTTATACAACATTTTAGCACCCTACCAATCATTTGATACCATAATTTCAATCAGGCCAGACAGCAACTATGGCATTTTTGAGTACCTATGGCTCAAGCACTTTCCATTGATACTGGAAAATATTGAGATGGTCTAAAATTTACATATTCAATCAAGGCTGTCTAGTACAAGTGTGAATGTAAATGTACCTATTGGGAACACCCAAGCTGGACTGATTTCCAATGTTAAACTAACAAAAGTGCTAGTCTTTCCTAAACTATCAGTTTTTCTAGAGCATTTAGCCTTGGACCTCAGAAACATTCATTTTTAGGCGTATGTGTTATATCTGATAGTCTAAGGGCCCAGAAACTGCCTCCTCCTGACCTTCAGGATTTAAAAATCGGGTAAATTTGCATGGATGGCATGACACAATGCACATTCCTTATTGAAAATGCAGCATGCCACCCCCCTGCCGATATGCAAGAGGTAAACACAGACTTGAATAAGAATACCTTCCTCCCATCATTTAAGAACAGGGAGGTGCGATCATTCAATCTTTTTACAACCGTACTGTATGTAGTGCATCAAAATGCTAAAAAGTCATCATAATTTGATGGAATAAAGTTCTGTTTCTACAGGTGAAACTCGAAAAATTTGAATATTGTGAAAAGTTCATTTATTATTTCACTAATGTAACTTAAAAGGTGAAACTAATGTAGCACTACCCCCCGAGGAGCTGCTGGTTGTTTTGGGTGGCACATTTACATCATGGCTCCCCCGAATTCCTAGGGGTGGATGATGAGTATTGCATTTGGTAGAAGTAAAGGAATGTCCGCAACAGGTGCTCTTTGCTGTGCTCTTTATTACCCAGCCGGGTAAAAACAATAAACTTGTGGTGAGGAAAGTAAAGTTGAAGAAGAAAGGAGAACAGAAGATTCAGGCGTGATGATAGGGAAACAGTCCTGCTCCAAGCATAACACTTTCTGCGCCACTCCTATGTGAGTGAGTTTAGCGTACCCGGACAGGTCTCTCTCACTGACCTGGCAGTCAGAGTATCACTCGAACATTTGTAGGATAAAGTCCCTGCCACAGACCCTCCTTGGTGAACTTGAACTTGAGGAAAAGTCTCTGCCACAGACCCTCCTTGGTGAACGTCAGAGAGATACCTCTGCCACAGGCCCTCTCTGATTTGTAGTTACGGAGATAATCCTCCTTAGATGAATTACGCCTGGATCTTCCTCAACTTGTCGCCCAGGTACCGACTGACAGGTGATCAATCCTTCAGTGTCCGGCTACCTTGATCCCCGATGGTTTGTCGAGGCCCTTTTGGACCGCCAGCCTCTCAATGGCGCTCCTCAGACGGACACCCACCGAACAGCAATACAGCTTGGGATCCTCAAAGGTAGGAACCCAGTCGCTCGCTGGGTCCCCGTCGCTGTTCAGATGCTCCGGGCCACCATGGTCCCGGAAACCAGGAACACCGCGTGGCACGCACGCCCCGGCCAGGAAGGCCATAACGCCGGGGCACCGTGATGTGGTCACCCTAAAGGTGGGTGCCACACTCGAAGAAGAAGACCCAGAACCAATGGCGTCCGCCCCATAAATACCCCTCCCCATCATGCACAGCGAGGTCAAATCCTCCTGATTGGCTGCTGGGAAAGAGCACCCAAACCTTAAATCCACTGCTGCCACCTGCAGCACGGAGGTTGGAAGAACACCCCAGTGCAACAGAATAAGCCTACAGCACAGCCAAGCTGAGACAGAGACCCTGTTTTGCACTTAACAATTTGGATCAGAGTTTAACTACACTCTGATCTCCCTCTAAATTTAACTAGCACCGGTACTATAAAGTACCCAGGCGCTACACTAATGTATGAGATAGACTGATTACATGCAAAGCAGGATAGTTCAAGCTGTGATTTGTCTTAATTGTGATGATTATGGCTTACAGCTCATGAAAACACCAAATCCACAATGTCAGAAAATTTGAATATTGTGAAAAGGTTTCCCACTCTAATCAGCTAATTAAGCCATAACACCTGCAAAGGGTTCATGAGTCTTTAAATGGTCTCTCAGTCTGGTTCAGTAGGAATCACAATCATGGGAAAGAGTGCTGACCTGACAGTTGCGCAAAAAAACATCATTGACTCCGTCCATAAGCAGGGAAAGCCTCAAAAGGTAATTGCAAAAGAAGTTGGATGTTCCCAAAGTGCTGTATCAAAGCACATTATTAGAAAGTTATGTGCAAGGGAAAAGTGTGGAAGAAAAATATGCACAAGCAGCAGGGATGACCGCAGCCTGGAGAGGATTGTCAGGAAAGGGCTATTCAAAAGTGTTGGGGAATTTCACAAGGAGTGGACTGAGGCTGGAGTCAGTGCATCAAGAGCCACCACACACAGATGGATCCTGGGCTTCAAATGTCGTATTCCTCTAGTCAAGCCACTCCTGAACAACAAGCAACATCAGAAGCGTCTTACCTGGGCTAAAGAAAAACAGACCTGGTCTGTTGCTCAGAGGTCCAAAGTCCTCTTTTCTGATGAGAGTACATTTTGCATCTCATTTGGAAACCAAGGAGCCAGAGTATGGAGGAAGAATGGAGAGGCACACACTGCAAGATGCTTGAAGTCCAGTGTGAAGTTTCCACAGTCTGTGTTGATTTGGGGAGCCATGTCATCTGCTGGTGTTGGTCCACTGTGCTTCATTAAGTCCAGGGTCAACGCAGCCATCTACCATGAGATTTTGGAGCACTTCATGCTTCCTTCCGCAGACGAGCTCTATGGGGATGGTGACTTCATTTTCCAGCAGGACTTGGCACCTGCCCACACTGCCAAAAGCACCAAAACCTGGTTCAACGACCATGGGATTACTGTGCTTGATTGGCCAGCCTTAACCCCATAGAGAATTTATGGGGCATTGCCAAGAGAAAGATGAGCGACATGAGACCGAACAATGCAGAAGAGCTGATGGCCGCTATTGAAGCATCCTGGTCTTCCATAACACCTTAGCAGTGCCACAGGCTAATAGCCTCAATGCCATGCTGCATTGAGGCAATAATTGCTGCAACAGGGGCCCAAACCAAGTACTGAGTACATATGCATGCTTATACTTTTCACAGATCCGATATTGTTCTATGTACAATCCTTGTTTTATTGATTGCATGTAATATTCTAATTTTCTGAGATTGTGGATTTGGGGGGTTTTCATGAGCTGTAAGCCATGATCATCACAATTATGACAAATCACGGCTTGAACTATCTTGCTTTGCATGTAATGAGTCTACCTCATATATTAGTTTCACCTTTTAAGTTGCATTAGTGAAATAAATGAACTTTTGCACGATATTTTAATTTTTCGAGTTTCACCTGTATATGGTACTTGATGATCATTTGAAGACACAAAATTGGATTTGCTGTCAAAAAGCATGGGATCTGCCTTACATACAAGCATTCATTGTTATCAGTTTTAGAAATCAATGCAAAACAGCAGAAAATAATATATTATCGTATGCACTAAAATGAATGAAACAAAGTTGGTCACAATGGCTGAAAGATGTCCACTAAATGATTTAAGGCAGGGGTCTCAAACTCAAATTACCTGAGGGCCACAAGACAAGTTTTCATATGCCATGGGGGGCCGCATGCAAACTTTCAAACTTCAAAAACAACAGTACTGGTGTCAGCGAACACATTATTAACCCCCAGCACTGGTGTCAGCGAGTGCATTATTACCACCAGCACTGGTGTCAGCGAGCGCATTATTACCACCAGCACTGGTGTAAGTCAGGGTTTGACAAATTTGCTTGGAATCTAGGAGCCAGCTAAAAAAGTTAGGAGCCAGAAAACGCACCCCGTCCCGTTGAGCTTGCGCGCAGAAGCGAACACATACGTGAGCAGCGCCCGCATATGTAAACGGTGTTCAAACCACACATGTGAGGTATCGCCGCGATTGGTAGAGTGAGAGCAATAATTCTAGCTCCTCTGTAACTTAAAACATGCAACCTGTAGATTTTTTTAAACGTCGCCTATGAAGATTTTAAAGGGTAAAAAAAGTTTGTCGGCATTCCACAAGCGGACACAATTTTGAAGCGTGACATGTTGGGTATGAATTTACTCGGCGTAACATTATCTTTCATAATATTAAAAAAAATGGGGATAACTTTACTGTTGTCTTATTTTTTAATTAAAAAAAGTGTAATTTTTTCCCAAAAAAGTGCGCTTGTAAGACCGCTGCGCAAATACGGCGTAACAGAAAGTATTGCAATGATCGCTATTTTATTCTCTAGGGTGTTAGGATAAAAAATATATATAATGTTTGGGGGTTCTAATTAGAGGGAAGAATATGGCAGTGAAAATAGTGTAAAATGACATTAGAATTGCTGTTTAACTTGTAATGCTTAACTTGTAATACCAACGACCACCACCAGATGGCGCCAGCTCACATCTGGTGGTAATAACTTGTAATACCAACGGCTCACCACCGGATGGCGCCAGCAAAAAAAAATAAAAAATAATAATAAAAATTTTTTTTTTTTTTTTGCTCCCCTCACTTCCACCCTGCCTGCGGGCCATTTATAACTGGTCCGCGGGCCGCAAATGGCCCGCGGGATGGTACTTTGAGACCACTGATTTAAGGCCTGGACAGCTAATATATCAGATGGATTTCAATGGTTTAATGGTTGCTAGGAATGAGGTTTAGGTTTGCTGTTACCATGGGTTCAAGACAAACCCAGCATGTATGAGGTTTGCAATCCTGGCGAATTCATGGTGAATTTTGCTGGGATGAATTCTTTATAACCATAATGTCTGCTTCAGGGCCTGTAACATGCAGTTGTTGCTGACACAGGCAAAGCTGCACTTTAAAGCAAGTTACTGCACCCTTGTGAGATTTAGTAGTGTGTAGCAAAAGAAAGACATATTTAATCCCCTGATTGCCATTTCTACCAAATCTTAAGCAAATCCCGTTAACCATTTGTCTACTGTGAACTTTTATCCCCTTCCTTCCCAGGCCAATTTTCAGCTTTCATTGCTGTCACACTGAATGACAATTGCGCGGTCATGCAACCCTGTACCCAAACAATTTTTTTTTGCATTTTTTACACACAAATAGAGCTTTTTGTTGGTGGTATTTTATTACCACTGGGTTGTTTATATTTATTTATGGAAATGGAAATTATTCTGGGCTAATAGAATGGACTTTTGGTGGTACAAGTAATTAGTATAAAAATCTATAAATATTTATTCATAAAAAAATATGCAGAAAGATATACATAACTTTGTGAAAACAGTACATTATCAGCATATTATCTCAGTACATATTATAAAGGATACTACAAAAAAGCTTATACTTATGCAAGCATACTCATTACATGAGAACATATGGCACAAGGGAGTATATGTAAACTTTTAATCCTTGAAACTGAGTTTGATATGCGGAACAGTAGGTCTTGCTTTTACTCTCAACATGTTTTGCGCACAGGACGCTTCATCAGGAGCATAGAGGTAGGTTAAACAGGTCTCCGCAAAAGTATGTGGATCAGACCATTAATAGTAAGGTATGGTATATACAGCGCTGTTACCTAAACAACCTTTTGGGCATGTGTTAGGTACTTTAAAACACTGTTGTATATGAAGGTAAAAAACTTTGGCTATAGCACGGTTGCTTGAAAGATGGTTGTAGGGGGTAGGCAAACGGTAACCCCATCCAATGTCCCTAGAACGTGTCCCAGGATCTGGTGTACCTCCAAGTATAGGATAGCTGTACGCTGAACAGCAGGGGGGAAGAAACAAGGGGTAGAGAATAGTGACCCCAGCACAGAACGGGAGATAGTCCTTTAGAGGGAACAATAGTGTAGAGCGAATCCTCCCAGTTCTTTTTGGGGTTACCGACTGACAGGTTGGATGTGAGCTGTCAGTGTCCGGTCACCCAGATCCCCGGTGGTTCGTCTGAATCCTGATGGATCACCTGCGTCCGGGCTCTCCTCAGACCGATCCCCCACCAAACAGAACCCAGCTTGGAATCCTCTCAATAGAAGAGGGGACCCAGTAGGTTACTGGGGCCCCTTTACAGCATCTGTTGCTCCGGGCTATGAGAGCCCAGAGTCAGGAACTCTGTGTAGCACGCGACCCCGGCCTGGTAGGCCATAGTGGTGGGGTCCGTGATGTAGACACACCCTGAAGGTGGGTGCCGCACCTGGAACCCGCAAAGACCCCGAACAACGGCCTCCGCCACAGAAATACCCCTCCCCAGCATGCCCCGCGAGGGAAAACTCCTCCAATTGGCTGCTGGGAAGAAGCCGCTTCGCCTGGACCCCTCTGGTGCCACCTGCTGCCCAGAGATTAGACTGCATTTCTGGGGCACAGACTGACCCACAGATCAATCCAGATTTGGGGACAGCCAAATTTACCAAATCAAAAGAATGAGAGCAACATAACTCTCTCATTCTCCCACTAAATTTATAAATAGCACCTGTACAAAAGTACACAGGAGCTACAATAGTATCTTAGTATCCTGGGAGAGAAAATCCAGCAAGGACCGGTAGGGAGCAAGGAGGGGATAGTGTGTCCCTATTGCACTAACACATGCAGCCTCTAACACGTTCTAGGGACATTGGATGGGGTTACCGTTTGCCTACCCCCTACCACCATCTTTCAAGCAAACGTGCTATAGCCAACGTTTTTTACCTTCATATACAACAGTGTTTTAAAGTACCTAACACATGCCCAAAAGGCTGTTTAGGTAACAGCGCTGTATACACCATACCTTACTATTAACGGTCTGATCCACATACTTTTGCGGAGTTCTGATACTACCCATGACACACCTCCATCCCTATATATTGCAACAGAAAAGAAGAAAAAAAAATAAGAAAATAGCCCATGGAGGTGAGCATGGGGGCCAACATAATGGGGTAACATAGTACATGGTTTATTTAGAAACCAAGGGCTGGATTCAGAAAGCACTTACGCCAGCGTATCTACTGATACGCCGCGTAATTCCCAGAATGCGCTGGCGTATCTGTGCGCCTGATTCTTCAAGTAAGATACGCCTGAAATTTGGCTCCATACGTAAGTCTCCTACGCCGTCGTATCTTGGGCGCATATTAACGCTGGCCGCAAGGGGCGCTTCCATTGATTTACACGTCGAATATGTAAATGACCTAGATACGCCGATTCACGAATGTACTTGCGCCCGTCGCAGTAATATACGCCGTTTACGTAAGGCGTACGTCCGGCGTAGCGTTAAGGCTGCATTCACACCTAGGCGACAAAACGCCCGACGCCTGATACGCTGGAGGGGCGAATTTCCATTGCTGTCTATGAGATGGTTCACATCTCACGCCGAACGCCGAAACGCCGTACGCCTGCCACCTGAAAACAAGTCCCGGACCCTTTTTTTCAGGCGGCATTGGCGTTCGGCCATAGACAGCAATAGAAATGATTTGTGTAAAAAAATAAAATAAAATAAAAGTTACACAAATCGCGGCAAAATACTCTGCATACGCGGCGTTACAATGTGAATGCAGCCTAAACCACCATATAGGAGGCGCATCCCATGCAAAGGTATGGACGACGGAACAGCCGTTTACGTAAGTCGTACGTGAATGGGGCTGGGCGTAGGTTACCTACACGTCGTAGGCATTGAGCCGTCGTATCTTAGGGAGTATATGTGACGTGATTCTGAGCATGCGCGCGCAAGCGCCGTTTGTTTGGCCATTCATTTGCATGGGGTCACGCTTCATTTAAATGTATCATGCCCACTTCCATCCTACTTTGAATTAAGCGGGCTTACGCCGACCAATTTACGCTACGCCGACGCAACGTACGGAGCAAGTGCTTTGTGAATACTGTTCTTGCCTCTCTCTGTTACGCCGGTGTAGCGCATATGAGATGCGCTACGCCCGCACAAATATACGCAGCCTCAAGAGTATATACATAGACACAAAAGCCAAGCTAAAGGGTAGCATGGTGACAAATTGCTTAAAAACATACACATATATTATTGTATAAAATATGTGGAATTATACAAGCATCTAAAACTCAATGCGCTTCGAGAGCCACTGCTCGCTTCTTCAGGAGTAGATCTTTGTATGCAGTGTATAAATTGGCAAAGATAAAGGTTCCAAAAAGTGATCTCCCAGGAGGCGGCCACGGAGTAAATCTGGCCAAGGAGCTGAAGGGGTGGAGCCGCCAGCAAACCACCAGGGGAACAAGCAGGGGGAAGGCATGGCTCAAGGGTAGAAGGTGTGTCCACTGATGTATCTCAGTATTTAGGATAAACCACAGTAAGTATGTCCTCCATGTGTGAAGTGCAGAGGCAATGTGAAAAAATGAGGTTCTTAGATGCTTGTATAATTCCACATATTTAATACAATAATATATGTGTATGTTTTTAAAAACCTTTTTGCCTTTGGAAATGTCAGTGCTAAAAAAGCACTACTCCTGGCTGCTATTTGTTTTTGTTTTTGCACCACCTTGCCTATTAGAGAAAATTGGATTTTTTTATTTGACAGATTTGTCTCCAATTGATTTCAATGGGGTTCAGGTTTAGCATCCAAACTCCTCTGAAGTTAACTGAACCCCTGCTGAACCAAACCCAGAGCAGTTTGGCTCATCATTACTTGGATAATGCAGTTTTATTCAGGTCCAGGTCCAAAAAAGGGTGAATCCAATTTCTTTATTCATAGTAATTAGGGAAATGGTGTCATGAAAACAGAAGCTGGGGTGGACAATGTTTAGAAGCTGGCAGGCAGAAGAAATTTCTACCTGATTACAAAAAGTTAGAGGACAAAGAACAGTAACAGTACACATTAATTAACCATCTTCTCATATTTGAATAATGAGCACAGAATATGCATATACTGTGTGTGTATATATATATATATATATATATATATATATATATATACACACTGATCAAAAAAAATGAAAGGAGCACTTTTGAATCAGAACTCCTGTGATATTGATCTGGTCAGTTAAGTAGCAGAGGGGGAGGGGTGTATACAGAGGGGGTTGTTAATCAGTTTCAGCTGCTTTGCTGTTAATTGAAATTAAGAACAGGTGCACTAGATGAGACGACCTCCAAAACAGGAATGGTTTTTTCAGGTGGAGGTGTCTGACATTATTTTCCCTACTCATCTCTTCTGACTGTTTTTCACTAGTTTTGCATTTGACTAGGGTCAGTGTCACTACTGGTAGCACGAGGCGATACTTGGACCCTATAAAGGTTGCACAGGCAGTCCAACTCCTCCAGGATGGCACATCAATACGTGTCATTGCCAGAAGGTTTACTGTGTCTCCCAGCACAGTCTCAAGAGCATGGAGGAGATTCCAGGAGACAGGCAGTTACTCTAGGAGAGCTGGACAGAGCCGTAGAAGGTCCTTAACCCAGAGTTCGACAATTCCTGCGTCTCTGTTCCCCCCCGCCGTGTGAACCCGGAGCGCCGCTCCGGACGGTAATTGAGGCTTCGGCTTTGCGGCCTACTGCAGGCCTATAATTCCTACTGTAGTCTGGTGCTATCTTGTGGTCGTAGCTGGTATGACAAGAGACAACCAGCAATACTAATGGGGATTTCTGCCTGTATTTACTGCCCGCCCATCTTCTTCCCAAAGTGGAGAAGAGAAGGAAGTGATTGTGGCCATTATCTGGCGCCTTTGGCCTAATGGTGAGTGTGGGGGGGGGAGGCTGGTTTAAATAGCTTCATATAGCCATTTTTTATAGCTTTTTTTTTTCTTAATTAAAATGATTTTATTATTTGTCATCTCCCTGCTTGGCCTCTTTCACCTCTTTTGTATATATATATTTGTTATTCTAACACCCTAGGGAATAAAATGGCGGTTGTTGCAATACTTTCTGTCACACCGTATTTGCGCAGCAGTCTTACAAGCAAACTTTTTTGGGAAAAAATACACTTTAAAAAAAAAAAATGAGACAACAGTAAAGTTAGCCCAATTGTTTTTATATTGTGATAGATAATGTTACTCCGAGTAAATTGATACCCAACATGTCACGCTTCAAAATTGCATTCGCTCGTGGAATGGGGACAAACTTTTACCCTTTAAAATCTCCATAGGCAACGTTTAAAAAATTCTACAGGTTGCATGTTTTGAGTTACAGAGGAGGTCTAGGGCTAGAACTATTGTTCTCGCTCTATCAATTGCGCCGATACCTCACATGTGTGGTTTGAACACCGTTTACATATGCGGGCGCTACTCACGTATGCGTGTACTTCATGCGCGCAAGCTCGGCAGGATGGGGCGCGTTTTCTGGCTCCTAACTTTTTTAGCTGGCTCCTAGATTCCAAGCAAATTTGTCAAACCCTGCCTTAACCCATCAGCAGGACCGGTATCTGCTCCTTTGTGCAAGGAGGAACAGGATGAGCACTGCCAGAGCCCTACAAAATAACCTCCAGCAGGCCACTGGTGTGAATGTAAAGGTGAAAAGAAAACCGCGCTGTCAATAATGAATGTAAGTAGCTGCCTGCACAACAGATATACTGTATATAAAGCAAGTGGAAAAGAGAAAGTGCAGCGCTCAAAATATTACTCTCTGGAAAACTCAAAAGATATAAGTGTACGTATAACCTCCGTATTATACTTATTTAATTTATTAAATTGTACACATAATATGAAAACTATGCAAATGATTGATCAAAGTGATAATATAACGCAATCATTGACTGAACAAGATTGTGTTATTCAAAATTTGGAAATGATCCAAAATAATATGTGTAGGTTGAAAATGCACCAAATGAATATAGTGAATAAATAACCATTATATAAATAAATATAATAAATACAAGTGAAGCACCAAAGATGGAAATAAACCAAAAAAGTGCTGGTGAACAAATGAAATATAAAGTCCAAAATTGATCCACTGTGATAAAAGTGATGTTTTAGTTTTCTGTAGGCAATCCACCACCATGAAGATCAAAGGCTTACCAGACAAGATGGACCCAGCAGAGCATATGCCTGAAGGATCGAATGAGCTTGTTGGTGTAACACACCCAGGGAGAGGTACGGCAAGCACAGCTTCCAATGGGGCCAGGCACTGAGACCAGGCGACGATATTCCACTGTATTGACATCAACGGGTATCCACCATAGGTTTAAGCAACGTTACTTCATATACATATCCTCCCAGTGTAACATATGTTAAGGAGTAAAAGCAAATAGGATCAAAATAATGCAGTGGCATCAGCAGAGCCCTTCCCGATGATGCCTTATTAGGAGAAATGCGTTGGGAGGGGTCTGCTGATGCCACTGCGTTATTTTGATCCTATTTGCTTTTACTTGTCTTCTAAAATGTGAGTGACCAATTTATATTTATTTAATAAGTTACTACTTTTTAACCACTTCAGCCCCAGACCATATTGCTGGTTAAAGACCAGGCCACTTTTTGCGATTCGGCACTGCGTCGCTTTAATTGACAATTGCGTCCTTTTTTCCCACAAATAGAGCTTTCTTTTGGTGGTATTTGATCACCTCTGTGCGTTTTAGTTTTTGCGCTATAAACAAAAATAGAGCGACAATTTTGAAAAAAATGAATATTTTTTACTTTTTGCTATAATAAATATCCCCCAAAAATATATAAAAAAACTATTTTTTCCTCAGTTTAGGCCGATACGTATTCTTCTACATATTTTACGTTTATTGATTGGTTTGCGCAAAAGTTATAGCGTTTACAAAATAAAATAAAATAGGACATAGTTTTATGGCATTTTTATTAATATATTTTTTTTACTAGTAATGGCGGCGATCAGCGATCAGCGATTTTTATCGGTACTGCGACATTATGGTGGACACTTCGGACACTTTTGACAAATTTTTGGGACCATTGGCATTTTTATAGCGATCAGTGCTATAAAAATGCATTGGCCCAGATTCTCATACATTAGCGTTGCTCCTGGGCAGCGTAATGTATGAGCTCTACGTTTCACCGCCGCAGGTCTACAGGTTTAAATCCTGATTCTCAGAACACTTACCTGTAAACTTGCGGCGGTGTAGCGTTAGATTGCTCGGCGCAAGCCCGCCCAATTCAAATGGGGCGGGCACCATTTAAATTAGGCACGCTCCCGCGCCGAGCGTACTGCGCATGCTCCGTCGGGTAAATTACCCGACGTGCATTGCGCTAAATGACGTCGCCCCGACGTCATTTGCCTAGATGTATACGTAAATGGCGTCCAGCGCCATTCACGGACGTCTTACACAAACAACGTAATTTTTATTCAATTCGACGCGGGAACGACGGCCATAGTTAACATTGGTTGCGCCTGCTAATTAGCAGGGGCAACCTTACGCGTCGGGTACGCTACGCAAACGACGTTAATTTGCTGCGTCGACCTCGCGTATGTTCGGGAATCGCCGTACTTACCTCATTTGCATAGACGACGGGGAAAAGCGACGATGCGACACCTAGCGGCGGGAAAAAAAATTACTTTTAAGATCTGACAGCGTAACAGCCTTACGCTTGTCAGATCTAATGGGTACCTATGCGCAACTGATTCTGAGAATCAGTCGCATAGATACCCGGGGCCAGATGAGGTGTTACGACGGCGCTAATGGTGTTGCGCCGTCGTAACGCCTTTGAGAATCTGGCCCATTGATTACTATAAAAATGCCACTGGCAGGGAAGGGGTTAACACGAGGGGGCGAGGAAGGGGTTAAGTATGTTCCCTGGGTGTGTTCTAACTGAAGGGGGGTGGACTGTGTATGAACAGACAGTCAGGCATTTCTCCCCCTGACAGGACCAGGAGTTGTGTGTTTACACACACAGCTCCCGTTTCTCGTTCTGTAATGAGCGATCGCGGGTGCCCGGCAGTGATCGCGCGCGCCCCTATTGGCTACTCGGCGAGATCACGTATAGCTAAGTGATCTCGCCCAGCAGAGCCGACCTGCCGCCGTATAACTGCGGCGGCTGGTCGGCAAGCAGTTAAACGGTATTATACTATGTGGCCCAATTTCTCTCCTTAACATATGTTACACTGCGAGGATTTGTATATGAAGTAACGTTGCTTAAACCTATGGTGGATACCCATTGATGTCAATACAGTGGAATATCGTCGCCTGGTCTCAGTGCCTGGCCCCATTGGAAGCTGTGCTTGCTGTACCTCTCCCTGAGTGTGTTACACCAACAAGCTCATTCGATCCTTCAGGCATATGCCCTGCTGGGTCCATCTTGTCTGGCAAGCCTTTGATCTTCATGGTGGTGGATTGCCTACAGACAACTATATACAGAGTCGCTTCTATCACAGTGGATACATTTTGGACTTTATATTTCATTTGTTCACTAGCACTTTTTTGGTTTATTTCCACCTTTGGTGCTTCACTTTGTATTTATTATATTTATGTATATACTATTGGTTATTTATTCACTATATTCATTTGGTGCATTTTTAACCTACACATATTATTTTGGATCATGTCCAAATTTTGAATAACACAATTTTGTTCAGTCAATTATTGCGTTATATTATCACTTTGATTAATCATTTGCATAGTTTTCATATTATGTGTGCAATTTAATTAATTTATTATGTATAACACAGAGGTTATATGTACACTTATATCTTTTGAGCATACCGAGAGTAATATTTTGAGCGCCGCACTTTCTCTTTTCCAGTGGTGTGAATGTCTCTGACCAAACAATAAGAAACAGACTTCATGGGGGTGGCCTGAGGGCCTGACATCCTCTAGTGTGCTCTCTCCTCACTGCCGGGCACTGTGGAGCTCGATTGGCATTTTCCATTAAACACCAGAATTGACAGGTCCGCCATTGGTGCCCAATGCTTTTCACAGATGTGGGCAGGTTCACCCTGAACATATATGACAGACGTGAAAGGGTCTGGAGAAGCCGCAGAGAACTTTATGCTGCCTGTAACATCGTTCAGCATGACCGGTTTGGTGGTGAGTCAGTGATGGTCTGGGGAGGCATATCCATGGAGGGACGCACAGACCTCTACAGGCTACACAATGGCACCCTGACTGCCATTAGGTATAAGGATGAAATCCTTGGACCCATTGTCAGACCCTACGCTGATGCAGTGGATCCTGGGTTCCTCCTGGTGCGCGACAATGCCGGCCTCATGTGGCGAGAGCATGCAGCCAGTTCCTGGAGGATGAAGAATTTGATACCATTGAATGGCCCCCACGCTCACCTGACCTAAATCCAAAAGAACACCTCTGGGATATTATGTTTCAGTCCATCCGGTGCCGCAAGGTTGCACCTCAGTCTGTTCAGGAGCTCAGTGATGCTCTGGTCCAGATCTGGGAGGAAATACCCCAGGACACCATCCTTCTCATTAGGAGCATGCCCTGATGTCAGGCATGCATACAAGCACTTGGGGTCCATACAAACTACTGAGGATCAATTTGAGTTGTTGCAATGAAATTTCAGCAAAATGGACTAGCTTGCTGCATAATTTTTTCACTTTGATTTTCGGGGTGTCTTTGAATTCAGCCCTCTGTTGGTGGATAATTTTAATTTCCATCAAATGATGTGCCATCCTTTCATTCCTAATACATTACCCAGTCCATATCAGTATAGATATCCAGCATGAGATTTTTGCCCGTTGAGATCTGATATGTTTTTAAAGTGTTCCTTTAATTGTTTTGAGCAGTGTATATATATATATATATATATATATATATATATATATATATATATATATATATATATATATAAATATGCGCTTAAAATATACAGACTGTTTCACTGAAGGTTTCCACCTCTTATTTTGGCATGGTTTCATTTTTTTTTTTTTCATTGATCCTGATTTACTTAAATGTTGTTGCTCCAGAGACATCAAAGTGGGTGTTTACAGGAAAAACAGTTGCTCCTGTTACAAGCTGGCCATATATTGATGCTGGCAACTGTGATGGAGATTTTATGGCACCATTGGTGATTTTCCCTGTTTTCCAACATATGTTTATCTGTATAAAATTATTTGGAATGAAAGCTTATCCTTATTTGTAAAAATATAAATATAAATAAATATTTTTAGGGATGTTATATTTTATATATTGAAAGCAGAACAAGGCAGGATATACAGTATCAACATTCTCCATCCCTTTTTCTTATATGTATGCAAAATGTAAAAGTTTTACTTTTTTTCTGTTATCATCAGTGTTCCAATTGTATTGTATTCTATTTTAAATTATTATTAATTTGGTAGACTAGGTAATATAGTTACCGTTGCTTACTATGGTATCTGACAACTTGTGTAACTGTTTCAATTAAATTCTCTGGTAGGTGCATGGTAACGCTGGTCAGAATTGGTTTCTTATATATAGGTGGCTCACCCTGTTGGATGAACTGAGGGAACAGGGTGTGTGTGGACCTAGTTTTGGTTCTAGACGGCTATCTTTCTGATCACGGTGGATAGGTCGTTCATCAGGTAATCTATTTTTGAGTGTGGCATGCTTTCTAGTACAAACAGTCATGTGGGTTGTAGTTAATTGTATACTGTTTATTAGTTAAGACTATTGTAAATACCCAGCAAGTTTCAGTGAAAGAGGCTTCCTCCCTCTAAAAGACATAGGCAAAGAAGCCATAAACTGGAGTCACTAAATGGCTTGGTTTAAGGTTAAAGTGGGCTGGATTTTCAGGGTTTCCTTTCAGCAGTCTGAGTAGCCAAAACAATCTTTCTATCTATGACAAAGGCAATGTAGTCGTGAAACAAATCTATAAAAAAGAAAAGTATTTTCAAGAAGCAAAGTCTTAAAGGATAAGTTCACCTTTTCATGAAGAATGAAAATTAACTCCAAATTTCCTCGCCACCCCTTTTTACCCCACTGCACATAACAGCTGTGATGCCATGTGTTGTCTTTACACCTCAATAAACAGACTTGGAGTAAGTATCTGTTATAATGCTCATAATGGTAAGCACTCATTGATCAGTGCAGCCATGTGACTGTGCTGACCAATGAAAACGCATTTGAGGCTTCTTCTTCTTCCAGTAGGGTGTCCTAGAAGAAAGAAGCACTTCCCATTGGTCAGTGTGGTCACATGGTCATGCTGGAAAATAAGCTCTTGCCTTTGCAAGTATTATAATGGATACGCACACTGAGGCTGTGTATTTCAGTGTAGGGTATATAAACCACTTCACCAGCAGCAGAGAAAATCATGAAACTATGTGCAGTGACGTCTGGAGGGATGGCCAGAATATTTGGAGTTAGTTCACCATTTCTTTTTTTTTGTTCTTTATTGTCATCTTTTTGGAACTGCATGCTGCCACTCTTTAGTCTGAGCACCAGAATTTTGTTTAACACCTATTGTTCTTTCCCACTTATGGTGTATTTTCTGTTGATTGCATTAAAGTGCATTCTGATACTCATGATCTGATGTATGCGGACATCAAGTGGTAGCACAGCACCACTATAACTTGTTTATCTTCTTCAATTGTTACATCCACCTGTCCCCCCCTCCTGCTCAGTTTTAGTTTGTTTAATCCTAGCTAGACTCTCCTTGTTTTTCTTCATGTTCCCTTAGTTAGTGGTCATCACAGGGATTGGGTGTAGAAAGTCATTCTCTTCTTACACATCAAAAGATTGGAAAAAACATCCCGTGTACTGCTCTTAATTGAAGTAAAATTGCATTAGATTCAACTTCTGTGTCTTTTTGAAGAGTTAAGCTGCCTGTGGATAGTGCCATCAGGTTACCATACTGTCTGAACTAACTAGATCTATGGATGTATGTCAATGCATAAGACCCCTTTCACACTGGAGCGTATTGCAGGTGCTATAGCGTTAAAAATAGCGCCTGCAATATGCCCTTAAAAATCTGTCTCCTGGAGTGGTAAAAAAAGTCCTGCTAGCCACATTTTTGGAGCGGAGACGGAGCAGTGTGTTTACCGCTCCTCCTCCGCTGCTGGCTATTGAAATCAATGGGACAGCGCGACTATACCCCCCACAATACGCTGCTTTCTCGGTCGCTAGCGGGGGTAAATGCGCCCCGCTAGCGGCCGAAATGTGCCGCAAATCCGCCCATAGCTTTGGCGGTAAAAATAGCAGCGTTTCACAGTGTGAAAGGGCTCTAAAAGCAACTTTTGATACAGAAGATTTATATAGGGAGCCCAGTAACTCCACCGAGTGCCTGACCAACAGGTTACATTTTTCTGTTTGAATGACCATACTGCATTGATTTTTGCTTTCTGGATTCCAGACTTGACCTGTACTTCAGATTATGCATCAGTCTGCAGCCTGCCTTGACCCTTTGCCAGTTTGATCATGTTTCATCTGCTCCCTGCCTTGATCTTTTGCCTCTCTGATGCATCCACTCCTACGTTTGGTACCACTCCTATTCCCTTGAAAAATACAGGGTTTTTTTTTTTTTTTTGTAAAGGGGGCTCCATCCTCCACAAAGCAGAACTTGCTGCCTAGTGGATTAATGTCAGGATAAGCAAGTCATGTGGTTGGGTATGGGGGGCTATTTTAGAAAATAAGTATATACAAATAAGGGATGCAGTGGTGGATTTGGGGGTGGGGGAGCAGCCAGCAATTATATTGCTATTAGAGGATAATCCTCTGCAATTACTGAACTGGTTACTTTTAATCCATAAAAGACATGTTTAGCTAAAGATTTCAAAGGTGTTCTACCTACATAATCAATTTTTTTACAAATCCTAAATCGACAGCAAGTTAGGAATCTATCCATATATTCCATGTTGCTGCTTTAGGCCAGGAACAGAGTAAAACATTGCACATTTAATATCCAATTTTTGGAATTACTTTCAGCAGATTCAGGGTGGATATTGCTCAAAACTTAAAATGCAATTGCAAAGCGGCAAGAGGTTAGGTAATTTAGAATTTAATTTAAATTTTTTACAAATTGAGATCGCTGTAAATTGTGTTGTGAAAAGAGTGCTATCATAAATATATATCCAGCCATTTATTTTGTTTTGTTGAGAAAGTAACCTTTAAAGTTCAATTTAATTGAGATGACTCAGTGATATGTAAAGAGGAAGCAGTGAATCAAACAATTTTACTGATTAGGAGATTGCATGCGGTAATGAAATGTCAGCAATATACAATATTTGATTTATCTTTGATAGGGTGATATGACATATAATTTAATACATATGTTTTGTCAACTCAGCAACTTTGTAAAACGCATAATCAACATATTTCTCTGTGAGCCTGTACTGGGTGTTACTTTTTTTAAATTCCCTTAAGACATTATAACCTTCTTTTAATAGACTAAATTTAAGAGCACAGCAGTCATAATTCCTGATAGAAGGCAGGCAAATGAAATATGCTCATGTGGATGTATTTAGTTATTGCAGGCATCAATGAATTATAGTTGCAATATTTATATGCATTTGTGTTTCTTTAGGGAAAACAATGATGAATACTTGAATAAAAACAGAACTCTATGCATATATAAAAGACACTGATTTAATCCAGATATGTAATCAATGAAAACAAAAAATTAATGAAAAAACATAAATGCATTTTAATTAGTACCTCAGCCTCTCTGTTTATCAGCCTCCTGTAATTCATTGCACAGCAGAACAGATTTAAAGGGTTAGGGGTAGCACAGTAAGCCAATCAGACCCTCCGTGCTGCATATTATTGTCAATATAACACTATGAGCTTGCCACTAGGAGATAACAACACAGGGGTTACCTTATTAGTGAGTTGCAGGTCCCTTATTGTCCGGTAAAAGCTTGGCATTGGTTGATGACTAAAGATTTAAGCTTAACTGCAGTGGAGTGATGTCATTGATTTGACTGTTTGCCATAAGTACTTCAATTGTATTCCACCAAAAAAAAATATTTTAAGCAAGGTGTAGGGTAATTTATACAATGTACAACATTGTAATTCATAAGAATGAAGAAAGACACTGAGAATGAGCTATTTCATGTGTACTGCCACTAGGGATTAGGCAGTAAAAGGTAACAAAATATGATGGTAATAAATTCAAGTTTGGATTTTCCAGACGTTATTGGCTACATGCTTGTTCAGGTCAATGATTCATCAGTTAAACCTGGATCGGCATGACAGACCCATTACCTTTACAGATAATCTATAAAGGCTTGGGGTCAATTTTATGTGTTTAGTTATTTTTCCCTAGGTTTTCTATAGAGAGTTGATAGATATGTTTGCTTCCTTTTAGGCACAATGACAAAGGATACACAAGTAAAAATTAACAGAAACTTTGAGAATTGTGAAGCTGAAGTTAACTTTTGCAACTTCAGACAGAAGTGTTTGGCTGGGTGGGAGGAAAGGCACAACTCCTTATTCACTTCGGCTATTCAGCAATTCAGCTTTAGCTATTGAGTTCTATAAGCAAAATATTTTTCTACAAAACAAAAAGCAAAGACTATGCAGGAAAATACTTCATTGGGCTCATGCTTTTATTCTAGGTTAGTGACCCTTTAGTTAATGAAACTATGATCTGAATGACCGACCCAAACCTGCTCCTTTTAGAGTTAATACTTTTATAACATTGTTCCCAAAACCTAGAAAGAAAGTCTGTCAAAAGTTAGCCTTCATAGTGATAACGTCAAGCGTCTGTGGTAGTGAGCCCTTGTAGATCGCCACCTTGGAGTTCCCCAGAGTCTAATGCCGTCGGCATGAAAAAAACGTTGTTTTTAAAAAATGTCATTTAAAATGATCGTGTGTGGGCTTCACATCATTTTTCGGGTTCTGAAAAACGAATTTTTTTTTTCGAACATGCTGCATTTTTTAACGTAGTTTTAAACAATGTCGTTTTTCAGGTTGTAAAAAATGATCGTGTGTGGGCTTAAACGACGTTAAAAACCTGCGCATGCTCAGAAGCAAGTTATGAGACGGGAGCGCTCGTTTTGGTAAAACTACCATTCGTAATGGAGTAAGCACATTCATCACGCTGTTATAGTGCCGTCGTACGTGTTGTACATCACCGTACATCACCGCGCTTTGCTAGAGCATTTTTTTAAAACGATGGTGTGTGGGAAATGTCGTTTTAATGATGAAGTTGAAAAACTTTGTTTTTTCTAAATGCCGAAAAACGTTGTTTTTTTTTCATGCCGAAAAATGATCGTGTGTACGCGGCATAAGCCCCAGCCTGCTTCTTCACCAGAGCCCCTGATGGGGAGGATGGACTTGCACCGAGGTGGAACCAGGTCAAAATCCCTGCCAGACTCAATGGTAATTTTGGGGGGACTCTACACAATTGTTTTGCTTCTTGTTGTAGGATGTGCTACAGCAAAAATTACATTTACAAAGAGAAAAATTAAGCAAATTTAAATTGCCGGGAAATTACATCCATTACCACCTACTAAAAGAAGAAAAACAGCACACATACCCCTCCAAATGTCCCCATAAATACATTGTAGACCTTTGGAGGGGTTAAACATGGAGGCTGTCAACAACAGCTGTTATAGTAATTTGCCAGCAATCTTAAAAACCTTTCTGCCTTTGGAAATGTCAGTGCTAAAAAAGCATTACTCCTGGCTGCTATTTTTTTTTTTTACACCACCTTGTATATTAGAGAAAATGGGCATTTTTAATTTGAAAGATTAAAAAACACACACACATATAGTTACATAGTTACATAGTAGAAATATAGAGGAAAACTTGGACAGCCGCTGTCCAAGTTTTCCTCTATATTTCTGCATCGTTATTGCATTGCCTGCACCCATGGTTTGGATTCAGTGAAAAGGCTCTTTGGTTTCATCTGAACGGTTACCCTTCCTCAGGCCTCGTACACACGGCCGAGGAACTCGACGTGCCAAACACGTCGAGTTCCTCGGCGAGTTCAGCCCTGAAGCCGCCGAGGAGCTCGGCGGGCCGAGTTCTCCCATAGAACAACGAGACAATAGAGAACATGTTCTCTATTTTCTCGACGAGTTCCTCGGCGGCTCCATCGGGCCGAAAGTGTACACACGACAGAGTTTCTCGGCAGAATCCGGCTCTGACCGAGTTTCTCGCTGAATTCTGCCGAGAAACTCTGTCGTGTGTACGAGGCCTCATAGTTACATAGTAGGTGAGGTTGAAAAAAGACACAAGTCCATCAAGTCCAACCTATGTGTTTGATTATATGTCAGTATAATATTACATATTATGTGAATTAAGAAATATCCATGTAAATGGAAATTCGCACTCATAATTGTAAACAGGAGATAAAAAAATATTCCAGACCTCTGCTGCTTAACTGCTTAGCATTAATCTACAGTTACTGTATGTCCCAATGATTATTTTAAAACATGTAATACATAAACATATTGCTAGTGTGTGTAGATTTTTGGGGAATCCAATCATGAGGATACCATAGGAACAAGAACAAGAATTATAAACGTATCTCTTGTTTACTTTTTTGGTTCTAGTTTGTTCCACATTCAAATTTTCTGTTTAATATGCATGACTTTTTAAAGAGGAACTCCAGGCCCCTTGAAAATAAATTAGAAGTCAGCAGCCGCAAATACTGTAGCTGCTGACTTATAATATTAGGACACTTACCTGTCCTGGAATCCAGCGGTGTCTTCACCCCAGACAATTTTTCAACCGGCTTTCAGTTATGCCCCCACCAATTCTTGATAGGCCCCATACACACCATAGAATCCATCCGCAGATAAATCCCAGCAAATGGGTTTCAGCGGATAGATCCTATGGTGTGTACACGCCAGCGGATCTTTATCCGCGGATATATCTCCCCTGGGATGGATTCCAGCAGATCGGATATTCGCTGACATGCAGAACAAATCCATCTGCTGGAATCCATCCCAACGGATGGATCCGCTGGTCTGTACAGACTCACCGAATCCATCCGTCCGAAGGGATCCCCCGCATGCGTCGCAATGATTCAACGCATGCGTGGAATTCCTTATATGACAGCGTCGCGCACGTCGCCGCGTCATAATCGCGGCGACGGCGCGACAAGTCATCGCCAGAGGATTTCGGCGCGGATTTCAATGCGATGGTGAGTACACTCCATCGCATTAAAATCTGCTGAAATCCTCGAGAGGATTTATCCGTGGAAACGGTCCGCTGGACCGTATCCGCGGATAAGTACTCCCGTGTGTATGGGGCCTAAGGGAAACTGGCAGTGAAGCCTTGTGGCTTCACAGCCGGCACCCTACTGCACATGTGCGAAGCACGCTACACTTTGTGAATGGCCCGGCCTCAGGGGAAGGAGGAGGAGGACAGAACTTCCAGGGGACTTTACCTCGGCGAAGTCTCCCAGAAGTGGGTGCAGGTACCTGTCTAAAACTCCCCCTCTCCCCCGTGAAGGTGCCAAATGTGTCAGCGGAGGGGGGGATGAAGCAAAAAAGTGGAGCTTCCCTTTTGGGTGGAGCTCCGCTTTAAGATCTCGGCCATCAGCCAGCACAAGTATTCTGTATTGTGTTTTGCCCTGCTGACCTTGCAACCTAGGTTTGCCATCCATTTCAAATCATTTCTGTGTATCTGGATTAGCTTTCTACATATTGTTCCCCATGGTTCCCTTATTCAATTTCTCTGCCTCCTATCCTAATCTCCAGCCTACACATAATGTATTTTTTTCTCTATGCTGATACTTTGGCAGAATCCTGCACCTAGATCCCCAGCTTGCACTCCACTCCTTGTTTGTCTGTACTCATTTCTTAGCTTTACACAATTAGCTGTGCTATCTCCCTTGAATCACTTGATTCTGCACTGCCCTGAAAATGCACTATATAAGCCTATCAGCAGGAGCAGGTTTGTATGCTCCAGAAGTCCCCAAAACCTTAAGGTGGTTGTTAAGCCACTTTATCTACTTTCTCCCATTCTGTCTGTTGAATAACCCTATGTGCTACTGTGTTTGTGTTTTATTAAAATAAGCCTTTCTTTAACTTATCTCAGAGCATGATCGGCACTCACGTGACCTGCCGGCTCTCTCCTCTCCCTGTCTGACAGCTGCAGCGGGCAGGGCTGAGGATTCCCTGCTGACATCAATCGTTAGGAGAGAGGCGGCGGGTCACATAAGCGACAATCAGCGATATGAGATATGGTAAAGAACGGCTTATTTTAATAAAACACAGACATATGTGCACATAAGATTATTAAACAGACAGAATGGTATAAAACGTGTAATGCAACATCAGCAGCAGGAGGGGAGGGGGCAGGCACTGACACAGGAGCAGACATGCAGGGAGGGGGGAGAGGAGAACAGGAGAGACAGGAAAGCTGCGGATAATAGAGGCACATAAACGGACCACGATGTCAGGGCTCAGCAGCCATGATATATCGTGGTCAGTTTACAAAGGGGAGGACATAGCCAGGCAGGATCAGACAGGTTATTTTAGGTGATAGAAGGGGCCAAATTACACAGTACAAGCACTGTGCTGTATAACATGCTTTAAGGGAACAGGATCAATGTATATATTTTTTAGGTTAACAAATGCTTTAAAGTGTAACTAGCTCTCCCCGGCTGCCTCTGTGCTCTTCAACATGCAAGATTAATTCCTGGCTATTGTGCAAGATTCCAGGCTCAATAACTGTATACCTGAGCAATTAAGTAACTGTATAACTGACCAACTAACTATTCAGGACTTTCATAAACCTCATATATCATAAAATCATAATACACTTATAAAATACAAGGTTACAGTTAAAAAAAAAGTATGTTTCATAACTTATTTCTAGAATGTAACAGGTTAAATTTCACAGCAAGCATAGCTTTTCTTGCCACCTGAAGCACTTTATAAGTGTAGTCAAGCCGAGGGAAAAATAGCAACCTTTTAAAAAGAATCCTATTTTCTGCTGAGAGAATACAGTCATTAAACTAATCATAACTAGCCCACAGTGTCATTTAGGTGCAATTTTATATATGAGCATACAAAGGAACTATGGCAAATCAGGGTCCGTCACTTTGGGATATTTTTTCCATAGAGCCATAAAATGATTTTGAAATCAGTAATGGAACAGCAAAGTAAGCCTTCATAAATGAAGGAAATAGATCCATTTCCCTGTGTGTTCTACACAATGGGCTTCTTGGGAAGTGAATGCACCTGGCTTTGCATAGAAAAAACGTTGCAGTGGTTGGCTTTTATACTGTATATGTGACTCATGAATTCAGCTCACAAATAAACTTAACAAAGCAGACATTGTATTTTGCTCTGCCTACCTTCCATTTTTTACATAACCAATAATTGTAACAAACATCAAGCTTTTGCACTGCAGTCATACTAATTAGAGGAAAATTGTGTTTCCACCTTCATTTTAATAAAAATAATGAAAAAAAGCCCAGTGTCATATTAATAGCCAACAACATAAAACATGTGAAAATAGTTTTCAGTTTAATGGTTGTAAATGTTCCTGTTACCGCCATGCTTTTAGAATAAATGGCTACATTTCACCCTGATTTTCTAAGCATTTATACATTATGAACTAACTCTATTTTATGTTTGCACTGTTTTTATAGAAGTGCACAATTTACCTATTATTTCACTTGTTCTTACTCCACCAATAAATAAAATTAAGGTGAGAACATATACAGCATATCGCTAAAAAGATTGCTGTTGGCTTAAAATGTATGTAAACCCAAAGTTTTTTTCTCAGTATGTCTGACATCATGCTTCATTGTATACAAATTTATGAAATATTTTTTGTAAAGCTGTTGAAATGTTTTCTGTAATTCTGCTTCCATGACTTCTGATAGACAGCCCACTGGCCAACTAAAAAAGTGCATGGCAGGCTGAAAGCGATGCTGCTAATTGCAACAAAGATGTTCAGAGTTGTCAGTTTGAAACACCAAGTTCTGTTACTACAGAATTGCCAGGTAAGAAATTTTGCAACCGATTTTATAAAAATAATTTGTTAAAAAAAACTTGCGTACAGCAGTGGTTGACAATTGCTTTATATAGGACAGTCTGCTTTATATAGGACAGTTCAAGTGTGGCCCCTAATGTTACAAAAAAGTTGCACATTATATTCAGTGAATCATATCTACAATAAAGTTGTCAGAAAATGCAGACATGCAACAGGAGTTGGTCTATCATAATCTTTTTACACAATTGTGCTTCCTATAGCCCCCTAAATATACCTGGCCATACTTGACATTTCTTTCAACAAAATCCTTTATAAAATATCAAAGTAAAAAAACATAAGAAGAGCTAAGGGACAGATAGAAAAAAAAATTGTTTGTGGAAGAAAAACATTCAACTACTAGAAAACAGTCCAAAAATAATTTCCTTTACTGGCATGGGAAAACTGCAGGGGCCCAGAGGTCCAAACTTTTAAGGGAAATTTTGCAATTTGAGCACCAGAGGTATACAGTGAGGCATGATGCCAAACATACTGAATAACATATTTTGGGTTTACATACACTGTATAGAAGCAAGATCAATGACATTTAAAGAATAAGGTGAAATGTATTTTTGGGCTATTTGCTAAAATCAAATAGATCAAAGCAATTTAATATATTAGAATAACATAAGATAGGATGACATATGGCATTTAGGGATGAGCAATTGTGTCTAGGTTCAGTTCATATGTTGAACCCATAATTAAAGTGGATGTAAACCCTCACATATACCCAGGGAAATGAACAGCCTCTGATGATACACAGAAATGAAACAAATCTCCCTACTTACGTTTTATTTGTATATCTGCTGTCTTCACATTTCTACACTGTTTAAAATGTGAACATTGTGTTAGAAATTTTCCTTCCTGTTCCACCACTGGGTGTGGAGTCTGGGCATACACTGTGTGACATCTGATTGGAGGAAAAGCACACACCCCCTCTCCACATAGGCAGATGAATGAAGAAACATGCAAAGCTGTGCTGTGAATAGACCAGCTCTCTGCTAATCTATCTCTATGAAACCACCCTGACACAAATTTTCAGCTGCTTTTATCCTGTGTCAGAGAACTTGTCAGAAGTTATCATGCTGATAACAGAGGAACAGAGTAACAGAAAGACACAGGAAGTAGGGTTTTGTAGATAGATAAGTAAACACTGCAGATATATGTGCTTAGGTCAGATTTCCTGAATGGGGTTTACATCCACTTTAAGTCAGAAAATTGAGAACTTATATTCAAACCCACTTGAGGTTTATGAGGTGCTATTCTTGAAATAAAATCCCGGCCATTTTGCCAAAAAAATCGTACACCATTCACATACTTGGAAGATACCTATAAGCTGTATGTGGTGTTACAGAACAGTATGATTCTCACTGAGAGCCTGGAATCACATATTTTTCATGTGTAAAAAGATTTTTTGAAATGCTTTTACATTATTTATTGGCCTATATACAGCAGAAGTTGATTAATTTGATTAATTTTAACTTGGGAAAAAAAAGCTTTTTTGGGTAGATTTGGCTGCAGCACTTAATTGTTTATCCAGGTGTAATACATCTGAGTTGACCCATAGAAGTAGCAGCCACAACAGATATAAAAGCAATAGGAAAGTTTACTTATACAAAACTAAATAAATAACTACATAAAGCTAAAGGCATTAACTTCATACCTGTGGGCATACAGTTTCAAAGTATGGTTAGTGAGCTTATTTTTTACAGTGCCATACTGTACCACACTGCAATAAAACGTGAAAACAGAGGACACAGAAAACTTCAAAACTAAAACATATAGGTCAGACAGTGTATTATTTCAGGGTCACTAGCTACAAATATTGTTCAATCACTTGACGGTATGTAAAAAGCTTAATTAAGACACAGTGCAATTGGGACAGGTTTGCAGCTTTTATCACACAATAAAAATTGGAGTGTATTGTTTCAGAGGCAATAGCCAGAATCATACAGTCACTGCACAGTATGTTAGCAGCTTAATTGTACTGCAATGTAAGAGGGAGGGATGAGGAAGTTTTTTTACAAGGAAATAAAAATTTGTGTATTACTAGTGATGTATAGAACTAGGAGATTCCCTCTGAAAATAGAAAATGCGTGTCCTTATCAGAGACTGGAGACAGAATTTTTTTACATTTTTGCACTGCAGCTTTTAAAGGCTAAGTTTACTTTTAGGATCATGTAAAATGTTACACCCATATTTAAAGTGTAAAATGTAACATGTTGCTAAGTACCCACCTCCTACCCCCAGAGCCCTCCCCTTGTGGTAGCATGAGGGGGTTCTTCTCCGCCACAGCCACTGCCACTGCCACTTTTGAAATTGGTGTGACTGTGTGGGCCTCAGCCCACACAGCCATGTCATTCATTCACAGAGCTATCCAAATCCTGTCTTCAACCGCAGCAGATTTTATATATTGTTTTTGTTGTTTCACACTGCTCACGGTCACCGTGTCCCTGTATTTTCTTTTTTGTTATATACTGTGGTGATTTTTAAGTAATATATATTTTTCACACTCCTCTCCTTGCCTTATAACTGACATCATAGTCACACCATAGTCACATGTTACATAATACCATTATGGATGTTTATGTACACTTACATATATATTTTTTACAGCATCTTGGCAGAATTGAGCAGCCACATTAAATCCTAAAAACTAAAATGATTGTGTTTTTGTCTTTAAAATGGAAAGATAAAAATTGTAGAGATGTGCAACACACCTTTGAGGTCTTTATTGGATAGGCTGCAATTTCTGAGGGATTGAGCAGGCATATTGCAATTGTAAATAATAATAATAAAAAAAATAGGTTATTTTTGTATTTAATTAAAAAAGATAAACATTGTACAGTTGCATCAAGGACAACATTTACAGATTTGCTCCAGAGCTTTTAATCCTTTTTAAACAGGTCCCTTTTTCTGATGAAAAGAGCAAGTAGACTACAGTTGGAAATTAGAAATAGTTTTTACTTTGTTCCAAAACGTAATGAAGACATGGGGGCTATGAGGCGGTAAGCTCCTATATGGGTGGATATTGGAAAATTAGTTATATCCTTTTTTAACATGTACTGATGTATGGTCCATATTTGACATAGTATAGTTTCTCGTAGTCATTGGTTGAGTCGTATAACCCCTGATGAAGCCATAAACGAAAAATGTCGGAATAGTATACAAATATCAGATCCTTGTTCAACCAGAATCTTCTTCACGTGACCTCCATAATGGAAATGTTAAATACAATTCAACAAATTGTTATGTTTGGTTTTTAATCTTGTTCATATTAAAACTATACAATTTCTCACTGGAGTGCTGGAATGTGGAGGGGGTGAGAGGGACTGGTTCAGGCTCTTAGTGGATTGCTGAGAGGCTAATCTAGGTGCCAGCCAGTGCAGGCATCTGGGTGGATCCCAAACATATAGTCGGTATCTTTCCTGAGCCTGAACCGGCTGAGTGACGTCAGCCAACAGTGGACTTTTACTTCAACTTTTGATGATAAACACTACAAATAGGGAGGATGAATCCCCCTAATGGGGCACAAACAGCAATGAAAACCTGTTAGGTGTTCTAAACCCTCTCCACTATATCCAAAACTAAAAAATGTGTAGCTTTTATTTATAATTTAAGCCCTTATGAAAACATTATAATTTCTAAGGGAATGAGAAGGCAGATTGTATCTGGGCAATAGAATACTGTATATAGTAGCACTGTATAACTCTCACTAAATGACACACACTGACAAGGTGCTACTGGGAAAGCAGCCTGTGTGGGCTAGACCCAGCTATGTGAAGATCCCCTCCAAGACCCTTACCAGAGTACTTTAGTAACAGCCGGTCACAAGCTCTGTCCTCGTGCACCCCACTTGTGCATGCCCCCCAGAGGTGCACAGAGCGGGATTGGGGTAAAGAGCTAATGAAATTGTCTCTTTACCACGTGACCGGCTGTGTCCAATCACAGCCAGTCACAGAATGTAAACAAACCGCGGTAACTAGCCAATCGTGTGTGAGTAGATTGTGGTATTAGCTAGTTACGGATCACAGTGTTCACTAAATCACACTGATTGCCCCCAGTAAAAAAGAGTACCTGTCACCAGCCCATCAGAGTACCTGTCACCAGCCCATCTGAGTACCTGTCACCAGCCGATTTGAGTACCCAAGTTCCTGTCACCAGCCCATCAGAGTACCTGTAACACCCCACCAGAGTACCCGAGTAGCTGTCCCCAGCCCAGAGTACCTGAGTACCTATCTTCAGACCATCAGAGTACCCAAGTACCTGTCTCCAGCACATCAGAGTACCCGAGTACCTGTCTCCAACCCAGAGTACCCGAGTACCTGTCACCAGCCCATCAGAGTACCTGTTGCCAGCCCATCTGAGTACCCGAGTACCTGTCACAACCCCTCAGAGTACCCGAGTACCTGTCACTAGCCTATTAGAGTACCAGAGTACCTGTCACCAGCCCATCAGATTACCCGAGTATCTGAGTACCTATCAGCAGACCATCAGAGTACCCTAGTACCTATCTATAGCCCATAAGAGTGCCCAAGTACCTATCTTCAGCCCATGAGAGTACCCAAGTACCTGTCTCCAGCCCAGTACCTATCTCCAGCCCAGAGTACCCGAGTACCTATCTGCAGACCATCAGAGTACCCGAGTACCTGTCTCCAGTCCATTAGAGTACCTGAGTACCTATCTGCAGCCCATCAGATTACCTGAGTACCGTCGTTAAAGCGTACACATGACCGTTTTTACAATGAGAAAAATGACGACGTGAAAAACGACGAGAAAAAATAGAGCATGTGCTAAATTTTTAATTGCCATTTTTCATGTCATGAAATAAATAAAATTGCCCTTGAGATGTCCTTCCGCTGGCTATCATTTGGGCCATTTAAGACCGTCTTTGCACTTAATGACAGTCCCAGTTAACCTGCTTACAGTATAAGTACAGTATAGTCTTGTCACAGATGCAAAGTAGATGTGGTTCAGATATGGTAAAGGTGTGGTATTATGTGGTATAGGGTTGGGAAAGGTTCAGTCTAGGTTTGGAATATGTGTGGTATAACGAACAGTATGGGTGCAGTATTGATTGGGTACTTTTGGTATCCTATTCTCAGTGGCTCCCTGCTAGCAGTATCAGCAATGGTTGAAAAGCCCTCTCACTAGCCCCCCGGATGCTCTCTCAATGTAGAAGAGGGCCTCCTTAGTATCTCAATGAAAGCCTCCAATGATCAGAAGTGGGAAACAGAGAGTGTAAATGCTGTGATGTGGGTGGTGCTGTGCTGCCCTCGGGTGTCCTCACTCTCAGTACAAATCATGTCCCCATGGTCATACACCCACTCACCAGATGAAAGTGGGGCTCTATGGCCATCAAAAGCATACATCAAAAGAAATGACAAATAAACTGCCAAACGGACTATATGGCAGAGCGCAATTAGAGAAACATATCAAAATATTTTAATTAAATAATCCACAAATTAAACATACACAGAAACCACCTTCCACTCAGGATTATCAGCACTCTGCATAGAAGTCTATGGGTCTGCTTGACTTTAGCTCCCCCCCCCCTGCTGGCTGGAGGAGAATGGTGCAACATTACATCAGTATCCCAGTTAAGGGAGAGAAGAATAAAATGCAATGTCTCCTTTTCTATATTGCTGTAGCCCAGAACCTGGCTACACTGGTAATGGTGGACTTCCAGGACAGGTGAGGTGTTAGGAGCTGGTAAGGGTGGCAGGTCAGAAGAAGTGTCAGGAGCTGATTATAGTGGCAGTCCAAGAGAGGTGGCAGAGCTGGTAATTATGGCAGCGGCATGCCAGGAGAGGTGACATGAGCCGGTAATGGTGGTAAACCAGCAGAGGTGGCAAGGTATAAGATGTGACTAGTGCTGGTAATGATGGCAGCAGCAGGCTAGGAGGGCTGGTAGGAACTGGCAATGAAGGTATGACAACAAAGGCCACAGGTGATAGCAATGGTGACAGACCAGCAGAGGTGTAAGAACTGGTAAAGGTGGCAGACTAGAAGAGGTGTCAGGAGCTGGCAATGAAGGCAGGCCAGCAGCACTAGTAGAAGCTGGCGATGGTCGCGGGTAAAAAAAATTGACAAATTTGCATCTGTTGTGGACAATTGATTGCCCTGTTCTGGCAAAAGATGTATATATAAGATATATAAGCATGCCCACTGCCAGAAAGAAATGCATGCAGCCTTACCACTACTTTGTCCTGTAGATAAAGAAACCTGTTGGCCCCTGCTAGATCAACTTGTAGGACCTCTGCCTCTCCCTTCAGGCATACTTGGCCTCAAAAATACAGGGGCTTGCCTAACTTTATTATCAGCTTTGGCAAAAGAGGGAATAGGTATGTGGTGCTTTGGTTTAACCAAAAATTTGGTGATTTGGTGAAAAAAACTGTACCTCACAAGTAGGGTTGTCCCGATACTGATACTAGTATCGGTATCGGGACCGATACTGAGCATTTGCACGAGTACTTGTACTCGCGCAAATGCTCCCGATGCTTCCCCCGATACTTTATTTATTTTTTTTCTCCTGAGTGGGGGCGGAGAGGGGGCAGGGAGCGGTCGGAGAGGAGACTTAGGAGGCGGGATCGGAAGGTGGAGAGGAGGCGGGATCTGAAGGCGGAGAGGAGGCGGGATCGGAAAGCGGAGAGGAAGGAGGAGAGCACAGCAGTCCTCGGGTATGTATAACATACCACTGGAGGAGAACTGCTGCCGCCGTCTAGTTGTTCGGCGCTCAGGGAACATAACATCTTTAATTTGAATAGCTGTATGTTCCCCGCCGCGCGTCGTCATAGCCCCTCCCCCTTGTCCGGACACTTTGATAGGCAGACCACCTGTCCCAGGATTGGATGGGTTATTTGTCTATCAAAGTGCCTGGACAAGGGGGAGGGGCTATGACAACGCGCGGCGGGGAACATACAGCTATTCAAATTAAAGCTGTTATGTTCCCTGAGCGCCGAAAAACTAGACGGCGGGGGGATGACCTTTCTACTTTCTGCATATTTTCACATGATACCCTGGCCGTTCAAAGGAGGCAAGTAATGGGAGCCACAAACCGCAGTGTGGTGGACACAGCAGTTGTGGGAGCAGCGAGCCAGTGTGCAGGTTTCCGGGTGATGTTTAGGTATGTCATCTGACCTGTAGCTGTAACCTGCCTGCATTAAAGCTACTGTGAGCAGGTGGAAAGTGGTTAATACTGTTTCCAATGAAGCTCTCTCACTTTTTTTTACTACAAGCAGTGCAAGTGAACCTAAACTTGGCTTGGTATCAGAATCTTTCAGTCCACTGTATAGCAGAGCTGAGAGTGTAGGAGGAGAAGCAGCATGAGATGCCAGTCTGCCAGTCTAAGGCAGTGCAAGGAGCAACTTTGAAGTGACTCTGTTGTTGTACTAAATGTATTCAACCAGGAAATACCTGATAATAAGTCACTGATGGGCACTGATTGATGTCACTCATTTGCACTGATTGGTGGCACTGCTGCAGCTTTACTGTAATCAGGGCACTGATGATTAGTGCCCTGATTACCTTCCCTGTTCTCCCCAGCAAGTTGATGCTGCTGATCGGCTCTCCTCGCCACACATTCTGTTAGTGTGAGGCGAGGAGGTCTGATTTACGGCACCTCCGCATTTACGTGTGACCGGCTGTGATTGGACACGGCCGATCACATGGTTAAAGAACCGCGTCAGCGGCTATTTACAGACATCGGGGTCGCGCTGTGTCCTAGACGGCGGGGGGGAGGGGATGAGACCTACACAAGGCTGCATTTGGGGGGGAGACACAGACAGCTGCATTTGGGAGACACAGACAGCTGCATTTGGGGGGAGACATGGCTGCATTTAAAAAAAGTATCGGTATTCGGTATTGGCGAGTACATGAAAAAAAGTATCGGTACTTGTACTCGGTCCTAAAAAAGTGGTATTGGGACAACCCTACTCACAAGTATAGTATGATGTGCTACAAGCAAAATACAGCTTTGTCTGTGTCAATCAGAACCTTAAGCTGCTGACCTAGAAAAAAAAGAAAAATAGTAAAATAGCATTAAATTGAAATATAACTACCTTTAATAAATAACATTTACTACATTAAACACCAACCCTAAAGCACTAAACCCCGATCCAATATTGTTTGTGTGTTTGTATGTTTTTAACCTAGTTGAAAGTAGAAAAAGACACCACAGGGAGCAGCTAAACAGCAGCTGAAGGTAGCCCACCACACTACAATTCACAGTCATGCAGCACAATACAGCGCTATATATTAGCACTGTACAATTCTGTACAGCACACTGCATAGCACAACTTTCTCTCCCCACAAACAATATCAGATCTCTGTAATTACTGCAGCACATAATTACAAAAGTCGGCTGGGAGCATTGCCATTTAAGTGAAGGAGCTGGCAGATAAGAAAATCTCCATTGTTGGCCTTTCTGAGCTACCTGGCTACCAGAAAGCACATTATGGATAATTGGTTGCAAGTCCACTATTTTCTCGAACTGTGAATAAACTGATCTTGCCTCAGACTCATGCTCGACCCACACCTAAAGCTTATCCTTAGTGCTCTTCATTAACTAAAGACAACAGACAGTGAAAATTGAGCTGCAAAAAAAAAATCCTTGTCTTGTTTGCAGGATTGGCTCTGCAGACATTATCTGGCTATTCCAAATTCAAAAGCATCAGACAATGGAAGCAATTTACTAAAGTGCAGTTTACATAGACTGAGTGAAATTTTCCTAAAACACACATTTCCAAAATGATGTTAAAACAAAAGAAAAAGCACCGAGTTGTAGAAAAAAAAATCAGAGATATAACAGATAGAAGTAATTTGGAACACTTTTGTATTGTGATGCTAGTTTTATAATACTGTATACAAGTACATGGATGGATGGTTTATGGAAGCAGCGAACCTTGAACTGTCTAACATTGCATATAGTTAACTTTGGTTGATACAATTACAAGTAAGATATGTTCCACGTATTAATCAATGCTGTTAGTTCTTGTTACATGAATTTATGCACAGGTGAGACTTTACGTGTTTTTCTCCCAGCTGATGGCATTGGTGCATGGCAAGACATTGGAATGAAATGTTTGTATTTCTTATTAGGTTGATTTTTATCAGTCTGTGTTCAACCTCCATACACTTATGCTGCGTACACACGATCGGTTCATCTGATGAAAATGGACCGTTTTCATCAGACGAACCAATCGTGTGTGGGCCCCATCCGTTTTTTATCCATCGGTGAAAAAAATAGGAACTTGTTTTAAAATTATCTGATGGTTAAAAAAACGATAGAAAAAAAACGATCATCTGTGGGCGCGTCCATCGGTTAAAAATCCACGCATTCTCAGAATCAAGTCGACGCATGCTCAGAAGCATTGAGCTTCATTTTTCTCAGCACGTCGTTGTGTTTTACGTCACCGCGTTCTGACACGATCGTTTTTTTAAGGGATGGTGTGTAGGCAAGACTGATGAAAGTCAGCTTCATCAGATATCTGATGAAAAAATGCATTGGTCCGTTTTCATCGGATGAACCGATCGTGTGTACAGGGCTTAAAGCAGGAGTTCACCCGAATTTTTTTTTTTTAACCTTAGATTAATGCTCATTTTGTCTAGGGGAATCGGGTATTTTTTTTTAAATCTAAGCAGTACTTACCGTTTTGGAGAGCGATCTTCTCCGCCGCTTCCGGGTATGGTCTTCGGGACTGGGCGTTCCTATTTGATTGACAGGCTTCCGACGGTCGCATACATCGCGTCACGAGTAGCCGAAAGAAGCCGAACGTCGGTGTGGCTCTATAAGGCGCCTGCGCATTGACGTTCGGCTACTTTCGGCTACTTTCGGAAAATCGTGACACGATGTATGCGACCGCCGGAAGCCTGTCGGAAGACTGTCAATCAAATAGGAACGCCCAGTCCCGCAGCACATACCCGGAAGCGGCGGAGAAGATCGCTCTCTAAAACGGTAAGTACTGCTTAGATTTTAAAAAAACTACCCGATTCCCCTTGACAAAATGAGCATTAATATAAGGTTAAAAATTAAGAGGTTGTTACAGCAGATGGTATTTTATATCCTCTGTGATGACAACTGGCAAATTAATGGGCCTCCTTTGTTTTGTAAAAGTTCTATGGATAGAATGGACATTTTTTACATTCAAAGGATACATCGTTTTCTTTAACATACTGTATGCTGGATGTAAGATCAGATCACCCATGGCTTGAAAATAGTTATATTTATATCTACAGTCTACTGTGTACTAAGGTCTTTGGTAATTTGTAGACTTCCCAGTTGTTTACCAATTGTTTTACATTTGACTGGATACATTTGATCAAACTGATTTAGATCCCTAAGTCTATGTATTTTCTGTTAATATAACTATTCCATTCTTAGGGGGTGCATGCATGCAGAACATGAGATAGCCAACTATTAAGTGAGCTCTGCAACCCCTGGCTGATTTAGATCTAAGCTTGGCAAACTATATCACCCTTCTTGCCCCCTGCCTACCGCCACTGATCCTCTCTAAACCAGGCACACTCTAGTGATTCCCCTGCCAATTAGGACTAAGCTTAAACAGAGGATGTGACCATAAACCAACTTCTGGGGCTCAAACAGATCTAAGGATGACACCAGAACCACCATGTTTTGATAAAGCATCCCACCAATCTGTCCCTTCAGAGGGCTCTTACAATCTGCAGAGAGCCCAGAGTTTTTTTTCCACAACAGAAATGTAATGCCTGCAGCAGGAATTACAGCTCTTCAAGGAAAAACTAGAGGATAGTAAAAACAGGACACATTCAACTGGACTTCTGTAATGTTGACATTTTTATAGCATACCGCATTGTAAATTCATTGTCAATCACAATGCATGCCCCCACCCTCTTGCTAAAATTAAAAAACCTCACAGACCCACACAACTGATTCCAACACCAATCCTCATTGAATAACAGCTCCCTGAGCTGTCACAAGCTATACGGTGGAAGGAGCAGTAATAGTGGTGACATCAATGACAAAATATAGCCATGGCATTTTTGTCAATACATTTGGACAGCGATGTCAAAGCTATACCTTTTGCCCATCCGTGCAAGTCAATGATACCAGTAATGTCAGCTAGGAAAATAAGCAAAAGGCAGGTGCTGTTACCAGTTAGCAATCATTGACAGTGGAAAGCTGTCATGTAAAGAAATAGACAGACACAAAGAAATACAACATCCATACAGTATATGATGTTCAGCTCCAGCCAGAGGTAAAAGTCGGGACTTTCTTTGCAAAAACCAAGGGCCAAATCCTCAAAAGAGATACGACGGAGTAACTGCTGTTACTCCGTTGTATCCCTGGTCCTAACTATGGAACTGATCCACAGAATCAGTTTCCCATAGTTAGGACGAAGATCCGACATGTGTAATTGAATTACACTGTCGGATCTTAGGATGCAGTACTGCATCCGCCGCTGGGGGCATTTTGCGTCGAAATGCCGCCTCGGGTATGCAAATTAGGACTTACGGAGATCCACAAAGCTTTTCAGCTTCGTTTTTTCTCCGTAAGTTTTATTTTGCAAACGCAAAATTAGGGCTGCTTTTACAAGGTGTAAACTGTTTACACCTTGTAAAAACAGACCTTTCTTGCTAGCGACGCAATTTTTTTTTAATTTAAAAAATTTTTTTGGCGCCGAATCTTTTTTTTTACCCGACGCAACTTTATTGTCCCGTCGCGATCCACAAAGCCCGACGTAACGTAATTTTGCGCTATGCATGTCGGGAAAATTACGTCACGAGCATGCGCAGTACGGCTGGTGCGGGAGCGCGCCTCATTTAAATGGGAATCGCCCCCTGGAGAAGAGGAACGCCTTGCGCCGGCCGGATTTAAGTTACACCGCTCAAAAATTCTAGGTAAGTGCTTTGTGGATCGGGCACTTAGGTAGAAATTTTGCGGCGGTGTAACTTAAATAGGAAAAATTACGTTGCGCCGCTTCTTTGTGGATTACCCCCCAAAGTTCTGTCTTTTAACTGAACAGTCAAAATGCGCTCCCAACTTTGGAACTTTGTTATTGAGATAACACATTTACCACTGGCAGGGTTTCTTACAATGAGCAGTATTATTTATTTATGTATAACCTTTATCCCAAAAGGTTAAAGGGGTTGTAAACCCTAGCTGTTTTTCACTTCAATGCATTCTATGCATTGAGGTGAAAAACCTCTTCTAGTGCACTAGCCCCACAGAGCCCCCATTTTACTTACCTGAGCACGATCGTTCCTGCTCCGGGGACAAGCAAACCAGCTCCAACTGGAGTCTCGCGCTGCTGTCAATCAGAGCCGAGTCCTGCTGTCGGGTGTCAATGGACGCAGCAGCAGGACACGGGAGCGCGCCCGCATGGAAGCCCCGAGAGAGAGAACTTTTCTGACGGGGCACTCAAGAAGAGGAGGAGGCAGGATTGAGGCCACTCTGTGTAATGCCCCGTACACACGTTCGGAATTTCCGATGGCCTAAAATCTGAAGGAATTTTTTGTTGGAATTCCGTTCAAGCTGTCTTGCATACACACTGTCAGACCAAATTCGACCGTCCAAAACGCGGTGACTTAAAACACTATGACGAGCCGAGAAAAAGGAATTTCAATGCTTCCGAGCATGCGTCAACTTGATTCTGAGCATGCGTGGGTTTTTTCTCCGTTGGAGTTGCACACAGACGATAGGAATTTCCTATAGTTTTTTTCCATTGGACAGAAAAAACACAGATGGGAAAAAGTCTGATGGGGCCCACACATGATCGAATTTCCGATGAAAAAAGTCCATCTGACTTTTTTCATCGGAAATTCAGATTGTGTGTAAGCGGCATAAGTGTTTCTTGCAGCACAGCACAGATGGGAACACAAGACGCCAGATTTGGAGTGTTGTGATTTGATTCTCTTGCAGAACAGGGTTACTGGGGAACAAAAAGTAACCCAGATGTGAAAGACTTTTGCAGCACTGGGGAACTGGGAAAAAAACTCACTAGGAGTTCACAGGCTCAATAATCCTGGAAGCTCACATGGAGTATACAAGACTCACAGGTGTTGGAATGCAGGGCACTCTTAGGAAGTGCTCAGGTCTCATGGGTGCACAGAGGTGATGGAGGTCACAGAACACTGGGGGTCCCTGAAAACATTTTCGGAGGCACTTGGAAGACACATGTGTCACAAAAGAAGCAAGGAGACTGGAATGCTGGAGACACCTGGAGTACACAGAGGTTCACTCTCTGAGTCACGTCAAACTTGAAACTCTCTTGTGTAACTTAGAACATACTTAAAGTAACTAGGAAATTGGAACATTCTCAGAGGAACTAGGAAATTGGAACATTCTCAGAGGAACTTGGAACACACTTGAGACTTTTAATGAACACTGGAGAGTAGACATGTACACAACAAACATTTTCGTATTTTTTTGTTCCGTTTGTCTCGTTCCGTAGGTTCGTAAAGATTAAAACAGAATTAATTGAAAAATTTTAACAGAATTAAATATTTTTTTTGGTTTGGTGTGCTCAGATGCAGTGTAGTTCCACTTTAAATCAAGAAAGCAGCTTGCCACATTGAGAGGAGCCTGGTTGCACACCAGACTACATCAGAGGCATGGCAACAACCAAAGCTCTCCATCCTGTGCAGCAGCTAAACAGAAAGAGACATTCATTCAGTGGAACTGCAGGTACCAGCTCAATTACAGGTAACAGTTCAGCCTTATATGTCTTTACAGTTGATATGTGATACCATGCAACATTACTAAGCAGGAATCTTGCATATTTATTAAACACACTGCCCCCATTTACATATATACCTTAAAGTGGTTCTAAAGGCTGAAGATTTTTTACCTTGAATGCATTCTTATGTGTGCAGCTGCCCCCCTAATCCTTGCCTGAGCTCGCTCCAATCCAGCGATGTTCACAATAGCCCCGGCTGTCCCAGGTCGCTCTCTCCTCATGGGCTCCCCATTGGCTCCCACTGCTGTCAATCACAGCCAGTGAGCCAATGAAAGGAGAGTGCAGGGCCAGGCCAAGCCACGGTTCTTTGTGTCTTTTGGATGCATAGAGCAGAGGTTCGGGGACGAGCGCGCAGTGGTGCCCACAGGGCAAGCGGCTTTCTCTGGGGGCACTCCTTGCAGGGGAGGAGCCAGGAACACAGGGGGGGGTGAAAAGAAGAGGATTGGAGCTGCTCTGTGCAAAACAACTGCATAGAGCAGGTAAATATAACATGTTTGTTATTTTTTTTTAAAACAAACAAAAATAAAACAAAAAAACAAAGCTTTATGTCATTTTAAAGCTACAAATCAAAAATTAAATGTTATTTGGGTTAAATTCAATTAATCACATTAGATTAAAAACTAAGCTAAATTTCCTTTAAATGTACGGTAGCTTTCTTTACACATCAAATTAGATTTACACATCACATTAGATTAAAAACTAAGCTAAATTTCCTTTAAATGTAGCTTTCTTTACACATCAAATTTTAAAGCTGACACAGGAGCTCTTTAATGTGATTTACCCGTTGGTAGATTTATTATTCTACTTCTTTTATCAGCAGATACTGTTTTTTAAGATTTTATTTACAGAAACCGACAGCGCTTTAATGCATTTCTGTTGGTTATTTTCCAAATAAAGTGCACTTCTTCCCCTTCGTGTTTAACAAGAAAAAGCTTTTCAGTGTTATCTTTCTGATCCACTTCATAAAGGGACTGTATATCCCATTCAATGCCACTTCAAATGATGTAGTTTCTGATGAAGCTTTGAGATGGTTTTACCAAATGATACCATTAGTGGTAGAGAGGGTTTGACAATGATCCTTGTGTCTCAGCTGGGGTACAAAAGCTTATCAATGCATGCTGTCTTTTCGGAGATCTCTTACTGTGCTATCAGTGGTTCCCCAGTATCACACAAGGTCCTAACAAGCTCCACTGGGAAAAATGCTTATCATCCTTTGAAATAAACAATAGCTGATTATCAAGAGCAAGAAAGTGCAACATTTGTTAGAGCTTTTTGTTTCATCCTTGATTCAGTTCACCAAGAAGTTATATTTTGAAAAAAATAAATAACATTTAAATCCTTGTATTTTGGCTCATGTGCCAGAAGACTTTTTCTATTAAACAGAAAAGTGAATAATATTTACATAACATTATATCTGTTTACAAGAGACTTAAACGTAATTTTTACAAATGGTTCAAAATTATCTCTTGCATTTCAAGTTCCGATGTTTGCTAGTGTCTTTTCATGTACTGTGTACTGAGCTGCTGTCTAAATGAAAAACATTTTAACAGATACAAAGAATGAAAAAATAGATGTTTAACACAAACTTAAGTACAACATGAAAAAAAAAATGGAATGTGTTTCTGGCAAAATTTCAGATAATAAGTTAATGAACCACAAAGTCTGTAAATATGTTATATGCCTTTATATGGTTGAGCTTGGGTTTCATATCACTAACGTAACATCAGCCAGTGCTTCTAAAGAGGAAAATAGAATTGTTTTCCTGAAATGGATCATTTGTGTAATAGATGTGAAACTCACCTTACCTAATGTATAATATATAGCCATAATATTCACAATTTTAACTTCAGATTTGCCCACACTCCTGCCCACATTTAGGTCAACGTGAAAGGCACAGTAAATTCTTGCAATGCCTGTCAATAGCTTTTAAAGCCTCTTGACCTCTGGAAGATTTAGAGCTTTCTTATCACCCCCTTTTTTTTTACGCTATTAACAAAAAAGGACTGCCAATTAAAAAGAAAATATATATATATATATATATACACACCTATACGTATTTGCCGGCGTATAAGACGACTGGGCGTATAAGACGACCCCCTAATTTTACAGCTAAAATGTTGGTTTTGGGATATACTCGCCGTATAAGATTACCCCCTTCATACTAGTCATGCCTCGCCTCACTGTGCCATTACATGCCTCACTGTGCCATTACATGCCAGACTGTGCCACCATTACATGCCAGACTGTGCCACCATTATATGCCAGACTGTGCCACTACATGTCTCACTGTGCCATTACATGCCAGACTGTGCCACCATTACATGCCAGACTGTGCCACTACATGCCTCACTGTGCCATTACATGCCAGACTGGGCCACCATTACATGCCAGACTGTGCCACTACATGCCCTTACTGTGCCATTACATGCCAGACTCACTGTGCCCCATTACATGCCTCACTGTGCCACTACATGTCTCACTGTGCCATTACATGCCAGACTCACTGTGCCCCATTACATGCCTCACTGTGCCAATACATGCCTCACTGTGTCACTGCATGTCTTGACGATCCCTTACCTTGTCCTAAGACATGCAGTATCTGTCAGACCACGGCCGTTCATTTTTTCAAAAGCCGCGCCTCCTCCTTCTGCTGAGTCTCGGACGAGAGGGCCTTCGTGATAGGCGGAACACTGAACACAGTGTCTCCTGGGAAGCTGAGTGTTCCGCCTATCACAGAACAGCAGAAGAAGGAGGCGCAGCTTTTGAAAAAATGGACGGCCACAGTCTGCATGTTAGGTTACCGGCGTATAAGACGACCCCCGACTTTTAAGAAGAATTTCAGGGGTTAAAAAGTCATATTTTCCCCCTGGAAAATACGGTATATATATATATATATATGTATATATATATATATATATATATATATATATATATATATATATATATATATATATATATCTTTATTTTTTTTACTTTCTGCTATAAAACCTATCCAATAATAAAATTTTAAATAAAATGTATTTCTTCATAAATTTAGGCCAATATATATTCAGCTACATATGTTTGGTAAAAAAAAAATCCCAATAAGCATATATTGATTGGTTTGTGCAAAAGTTATAGTTTTTTACTAGTTATGGCAGTGATCAGTGACTTATAGCGGGTCAGCGATATTGTGGTGGACATTCTGACGCTAACTGACACTTTTTTGGGAACCAGTGACACTTATACAGTGATCGGTGCTACAAATATGCACTGCCACTGTACTAATGACACTGGCCGGGAAGGGGTTAACATCAGGAGCAATCAAAGGGTTAACTGCCCAGTCAGTGTTTTACTATACTGTGTGAGGTGCTTTTTATTAGGGGAAGAGTTGGAATATATTCCCTGCTTTGCAGGGACACAAACCCCATCCCTTCTGACCTGTCAGAACAGAGATCTGCCTGGTTTACATAGGCAGATCACAGTTCTGTCTCTCTGCCTGACAAATGGTGGAGGGTATTGAGTACCCGCCGGTTGGCTTTCACTGTGTGTAATCACAGTAGAGCGGTGCCCCCTTCCCGGAAGTGTGGGATCATGTATATATACATAATCCGGAACACAGCTGCTGCCGTATAGTAGTAAAAATTCTATAGAGCAGATCAGAAGTGGTTAAAGAGGTCACTGGGGGCTAACTGCCAATCTAAAGGTGCCTGCACATACTGGTAGTGCTCTACACACATTCCTCAGAAATCATAAAGATCGGTGCAAACATATTTTACAAAAGTGTCTCTCATGCACTCTAAAAGAGGTAAAAATTCACCAAATTCATGTACCTGTTTAGAACTTGAATTTGACACATGCTGCACCACTTTTGGAATGCACATGAGACACGTTCGCAAAACCTGTCTGCACCAGGGTCTCTCTCTCTGTAAAACAAAAGAGAGTTGGTCTTAATTAGCTCCACTTTCACAAGATATGAACGGTTAGTTTTTTGTTTTAGCTTTTATTGGGGATCAGTGTAAAAATTACGCATTTTAGTACAACAGTTGTGCTCAAAACTTTGCTTAGCCTGGCCGAAATTATTACATTTTGGCATTGATATTTAAAATATTGGTCATGCAAAAAAATATAAAAAAAATCATTTGCCGACCAACCCATAGTAAAAATACGTCAGCACTTTGAAAATACAGGTGTTATGGCAGCAGCTATCATTTTTTACAATAGGCAATTTTCTGTGTAAGATAAAAAGAGTCCTGTGGTGTATTCACCACAGGATCACCTTGAATATGCCAGCCAGTACTGTTCAATCACTTAAGAAGTGGAAAATTCAGGATCTCTTGATACGAAGGCCAGGAAGCCAAGGTCAGGTAGACCAAGAAAGATTACAGTCACAACTGCAAGAAGAATTGTTTGTGATACAGAGAAAAACCCACAGGTAACCTCAGGAGGAAATTTCTTCCAGAGCAGCATTGCTCTGGAAGAAATTGTGTGGTTATTTCAAGGAACACAATACGATGATACTTGAACAGAAATTAGCTGCATGGTCGAGTTGCCAGAAAGCCTTTACTGCGCCAATGCCACAAAAAAAAGCTGTGTTACAATATACCCGACAACACCTTGACACTCCTCACAGCTTCTGCATTCATTACACTGTAATGTGGAGTGACAAGACCAAAATAGAGCTTTATGCTCAACACTATAAATGCTATGTTTGGAGAGTGGTCAACAAGGCCTATAGTGACAAGAATATCATCCCCATTGTGAGGCATGGTGTTGGTTCACTGATGTTTTGGGGGTTTGAAACCTCTAAAAGCATGAGGAAACTTGTGAAAATTGATGGTAAGATGAATGTAGTATGCTTTCAGAAAATACTGGAAGAAATTTGCATTCTGTCAAGTTGATCTTTCTGTGGTTAAGGCTCTGCAGTGGCCATTAAAGTCTCCTGACCTTAATATCATTGAGCCACTCTGGGGAGATCTCAAACGTTCAGCTCATGCAAGACAACCATAGACTTTACATGACCTTCAGGCATTTAGCCAAGATGAATGGGCAGCTATACCACCTGCAAAAAATGTGGGGCCTCAAAGACAACTACTACAAAAGACTGCACGCTGTCATTGATTCTAAAGGGGGCAATACACAGTATTAATAACTAAGGGCCAGATTCTTGTACATCCGCGTAAAATTGTGTGGGCGTAACGTATCTGATTTACGTTACACCTCCGCAACTTACACGGGCAAGTGCTGTATTCTCAAAGCACTTGCTCTGTAAGTTGCGGCGGCGTAGCGTAAATCGGCCGGCGTAAGCCCGCCTAATTTAAATTTGGATCAGGGGGCGTGTTTTATGTAAATGTACTGTGACCCGATGTGATTGACGTTTTTCCCGAACGGGGCATGCGCCGTCCGTGGAATTTCCCAGTGTGCATTGCTCCAAAGTATGCCGCAAGGACGTCATTGGTTTTGACGTGAACGTAAATGATGTCCAGCCCCATTCACGGACGACTTACGCAAACAACATAACTTTTTCAAATTTTGACGCGGGAACGACGGCCATACTTAACATTGTTACGCCGCACTTATGCCACCATATAGCAGGGGCAACTATACGCCGGGAAAAGCCTAACGTAAACGGCGTAACTTTACTGCGTCGGCCCGGCATACGTTCGGGAATTCGCGTATCTAGCTAATTTGCATACTCAACACGGAATTCAACGGAAGCACCACCTAGCGGCCAGCGTAAATATGCAGTTGCGATCCGACGGTGTAACACAGTTACGCCAGTCGGATCTACGGGAAATCTATGCGTAACTGATTCTAAGAATCAGGCGCATAGATACGACCGCGCAACGCAGAGATACGACGGCGTATCTGGAGATATACGCCGTCGTATCTCTTCTGAGAATCTGGGCCAATGGTTATGCAGACTTTTTAACAGGGGTCATTTCATTTGTTTACTTGTTGCCATGTTTTGTTTTATAATTGTGCCATTCCATTATGACCTACAGTTAAATATGAATCCCATAAGAAATAAAAAAAATGTGTTTTGCCAGCTCACTCATGTTTTCTTTGATACATACAATTTTGCATACTGTATATTACCAATTCTCCAAGACTCTGCAAACATGAGTCGCTGTGGGGATAACAGGGGATAACAAGAGGGATAACACACAAGAGGGATAACAGGGGATAACAGGGAATAACAAGAGGGATAACACCAAAAAAGTGGCATAGCAGCTTTACTAAATTCCTCCCATTATATTTTACTATGTTTTATACACTGGGTCTACTTAGAGCCAATTCATTTAATTATATACAGTTTATACTGTATTGTTTGCTTTGTACAAATTCATGGTTTTCCTCAATTTAATGACATCTTTCTGTGACTTTTTTGGATTATTGTCAAGGTATCATCAAGCATACTGTATGTTAAAGAAAAATTGAAAAAAAAACATGTGTAGAACATATCTGCAATACAATTCATTTCCGTGTGTTTTATCCCTTTAAAGCAAGGGTGTCAAACGCCATTTTATCGTGGGCCGCATCAGCATTATGATTGTTCTCAAAAGGACCAGTTGTATCTGTAAGATTAGATGTCCAGCACATCCCCTCCCCTCACATTAGATGACAAGAGCCATCCCACCATCAGAAGTTGAGTCCCCCACTCTGCCTTGCATCACAGTGCACCCCCCTTTCCTTATGCTGCTGCTGGGAAGAAGCTGGATGCATTGCTTGAAAGCAGAAAGTAGGGGTCTAGAGTAGGACCAGAGGAGGGCTGGAGATCTCCTGCATCTGCAGGAGAGGTGCGAGGGCCATATGAAATGGCCTCGAGGGCCGGATTCGGTCCACGGCCCTTAGTGTTTGATACCTGTGCTTTAAAGGATAAGTTCACTTTTTGTAACATGTCCTCCCACCCGACCGCGTCACTTATTCACAGTCTTTGCAGCCGTCGGCTTGTAGTTTTCAATGAACTACCACAGCACTGTGAGCGCTGTGGTAGTTCATTGAGTCTTCCTGTCTGAATGTATTGGCTTGCTCATGTGAGGTACAAGCCAGCTGATACACTGACATATGTGCAGCAGACCTGCATGGCACCAGCTAATCGCTGGTCCAATACTTTACAGGCTCCTGCAACAACAAATAATAAATGCACATTTTGTTTACCTGCAAAAGGTGAACATCCTTTAAAGACTCTGCAAGTACAGAAAAATACCCGTTGATCTGCCAGAAATGCAAATAAAATAGTATACACCAATTTACCTGACCTGTATCCTATGTCTAATTCTTAACCTGTCCCTAACACTCAACTCTTCAGCTGGCTATACATTGATTTAAATTCCACCTGTCCAGCAGGGACCAGCAGAATTTTGAGCAGTGTGTGGCCTTCCCCACTCAACAGAAGTTGATTGTTTGATCAAAGAGACAGATTGAGTGGTCTGTCCCACGGTCAGAATACAATGTCTTGGTGGGGGCCTAAATGAAAAACAAAACTAACAAATTCTTTGCATCCACACAAACACGGTGGATTGAGGAACATGTTACTTTTTCTTTATTTCATTCAGCCCTCAAAAAATCAAGTATGGCCAGCAGTGGCATCTGGTAAAGTTTTAGGATGGTGCCAGACCCTGCCTTCCTTTTTGGGGCCCTCCCACTTCTCAAAAGCCCCACCTCTATAGAATCCACCCACTCTGTCCCCTGTATTTCACTTGCTTCCACCCATAGTGTCGGGAATATACAACTCAGCATCACAGGACAGAGTATACAGCCCCAGAACACAGGACAGAGTATACAGCTCAGCCTCACAGATCATGATATATAGCTCAGCATTACAGCTAGGGTATATAGCTTAGTCTTACAGATCAGGGTATAAACAGCTCAGCCTCACAGATCAGGGGAATACAGCTCAGCCTCACAGATCCGGGTATATACAGATCAGGGTATAAAGCACAGCAATACAAATAGTGTATATAGGCAATCAATACAGATAGTGTATATAGCCCAGCATTACAGATAGTGTATATAGCCCATCAATCCATATAGTGTATTTAGCCCAGAAAAACAGAAAGTGTATATAGCCTATCAATCCAGATAGTGTATATAGCCCAGCATTACAGATAGTACTCCACTGCGAGCATGCCCAACCCCACCTCCCCCCCAGCACTCCACCAACAGCACCCCCTGCACGTGGGGCTAGCAGCACCACTGACAGAACCCCCCCAAGGTCCGGCACTTACTGGACTGTAGGGAGAATCCTCTTTTGTCTTCACGCTCCTCCATTCCTCCACAGTGCGAGCAGCAGTGGCAGCAGAGGTGTTCATTCTGCATGCTTCCTTCACTTGCCAAAGCACCACTAGGCATCCAATGGGATCGCCGGGCGCTTTGACCTATCAGGAAACAGGTTTCATGCCTTTTTCTTGATTGGCTGGGAGGAGAATCAGTGTTGCAACAGCAAATTTTCTTTCGCTGCTGCAACACACCTGGGTGGGCTCCAGACGCAATCCGAGTCTACCCTATTTTGAAGCATATTAGAGCATATGGCTTTAATCATGTGCTTAAAAAAAACCTGACCGCTCTAATTCATATGCCCGGTGACCCTAAAGGGGCCGGACACATGAATAGGGGGCGCCGTGGATAGATTCATGCTATGCATGAAACTATCCACTGCATATAAGGTGTGGAGAGGAGAGAGGGGGCAGCACCTGGGTGCCCCTAATGGACAGGCCACCACTGATGGCCAACTTTACTCTCACAGGAACACTACACTCTAACATTTAACATACTCAGGGTCAAATTTTCAATATTGGAGTCTGTAGCCATACAATTTTTGGCACACCAAATAACACAATTTTGCTGGGAGAAAGGCAGATCCGCTTATTGTGCTCTATGGGTCGGTCGGATGTCAGCAGACATGTGTCCGCTAATAGCAGACGGATACGGGATACATTTACCATCCGTCTGGCGGATCGGATGACAATCGGATGGAAACAGACATACATACAGTTCATTTTTATCCAACCATCTCATAGAGAACAGTGGTCTGTGTCTGCTCTGCATAGCACAGCAGACACGGACCTGTCATCCGCCTGCCCAGGAAGGATCAGCAAAGAGATACCCCCCTGAACAGACAGATCTGCTTGGGCAGATTCCACCCCGTGTTAAAAGGGGCTAAATTAGGATCACAGCAAAAAATAAAAAATTAGGGTAGGCTGAGGGCAATAGAAGGTACTTTTTGAGTTAAGAATAAATACTTAAATAACTAAACCAGAGTTGAATGTCTTTTAAGATTTGTCTTACCTTCATGTATTAAGGGGTTTAAAATAAATTTTCAGGTTCTCATAGAAGCACTGTTGTGACTGGTTCGCTTCACCAGGATGATATTTAGAAGCAACAAGAATCAAGAGACAAGCTATTTCCACAAAAAAAGGTGTTTTTTACAGGAAACACCAGTTTAGATGTTTGAGTATGCATTGATTGATTACATGTGATATAACTGCTTCATGTAAAACTCCTTTTTAATTTACAGTGATACACCACTAAATGAAAACTGGTGGCTTACTGTTGATTAAGTACTACTGAGTTTAAGTTGAGCTGATTACATCCAGTGAAGCGCCACTGAGTTTGAAGACAGATGATTATAAATGATGAAGCATGAAGGAAATAGTGCTAGGTACTGATAGAGCACCCATAGCAGTTAACTCTACCTAAAGGCCTGTTATCAAGAAAGAAATCCATGGATATCTACTGACGAAAGCACCAAAGCTCCTTGTCCTTGTATAAGTCTTTTCAAAGTGTCAAAAATAGTTGAGTGTGAATTGTTCTTCTGACACTCAATTTTGTCACTAGAACCTAAAGGTATAACAGGATAGTACACTGTATTCCTTTTCATGCTTTAAGAGTATATTATTGTTGGGGGAGTTGTCTACTGCATTATGACTACTGATATTGTAACTGCAACTCCAATCAGGAAGCGGGTCCCGAGACCCGATAGGCTGGGGGCACTAAGACCTAATTGACCAGGAGGAGAAGCGACCGCCGGGACTCGGGAGGAGAAGCAGTAGAGAAGCTTCCGAGCAGCAACCTTGATAGGGTAAGGGCGGGGCTGGCGGGTGGGCGAGGAGCAACCAAAGCGGCGATTGATTGTGCGATGGGGTTGGGTGGGTGGGTGTAATATGAGTGAAGGGCCAGGTTTGCTGCCACTGCTTACCAGCCAAAAAAGTGTAATTGTGATCAACTACTTTACTAATCCAGATATCTTTGTCAGAGAACACTGTCCCGGCACAAAATGACAGTACTATAGGAAAAAAGTAATTTAAAACTGCTTGCGGCTTTAATGTAATGTCTGGTCCCTGCAATATGGATGAAAATCATTGCGAAAAATAGCATGGGTTCCGCCCCCCCTCACCTCAGGTCATTACCAGCCCCTTTGGCCCTATATACTTTGAACAGCAGTATACAGGTGGTGCAAACAAGACAGGGACTGTAGGTAGAATCGGTTTGTAATTTTGAACTGGTACTTTTTTAAAGTGTAGCTCCAGCCAAAAAATCTATTTTTAAGCTTTTTGGAAAACATAGAAAAGGGTTATCACCCCTGTAACATTTGTTTTGCTGTCTGTGCGCATCTGTTAAGAAGATTGCACCTCACTTCCTGTCCCAATGACAAATGTCTTTTTTCAAAATGTTTTTTTTTTTTTGTGAAACAAGGATTGGTGATAAAGCATCAGTGGACAGGAGTCACCTCTTACAGAAAATAATTTCCCTTCCTAGGGGTAGATTTCCTCTCACTTCCTGTTGTCTCCTTCCGTTTGCAAGTAGGAGTCGTTTGTAAGTTTAAATGTAGGGGCCTGCCGTATATACTCTGCAGAAATTTGGGCCCTAGGGTTTGGTGTTGCCACAACACTGTAAGCCCTCACAGTTAGTCTTGGTGGGCGCTGGAACGCTCTGCTGTGAACTATTATATCAAGAATTGTAATTACATGCCATTGTTGAACAGTGGTAGAAAAATTGGGCCTTTGGTGCTGGCGCTGGTGCCACAACATTGTAAGTCCTCACAGTTACCCTTGGTGGGCGCAGGAATGGGCCCCGCTGTGAAATATTAGATCAAGAATTGTAATTACATGCCCCGGTTGAACAGGGGCAGAAAAATTGGGCCTTTGTTGGTGGTGGTGGTGGTGATGGTGCTGGTGCCACAACACTGTAAGCCTTCACAGTTACTCTTGGTGGGCGTAGGAATGGGCCCTGCTGTGAAATATTAGATCAAGAATTGTAATTACATGCCCCTGTTGAACAGGGGCAGAAAAATTGGGCCTTAGGCACTGGTGCCACAACACTGCAACCCCTCACAGATACTCTAGTTGGAGCGCAGGAATGAGCCCTGCTGCAAAGTATTGCATCAAAAATTGTAATTACACGCCCCTGTTAAACAGGAGCAGAAAAATTGGGCCTCAGGCACTGGTGCTGGTGCCACAACACTGCAACCCCTCACAGATACTCTAGTTTGAGGGCAAGAATGAGCCCTGCTGCAAAGTATTGCATCAAAAATTGTAATTACATGCCCCTTGTTTTTTCAGTTGAAAACCATTTAGAAAAAAAAGTACTTTACATGCAAAAGATATTTTAATTATTTGGCAAAGAGTGACAATAGCTAAAGTATAAATCCCTGCCAAATAGTTGAGATTTGACATCATAGACTCCAAAAAGAGAAAGAAATATATTGTAACTGGTTAAAACCCAGCAGCTAGGTCACAACAAACAAATTCAAAATGTAAACTTTTATACATAAAACATTTGAATATCGATGCTGCTGGTTGTGATAATGATAATAAAAATAATAATTGCAAGTCATATGGATTGTTTGATTTGTACTACCTAAATATATCTCAAATTATTCTGAGGAAAAGCCAATTAATTGAAATACATAACTGCACTTTGCATACAGTCAATGCATTTTTGCAGAAACTTTGCACATAGTCAGTACTTTTTGTAGAAACTTTTAAAATAAGCTGTTAAATATAGTACACATTTGTGATAACATTTTAAAGTAAAGTGTATGTAATAGCTTTTTTTAAGTTTTGCATAGAGTGGGAAAAGGCTTTGTTAAGCTTCCATTGCTGTGTCAAGTTGGGTAGATTCACTCCTCTATTTGTTCTGGTGACCATTGTCACTGTGACAAGAAGAAAGGGCAGTCCTCCAACTGAGACACATAGGGCTCCATTCACAAAGTGGTATTGTTCCCCTTTAACCCCTTGCTTACTGGGCACTTAAGCTGAGACAGAAGAGACAGGATTGCCTCTTTCCTCTTCAGGACCGGTGTTCCTTGCACATAAGCCGGTGATCTTTTTTTTTTTCTCCTCACGCTGTCAACGTGAGGAGAAAAAAACCTGTGTCATTGGCTGATAGCTGATCACATGGTAAGGGGCCGGGTGCGAGTCTCAGTGACTTAGTGATCACTGCGCGCTGCGCACGTGCAAAAGTGGGCACACAGGGCGCATGCAAAGGGTATGACGTCTATTGACGGCCTCCAGGAAATTCAGGTCCATGCTGTAGCCATCATTCGGCTATAGCACGGACGTCAAGTGGTAAAAATGTAGTAAAATACCGCTCAGTGCTTTATATAAAGTTTTTTGCCATTCACTAAAAAAATGCTACAAAAATACCACATGAGTTATTTTATGAAGTCTTACGGTATTTTAGTAGTGAAAACAGGCGGTAATTATAAGCTTGGCAGTAGCTTGCGTATTTATTTACATTGATAAATAGGTGTTGTTAAGGAGCGGGCAGCCACCTGCCCCTTAACCAGTAAACAGCATGACTGTTAAGAAGTCACTGCATCACAGTCGCTGCATCCTTAATGACTGATGAGTCATCAGCTGTCAGTGGTGTTCCCAGCTGACAGCTAAATCTAAAAATAATAATTGCTAACAATAAAAAAATCTGAAAAGAAATGGCATGGGGTCCTCCCAAAATCCACACCAGAACCTTATCCGACCTTTATTGTCTTTTTTTACAAGACACTTTTTTTTTGCATGAATGAGCAGGGGAGTACCCCATACTCACTCACATAGGGGGGCTGGGTTATTCCAGATCTCCAAATATTCCAGATCTCCGATGAGCCCCCTGCCAGCAAACCCGCACAAACACCAGCCAGGGTTGTGGGGAAGATGCCCCTGTCCCCATCACCAACAAGGTGCTTTGGGGCAGCAAAGCACCCCCTCCCCAAAGCACCCCCCATGTCGTCCCCTCCATTTCCTGACTTTCTGTGCTGAATGTTTGGATAAGGGTCTAGTATTGATTTTGGGGGGGACCCACGCAATTTTTTAAAAATATTTGCATTTGGGCTTCCCTTCAAAATCCATACCAGACCCAAAGGGCCTGGTATGCATTTTGGTGGGACCCACACCATTTTTCGATTTTCTTTTTTATTGCCAGCAATTCTCTTTAGATTCAGCTGGGAAACCTGATAGCTGTGGCTCATCAGTTGTTAAAGTCGATGTAAACCCACTCTCATCCTTTCTAAAATACTGCCATAGTGCTGATCTGTAAGGATATACATGCCTCCTGCATGTATCCTTACCTGTCAAATGTCTCCCCTCTGTCTGTTATAAGAACTGAAAAACTGCAGATTCTGTTGGTGTGTTTGTTGTCTGGAGCTCGGTGGGTGGAGTTGTGATGTCAGTAGACTCCCCACCCATCTCTACACTCCCCTTACACTAAATTCTGCTATGATCACTAACATCCAGTCAAAATCCAGAAAAGTAACCACATGACTTCAGAAAAGGAGTGGGGTTAGGAATTAAAAAATAATGCCTGTCTCAGGCTAGTGCATGAGATATGTAAATAACCTGTCATTCACAGCAAGGGAGAAGAACGGACACAAGTTTTTTTCTGTTTGTCCGTTTATCTCACTTAAAAAAGAAAAGAGGATTGCTCAGAGCTGGATTAACTCTGTGTGGCAAGACTGGGCACACATGACAGGAAATATTATACTCTACATTGTGACAGCAAAACAAAAAAAAATGGGTTTACATCCACTTCAGGGACGCGCCTGCCGTCCACTCCTTAACAACCATGATGTTTACCAGTACACATTCCACAAATACCACATGCCTGAACAGCTACTTAATTTACACATGCATTAAATTTTGTATTTCCTTCTGTAAATTAATTTTAACGGCTGTTCATGCTTTATCTATTGAGCCTTTTCTTATTTTTAATTAGAAACTACAGTATCTAGGACTGTGAGGAAGGATCTTCTGGAGAACCAAGTCTAAGGAGAAAGAAAGAGGAGACAAGTGAGGGAAGGTAGGGGGCCTGGGGGCTCAACAGCATCTGGCTCTAGAGGTGATAAGGAGTGGGGTAGATAGAGATTCATCAAAATGAGGAGGTAGGAAGTGACAGGGATGCCAGAGTTTAGTGTAATGTTCAATCTTAACTTGGAGATTTGTGTAAATTTTGGACGAGTAGTGCTAGAAGGGGGTCAGAGGAGATTCTGGTAGAAAAGATTGTGGAGATAATGGGTGCCTGTCATGACATGGAAACAGGTTGATGGATATTTTGGGGGTATATTTAGAGATTCTACCAGGTACCAGGTACCAGCAGGTCAAGACTTTGTAGTTGGCTTCTATCGCACTGATGTTTTGCCTAGAGGATTTAGTTGTAGCTCATACTACAGGCCAATCAATCGCTTCCAAGGAAATTCTCAGGTCTTGTTCCCAGTGGCTCGTGTACGCAGGGAGATTAGAGCCAGGTTTGTCTATCAATTGAAGATAGAAGGATGAAATTAGGCCTGGGGCATTGGGGTCTCGCTTACAGATGCTTTCAAAATAGGTCATTAATTTTAAAGGGGAATTTGGAATAAGGTACAGGGAGTAAAAATGCTTGAGTTGGAGGCAGTAAAAAAATTCTGAATTTGGAAGGCCTTGTGATTCCTGGAGGGAAGAAGACGTTTTAAAGAAAGAGACGATGGTCAGTCTGATTAAGTGTTATAGACAAGTATTTTTATTATGTTTTTCATTTATTATTTCTACTTTTTATTTTTTCTTGTATGGCCACCCCTTCCCTGTTTAACTACTTCCTGTCCACCCATTGCCTTTTAACAGTGGATGGGAAGCAGCGACGATGCGGATTAACGTGCCCATATGCCACCTTGCATCGGCGACTCCTGTGCGGCTCACAGACATGCACCTGGTCTGGAATTTCACCCCAGCATAGCGGATCACATTACTGCTGTGTCCAGGTGATAAGAAGTTGTTTTACCATGTGATTACTGTGTCCATTCACATCGATCATGAAGTAAACAATGGAAAGTGAAAGTAAAGTTTGGTTCTTGCTGCTCTCACGGTGAGAGCAAAGAGAACCGCTGCTGCAGCCTGTGAGTGTATAGCAGCCTGCCAGGTTGCTTGCACACTCATAAATTGTCAAGTGCCCTGATCACTGCCATACACCATATTAGCGTAACGATCACCACCATACACCATATCAGCGTCTTGTTCACCACCATACCCCATATCAATGTTCTGATCACCCCATATGCCATACTAGCTTTCTGATCACAGGCATACCCTATACTAGCATTCTGATCATCCCCTATGCCATACCAGCATCCTGATCATTGCCATAGCCCATACCAGCACCCTGATTACCAAAATACCCCATACCTGTGTCCTGATCATCCCATAGGCCATACCAGCATCCTGATCACCAACATACCCCATGCAAGTGTTGTGAACCGTCAGTAAGTTTGCCAGTAAAAAATATGGCTGTGACGCTTGGCCGAGACCATCCGAGTACCTGCTACAGTGTTTTCGGATGGGCCTAGCAGAGACGATGCCTGAGCATGTCGTGTAAAGTCATGGTGCAAGGGAGCAGAGCAGCCAGAGCCTCGTGTGCGGGTCTGCGGGATGGGAGTAAGGCAAGCCGGGAGTGTACTGAAGGGACCACCTGGCATGGAGAGAGACAGTCACTGTGATGTGCACTTTCAAAACAATATATAAAACTCAAGACAGCATATATGCATGTAAAACTTATGTGGGGAGATTTACAGTATTTCATCCCTGTGTATCATTAGAGGCTGTTCACTTCACTGGGTATATGTGAGGGTTTACATCCACTTTAATATCTACCTCAAATACTGTAATATTGCTAATTGCATATTGTACTTGTTTGTATCCTAAATACTGAAATTTTCACTTAAAACTGTAATTTTGTAACTTTTGGAAATGCCAGTAAAAAAATTAGCTGTGGCAGTAAATTTTGGGTGCCCTGTCAGTAAGTTTCAATCTGGTAGGTTAGCAACAATGCCCCACACCAGTATCCTGATCACCATCATTTCCTATATCAGCATCCTGATCACAGCCATACCAGCGTCATTGTCACCGTCATACCTTATATCAACATCCTGATAACTTCCATACCTCATATTAGTGTCCATGTCACTGCCATATACCAGCATCCAGCATTTTAGGGTCTCAACTGATCAATTTCCAGATACAGTCGTATGCAAAGTTTAGGAACCCCTGATCATTTCCATGATTATCATTTATACATTTTTGGGTGTTTGGATCAGCAATTTCATTTTGATCTATCAAATAACTGAAGGACGCAGTACTATTTCAGTAGTGAAATGAGGTTTATTGGATTAACAGAAAATGCGCAATATGCATCAAAACAAAATTAGACAGGTGCATAAATTTGGGCACCCTTGTCATTTTGTTGATTTGAATACCTGTAACTACTTAGCACTGATTAATTGGAACACACAATTGGTTTGGTGAGCTCATTAAGCCTTGAACTTCATAGACAGGTGCATCCAATCATGAGAAAAGGTATTTAAGGTGGCCAATTGCAAGTTGTTGTTCTCTTTGACTCTCCTCTGAAGAGTGCCAACATGGGGGCCTCAAAACAACTCTCAAATGACCTGCAAACAAAGATTGTTCTACATTATGGTTTAGGGGAAGGCTACAAAAAGTTATCACAGAGATATAAGCTGTCAGTGTCCACTGTGAGGAACATAGTGAGGAAATGGAAGACCACAGGCACAGTTCTTGTTAAGGCCAGAAGTGGCAGACCACATAAATTATTGGAGAGGCAAAGGCAAAGGATGGTGAGAACGGTCAAAAACAGCCCACGGACCCCCTCCAAAGACCTACAACATCAACTTGCTGCAGATGGCGTCACTGTGCATCCTTCAACAATTCCGCGCACTTTTCACAGGAAGAAGCTGAATGGGAGAGTGATGCAAAAGAAGCCTTTTCTGCACACACGCCACAAACGGTTAAAACAAAAGGATTCGACCCGGGACTTTAAATGAAGTGGGTAATGTTTCCGCCAGTAAAATTAACAGTAATTGTATAGTATATAATTTATTCAAGTAAAATTGTTTACATAAAAATGTTACATACATAACACCAACAATTGCCAATTGAAACAATACATAGACAGTAAATATTAATACAAAAAATAGGGAAAAAAGTTGCGCTAAGCATAAATAATATAAACCTGCAGCAGCCAGCACCAACAGAAGACAATGTTGTGTACAAAAATGAAAAAGAAAAAGTGCAGCGCTTAATATTAAATGAAATGAATCAAAAAATACGGTGAATATTCCAATTCAATGAAATAGATTCGGTAGAATTGAAAAAAGGGGACACACCTATGTGTGATGTGGCAATAGAAAACTAAAACTAAAGGAATATAAAAAAACAATGTAATAACATGAGAAACCACTGGGGGTGGTTAAGTGAGTCTCAAACACACTGTGAAAGGTGAGGTAGCACCTATATATGACAATGAACTAGGATGAACCCAAGACAAAGTCCAAACAAACAATGTGTGCCAGTCCTGATGACAGACCGGCGTGTATAGTCCAAAAAGAGGTGAAGATGGTCAGGAATTCTTATTAAGGAAAACCAAACAACAAATGAATAGAAGGTGATGATCTTCTCTGGTACGACAATCAGGTAATCAATGCAGATAGTAGGAACCTCATCAGCGATCCACAATAAAATCCAGATAGATAGGTATAAAGATGGATACTCTTACCAGAATACGTGGACATACGCGTCAGCGACGGTATGTCGATCAGGCATGCACGAACTCCTGGGCGGCAGTGATGTCGGTAGGAGGCCTTATGGTGTATCAACCCGGAACGGCTTCATGGAGTTCTGGATTGTTGGGACCATCCAAGATGCCAGTCTCCTCTCCAGGTGTAGAGACCCCAAAAAAAAAACATTGGAAGCCAGCACCAGGCACAGCGCGGGCCAGCTATAAGGGTCCTTCACAAAGAGGGAGACCACTTGGATGGGATCCACCAGTATGCCGTACTTTATGATGTTCTCCAGGAAGAGCCAAGCGTTTCCCAGGACCTCCCTGGTACGGCATACTGGTGGATCCCATCCAGGTGGTCTCCCTCTTTGTGAAGGCTACCTCACCTTTCACAGTGTGTTTGAGACTCACTTAACCACCCCCCAGTGGTTTCTCATGTTATTACATTGTTTTTTTATATTCCTTTAGTTTTAGTTTTCTATCGCCACATCACACATAGGTGTGTCCCCTTTTTTCAATTCTACCGAATCTATTTCATTGAATTGGAATATTCACCGTATTTTTTGATTCATTTCATTTAATATTAAGCGCTGAACTTTTTCTTTTTCAGTAAATATTAATACACAAGTATAATAGTGGACAGAGTACACAGGCATCATACTACCCGACTAGCATAGTTTTGCAAGATCCAGCTCGCTCTTCAGGGGTGTGTAACACTGTACCTAGGATGAAAAAGTATATGTTTGGCAATCTGGCATAGTATTTGTTGTAAAGGCACAGGGCAGGAGGGGTTGTAAGTCCCCATACTCACTCAGTGGTGATTATGGGGACTTACAACCCCTCCTGCCCTGTGCCTTTACTTTTACTTGAATAAATTATATACTATACAATTACTGTTAATTTTACTGGCGGAAACGTTACCCACTTCATTTAAAGTCCCTGGGGGAAACATTTTGTCTTGACTTTATGTAACAGGGATGGAAGTGTGTCACTGGGGACACCAGACCTTTCCTCTTTCTTCGCACGCCACAAACAGAGTCGCTTGAGGTATGCAAACACACATTTGGACAAGCCAGCTTCATTTGGGGAATAAGGTGCTGTGGACTGATGAAACAAAGATTGAGTTATTTGGTTATAACAAGGGGCATTATGCATGGTGGCAAAAGAACACAGTATTCCAAGAAAAATACTTACTACCCACAGTAAAATATGGTGGAGGTTCCATCATGCTGTGGGGCTGTGTGGCCAGTGCCGGTACTGGGAATATGGTTAAAGTTGAGGGTTGCATGGATTCCACTCAATATCAGCAGATTCTTGAGAATAATGTTGAGGAATCTGTCACAAAGTTGAGGTTACGCCGGGGCTGGATATTTCAACAAGACAACGACCCAAAACACTGCTCAAAATCTACTCGGGCATTTATGCAGAGGAACAAGTACAATGTTCTGGAATGGCCATCCCAGTCCCCAGATTTGAATATCATTGAACATCTGTGGGGTGATTTAAAGTGGGCTGTCCATGCTCGGCAACTAGACATGTGCACAACAAAAAAAAATCTTTTTTTTTGTTTCGTTTTGTCTCGTTCCGTAGATTCGTAAAGATTCAGAATTTCGTAAGACGCAAGTTTTCCTATTCTGACCCGTTCGTATTTTCGTAACAGTTTTATTTTCGTTTATACTGAATGATACGTAATTCTGTCTAATTTATTTTTGTTGATTCAAAATTCGTAATTTTCTTAGATAATAATTTTCGTTTAATGGATTCGTAATTTTATACTTTCGTAAATACATCGCAACACGCGGCTAATCCATATTAAGATAGACTTTCTCTTAAGCCCCGTACACACAGTCAGACTTTTTGCCAACAAACTTCAAAATGAGCGTTTTCCAAAAAATCAGACCGTGTGTACGATCTATCGGACAAACTTTTTCGGTTTCAAAAGTCCGGCCAACTCCCTTCACAAAAATCCACGGAAAAGTTTGTTTGAAGTCCGATCGTGTGTACGAGGCTTTACACTGTCCAATGTGACTCAAAAGAGATAAGCTGAAAGATAAGTACACACATTTACGAACAGACAAAGAAACGGATTTACAAAACACACACATGAAAATACGAACATAAGAATGAAAATACGAACAGACAAAGGATCGTTATTGATGTAATTTTCGTTCTTTTGCTGTTTCGGTGTTTCGTATTTTAGTAAGCTTGTCCAATCGTACGTTCATATTTTCGCTTGTTCATTGTTTTAATTAGTCGTAATTCCGTAATTTTGGTATTTTGGTTCTTTCAGCTTTTCGGATGTTTGAATTGATCCGAATGTACAAAAACGAACAAATTCATACGAAAATCCATTTGTTACGAACAGGAACGCACATGTATATCGGCAACCATCAAACCTAACTGAACTGGAGGAATGGTCCAAAATACATTCATCCAGAATCCAGACACTCATTACGGGCTATAGGAAGCGTGTAGAGGCTGTTATTTCTGCTCTACTAAATATTGATGTGATTTTTCTGTTGGGGTGCCTAAAATTATGCACCTGTCTAATTTTGTTTTGATGCAAATTGCGCATTTTCTGTTAATCCAATAAACCTAATTTCACAACTGAAATATTACTGTGTCCTTCAGTTATTTGATATATCAAAATGAAATTGCTGATCCAAACACCCAAATATTTATAATTTATAATTATGGAAATTGTCAGGGGTTCCTAAACTTTTGCATATGACTGTATACTGTATACTGTATATCCCCTAGTTTGTAGACTCTATAACTCTCACACAGACTAAATAATATAAACTGTTGTGGGTTATTTTTAGAATACATTGTGGGCTACATTTATGAAGAAATATTTATTTGCAAAGTTTTATAACAAAAACGAAGCAAAAAAAATACTTTTTTCAAAATGTGTGGCCTTTTTCACTTATATAGCAAATAATAAAACAGCAGTGGTGATCAAATACCAACAAAAGAAAGCTCTATTTGTGTGAAAAAATTATAACAATTATAACAATTCCATATGAGTACAGTGTTGCACAATTGTCATTCAAAGTGCAACTGCACTGAAAGCTGAAAATTGGCCTGGACTTGAAGGGGGTGAAAGTGTCCGGTCAAGTCTCCACTTGGTTAAGTAAGCACAGCTGGCAAGGATATAAAAACTGAAACACAAGTGATCATATCTCTTGAATTAAAAGCAGGACAGTCTATGCTGACTGCAGCACATGTGTATACCTATTAAATGATCTTATGGTTCTGCATCAGTAACAAAGATATTGCACTCAAACTGAATGGATGCTGATCTAAAGAAAATTGATGTAGATGCCAAAGGTAATACTACTCTTTCCAGCTGACATTGTTGTTGATTGCCAAAGCAGACATGACTCCCTTGTCTGACAAAGATAAAGAGTTTTATGAGAATGCATCAGCTGACTTTGCTTAATCGATCCCATGCATGTGGCAAATTAGCTTTTTTGTTGTTGAAAAGAAAAGGAAAAAATAAATATTTGTTTCTGTAGCTCACTGTGTAAGGCCTAAGTGTTTTTAAGTAGCTACTGAATAACTTACTGTACTGGAATCAGTTTTTAAAAGTTTGTATTATTGTGTACCTTATTTTGTTAAAGCATACTGACTAAAGTATCTTAGGTAAAGATACAAGTAAAGTAAAAAAGTATCTTAGGTACTAACAACTGAAAAACTATCAGATATTGGTGCTTTTTGCGGGGGGTGGGGGGTTAGTACAGATATTTGTGCACAGTAGGGCACATAAGAAAATGTACCCCAGCATTGCACTTCATAGAACTCAAGCAAAGTTTGTCAAAGCAGATGTAAACTCATCAACGCTCAGTAGAACATAAAGGACATTTGTTGAAGGGTTTACATTTACTTTAAGAGCTCACAGTCTTCATTAATATGTCCATATGCACCTTATTAGTGGCACTCCCTAAGCTTACCCTAACATAGCTAAGCACACTGGGCCAGATCCACAAACAGCGGCGCAAATTAAGTTACTCAAAACTTATGTCATTTAATTTACGGCGCCCTAATTTTGTGTCGTAAGTGCCGTATCCACAGCGCATTTGCGTCCAAAATTGCGCAAGTGTAACTTAAATTCCGAGACGTAAGGCGGGGTTATTGCAAGTGGGAAGGAAGTGGGCGTGCTTCATTGTAATGAGCCGTGACCCCATGCAAATGAAGGGCCGGCCGTACTGCGCATGCGCGCACGAATCTGCTCCTCACTGGGCATGTGCAGAACTTGGCTCGGCGCAATCAGTGAGATAGGTAAAAGGCCAAGTGTACTTAGTTTGAGGATCGCCCTGTGTATAAATAGCCCCAGACAAACACACTTCCCTTGCAAAAGTATTACCCTTCCTAGAGCAAGTTGCTTCTGCTCTGTCGTTTGTTGGTGTGTGTTGGTGAGTTGTGTGTGAGATAAAAGTTTTGGAGGAGTAGTAGAGTGCAGTTGGTGTTTTTTTTCCTAAGTGTATTTTCTGATTGTTTTTTTTCTGAGTGTATTTTCTGTTTGTTTGTTTTTCTGAGCGTATTTTCTGTTTTTTTTTTTTCTGAGTGTATTTTCTGTTTGTTTTTTTTCTGAGTGTATTTTCTGTTTGTTTTTTGCGTGTTTGTTTTTGAATTTGTAGTAGCCGTCTGCTTGTGTGTTTTGATTTTTGTGTGTGTTTCTTCTGTGAGTATTTTTGTTTGTTTGTTGTGTGAGTATTTTTGTTTGTTTGTTGTGTTTGTTTTTTGTTGGTGCTGAGTGGTGGCTGTGATGGCACCCAAGTGCAGGAAGTTAAATTTTTCTGTCGTAGAGAAGCAAATACTTGCTCGGGCCATCGTCCAATATGGGCGTTATTTACATGGCCCTGAGAGCCGGAACACCTCCCCGGCCCAGAGGAAGGCGATCATCCAAAAAATAACGGATCAGATCAATGCGGGGGGGGGGAGACGAGGACCACCAGTGGCATACAAAAGAAGATCAACGATCTTAGGAGCCTGGTCCATGACAAGATGGCCAGGATCAATGCCCATGCCACGGGCACTGGAGGAGGCGGACCCTACCCCATCAGGCTGACTGAGGAGGAATGGGCAGTGGCCCAGTGTTTCCACCCACAGCAGGTGGTGGGCCTGCATGGCTATCAATCAGATGTTTCTGTGAGGACAGGTAATTTTTGGGGTTTTTCTATCTGGTGATTAGCATGTGTGGGTGGGGGAAGGGAAGATGTGCCAAGTGTGTGGATCCTCCAACCTGTGATTGTTTTGTGTCCTCCACAGATGACCAGGAGGTTGCTGGGCCATCAGGCCAGGCTGCTGCACCATCCCCTGGACACGAGGCTGCAGAAGAGTCCCAAGAAGGGCAGGATTCCCCAGTGGAGGGGAGTGGCCACACCTCCCCTCATGAGGAGGTTGAGAGGTAGGAGGATGAGGGGGTGGAGGCTGAGGAAGAAGATATGCAGATTGGCAGGGAAGTCCTTTTGGCCTCGGATTTGTTTACCCCTGAGGCTACCCCTGAGGCTGGCAGCAGTCAGGCCACCATCAGGGGTAGCCCCTCCCACTCCTCCTCCAACAGGCCTCAACCCACAAGGGTCTCTCTCTCCCCTCCTCCAGGGCCACAAGCCTCAGCTGCAGGCAGGATGGCGACCCAGGAGACCAGGGGGGTGGCCGAGCGTCTGCCAACCAGTCTGCAGAGGGACAATGCCCGGCAGACCCGCAATCTGGCTCAGATAAAAGAGACTCTGAGCCAGATGGAGGTCAGCCTGGGTGCAATGAGGGAGGCAATCACAAACTCCTTGGCGGTCATCACATGCTTGTGTGACCTGCAGACCGCCACAACAGGCGTGGCCCAGGAGGTGACTGCCCTGACCCAGGCTGTCCAGGACAATACCCGGGCTGGCCAGGCCAATACGGCTGCCCTCACAAACTGTCTGACCAGAATAGCAGTGGCCTTGGAGGGCAGGCCAGCAGGAGGACAGTCACCAGGGGAGGCTCCTCCTTCCCGTGCTCACCCACCCCCCAGGATGATCCTCCTTCCCGTGCTCACACCCCCCCATGAAGATCCTCCTTCCCCTGCTCACACCCCCCCATGAAGATCCTCCTTCCCCTGCTCACACCCCCCCCAGGAGGCTCCTCTGTTTGGCCCTGGCCGTGCCCGTGGGCAGCCCAGGCCTAGCAATCGCCGCCGCCGTTAATTTTGCAGGGTACTTTTGTTTTTTTATTTTTATGATTTTGTTTTGTATACTGTACTTATGATTTGTTTAATGTGTGTGAATGATGTGTGAATGTGGGGGGGTGGCATTCCTGATTAAATAAGGGTGTCACCCTCAGTTTTGTTTAGCAAAGGGCTAGCAAATAACAGAGTCTCCATTCTTTGGCCATTCTAAGTCACCTGCAGTTTAGGAGCCAGGAAGTTCAATAATGGTAGTTTTTTGCTAAGGAGATGAATGCAAAGCTCATCCCTAGTTGTGAATAGCCTTAACAACACACAACAAAGGGAGTGCCCGTCTTGATTTTTTAATATTCAGAAACAATCAACAAATACAAGGCTAGTGCTGGGCTTTCTTATTAGAAAGCCTAGCATACTCTGAAAATTCAGAAATATGGAAAAACCCTGTAATAACTGTACACTTGTAAGATACAGTAAACATGTTAAAATCCATGTGTAGTTCGATCCAGCCATATTGGGTGGAAGAATTGGATTTAATTAAACAGATTGAAGGGACGGATATAGAATTAGATCCCTGGAAATGTTTGTTCCATGCGATTGGGGGTTCTAGGAAGAAGTATAGAGCAGCACTTACTCCATTTCTGTTGAATGCGGAGAAAGCACTTATACCGAAACATTGGAAATCAAAGGAAATACCAATGACAAAGGATTGGTTTAGGGAAATAGACAGAACGAGGACAATGGAAGAATTAATAGGTCTCCAAAGGGATGCAGAAACAAGATTTCAGGGTACTTGGAAGAAATGCCTAGAATTTAACCACTTAAGGACCCCTTCACGCCGATATACGTCGGCAGAATGGCATGGCTGGGCACAATCACGTACCCATACGTGATTCCTTAAGCCCAGCAGTGGGGTCGCGAGCGCGCCACCGTCGTCGTGCTAGCGACCTGGTCAGAAGCTCCGTGACCGCGTCTGCAGGACCCGATCACCGCCGGTGTCTCGCGATCGGTCAACGGAAATGAAGAATGGGGAGAAGTGTGTGTAAACACACTTTCCCTGTTCTTCGTTGTGGCAGTGTCATTGATCGTCTGTTCCCTGATATAGGGAAAGACAATCAATGATGTCACACGTCCAGCTCCGCCCCCTACAGTTAGAAACACATATGAGGTCACACTTAACCTCTACAGTGCCCCCTAGTGGTTAACTCCTAAACTGAAATTGTCATTTTCACAGTAAACAATGCATTTTTATAGCACTTTTTGCTGTGAAAATGACAGTGGTCCCAAAAATGTGTCAAAATTGTCCGATGTGTCTGCCATAATGTTGCAGTCACGAAAAAAATTGATGATCGCCGCCATTATTAGTAAAAAAAATGATTAATAAAAATGCAATAAAACTATCCTCTATTTTGTAAACGCTATAAATTTTGCGCAAACCAATTGATAAACGCTTATTGTGATTTTTTTTAACAAAAATAGGTAGATGAATACGTATCGGCCTAAACTGAGGAAATTTTTTTTTTTATATATATTTTTGGGGGATATTTATTATAGCAAAAAGTAAAAAATATTGAATTTTTTTTTTAATTTTTAAAAAAAATTCAATATTTTTTACTTTTTGCTATAATAAATATCCCCAAAAAAATATATTCAATTTTAAAAGTTTAGGCTGATACGTATTCTTCTACATATTTTTGGTAAAATAAAAATCACAATAAGCGTTTATTGATTGGTTTGCGCAAAAGTTATAGCATTCACAAAATAGGGGATATTTTTATGGCATTTTTATTAATCATTTTTTTTTCTAGTAATGGTGGCAATCAGCGATTTTTTTTCGTGACTGCGACATTATGGCAGACACATCAGACACTTTTGACACATTTTTGGGACCATTGTCATTTTCACAGCGAAAAGTGCTATAAAAATGCACTGATTACTGTGAAAATGACAATGGCAGTGAAGGGGTTAACCACTAGGGGCGCTAAGGGGTTAAGTGTGTCCTGTTGTGTTTTTTACTGTAGGGAGGCGTGGCTGGACGCGTGACGTCACTGATCGTCGTTCCCTATGACAGTAAAAAGACGATCAGTGACAAGTCACGGGGAAGGTTTGTTTACACTCACCTCTCCCTGTTCTTCAGCTCCTTTGACCTGATCGCGGGACACCAGCGGCGATCAGGTCCGCGGGTCCCGTGGGCACGGTGACAGAGCTCAGGACTAGGTCACGAGCGTGCCGCCAGTGACGCGCGCGTGGCCCACAGCTGGACGCTTAAAGGCAACGTATCTGTACGTGCCTGTGCCTAGCCGTGCCCTTCTGCCGACGTATATGAGCGTGAAGGGGTCCACAAGTGGTTAAAGTTCATCTTTAATATATTCTATTAAGGATAGATGTATGTATGACAGACATATGTATGAATGTGAGTTAGGTACCTTAGATTGTAAGATCCTAGGGGGCAGGGGCTGATGTGAATGTACAATATAAATGTACACATAATAAAATAAATATGGTATTTTGTTTGTAGGAGTTTATCTATAAAAAAAACTATTACAATTAAAATGCATCTAATACATTTTATTAACAGACACTACTATAATATAATGAACCAGATTAAACAAATTAAAACAACATTTGCATCACATATGCTCCAACTGGGAAAGAAATGCAGGTATGTGTCTACAGATAATTCAACAATTAATTATCTGGGAAGAAAAACTGCATTTCTTGATCTAGCTAGTAAACTGCATTAGGAAATCAAATTACCAAGTTATGAATATTAAAGTATCCCCTTCTTAAAGCCTGTCTCTGGGATAAAACTATCCCCCCTCTCACCCCCCTCTAATTGACCACTGGCAGTAAAAAATAAAATAAAAACCCTAATTAAATGTTCAAATTATTTTATGAAAGCCACTGTCACATGATTCTTCAGTCTCAAGTATTCTCTCTTCCACGGTTTACATCTGGCAGGATCCTTCTTTGGTCTCCCCTTCACTGCATGCTTTACAGGGACAATTCTTATTGGCTGTCCAGCGGCAGGGTCCTCACAGGATACAGAAGAAGAGTTATGTCTTCACAAGGGAATGGTAAGGGACTGGACAGAGAAGGGACCATCTCCAGTCCTGAATTAGCAGTCCTCTGAACCTAAACACACACCACTGAGTTCAAGGGTGACTTAGGTGAGTATAGATTTCTTCACAGGGTAAGAAAAAATAGGAAACCCTGCAAAACAAGTTAGGGGTGAGTGATGGGCCATATTTTGGCTGGAGTGGGGCTTTAAAGTAGAACTAAAGATAGGAATACTTACCTATGCTGCAATTGTCTAATGCCCTCGCTGGCACCAACATCTTATCTTTATCTGGGTCCCAGTCTTTAACTGTCTTGATTGGCCAGTGTGAAAGGTTGTCACTCTCGCACATGCGTGGGAGTCATTCATCTTGACATTGTGCCAGAAATGTAAGCGGAGCTGCACTCATGCATCTACTTGTATATTGTTCAAAGGTAAATTTATTTAATTGCAGAAGAAATATAGCATGTCTGCCCACCTGAAATCCTGCTTGCTGAACAGTGCCCTCTCTTTGGAAGTTCTGCTGTGCTACTGCCTACCTGTCCATCAAAACTTTTACATTGAGCCATAGTCCTGCACATCATACAATCTCCAGGAACCCCTGGAGTAGTTTACTCTCAGAAAATCCAGGGATTCAACTCTCTCCTTTTAATTACAACTTTGTATTTGTTAAGTGGTCCTTTTTAAAAAATGCCAAAAATGTTGCCAATCTTATGTTACTATTGTTATTACCAGGGCTACCTATTTGACATGGCTCCCATTATGTTATATGTCTTGGTTATGAGGGCGGTTTAGCCCACTCCCTGTAGTTTCTGGTTTAATCCCCAGTTTCCACTAGCAAAGCAGGCTCCCATTTTGGGTGCGTGGGGCGAAAGGGGGGGGGCATATGCAGAGACATTCAGAGCTGTTTTTACTATCACCCCCTGTTCATTCCTTTGATTTGATTCTTCTATGTTTCTGTTGGAGTTTACCCTTATGTTGTACCAGCTTTTCACATGGTTTCTTTCCATTTTTGTACATTTGTTATATTTTTCGAATAAACATTTTAAAACTTAAAAAAAAAAGAAAACCTAGAATAAGGAAGGGTTCGGGACCCATCAGTGGTATGGGACCCTCTGGTGTATTCCAATTAACGTCAGTTTAGCTGGAAAATGTTACTGGTTGTACTGTGGTTAGTGGGTTGTCCCTGAGCCAGTGTATTGCTGCTGAAAGCCTATTATGGTAAAAGGTACCGCAGTGCATAATAGGAACATACTATAGTTTGGGCGTGCCTTCAAAGACCACGTGATTATTGACTTATAGGTTCTTGTTTAAGGCATTTTTTCTCGTTTATGTTAATTTAAGTTTATTTTAATAATTAGGCAGCTACGGCCATTTTTTACTCCAAAAAATGTACTTCCACTGCCTATTCCCTGACATACCCCCTCTTAAGTATAACTGGTATAAGTTCATTGAATTCTTATAAAAGAGCACCATGATATTTACATTGATGATTATAATTATATCTATTAACATTCTGTAAATTCTCCTTGTGGTTCCCCTTAGTCCCACCTGCCAAGTCCAAAGTAATAATTACTAAATTGGTATGCTGGTATCTGCATTGAGCACTTTTTATTGATTTGGGTCCATATATTTTGCCCATGGGTGGCTCTTTTACATCACACCATTCCAGGATACTTTGCCTCACAACAGACCGACAAATTATTGACAAAGCCTGGAAGAGGTTCAAGGATAATCTTCATAAAGCTAAAAAACACATTATTATGATGCTAATTAACGAGAAGCCATAATAATTTAAAGACACCTTTACTCTTCCCTCCTTCCCCCACTGCTGAGATTTTTCTTTCCTTTCCCTTTATTCCTTCACCAATTTGTCTTCCCTCCTTCCTCCACCTCCCACCATACCCCTCTAGTCTGAGGACCATCTGAGTTACTGATGTCACACTGCCCAATTATGAAGCCCTTGGCATATTTTCCTCCATTGTATTTTACTATCTTCACCCCTGCTTATCTATTACCTCTGCAAAATGTCCCATTGTCCCTGTGTGGGCATTACTGTTGTTGCTTCTGTTTTGAATATCAATAAATTATGGAAACAGAAATGCTGTAGATTCATACCCAAATAAATAATTAAAAAATCGAATTGCAAGTTCACATTTTTTTATGTTTACGAAAGCAAGGATAAACCAAATTTACTCATATTGGGTACAGCGAAACAAAATGTTACAAAAACATCTTTGCTCAGTTTTTCTTGAATATTGCAGAAATCAAAGTATATCTAAATCCAAGATTTTTTTTATCTAGCATAGAAAGTTAAAACACTGTTGAATTTCTTTTCACTTCCTGTCCTGTGGACACAACAGGAAATGGGAGGATACCTATCAAATGTGACAGTACAGAACAGATATTCTCATTGAAATAATTCTTGTATTCATTCATTCGTTCATTTAATCAACCAAACCATGTCCTGCACTGGCGCCTGAGTCGACCATGTGGATGTCTCCAACTTTCTACCTTCTTTCTCTTTTACTTTTCCTCCCCTCTCGCCTTAATTTTACAGCTCACTCTTTAAATAAATATGACCTGTACCCTTAAAAATCATTAATAACTAATTACTATTGGTACTATTAAATTTTTTAAGATTGATTAACATGTCACATGACCTCTTACCAACTCCTCGGGTTGTAGTTAGATTCCTACCACTTGAAATATTTTATTTAATTGCTAATGTTTGTATAACATTGTATAACAAAGAGCTTTGTTATCTCTATGTCTATAAGTGTTCTGTTTCAAGCATCGGTTGTACCTGGGACAAGCTTCTTGTAGACCCAGTCTGTAAGGATGTATGCAGCAGGTTGAATGATGACTTTAACAGACAGCTTACTCAATGAATAAAGACTCCAGAGGTGTTTTCCAATGCTTCTTTATGCTTCAAGATAACAAGGATATAAACATAGAGGCTTTTCCATAGGTAAATTTCCAATGAAGATACACAGCTCCCACACTCTGCAGACTTTTCAAGCAACTAAGCAAAGATGGGGTTTAGAGCAGGAAATGGTGGGTGGGAGCAACCAAACTAGTCAGAACAGCAGGGGGGTAAGGATCATACCAAATAAAATAATAACATAACATGTAATAACTGCTAGACAGTACAAGCTGCGTGACAGCACACTCCCCGCCTGGTATCGTGAGATACCACTATACTCTGTTTTCTTTACATATTATTAACATTGCATACAGTAACATGCTATCTAGCCTTCTCAAGTCTATAAGCTAGCTATATTAAAGGTCTTAAGTGGCTCCTTCACATAACACTGAATCAGAATTTTTGGAAGCATGCATTATTAGGACTGTCTCTGTGACTGGTCTCAGGAAGGTTTTTGAAGCCCCATCCTTAACGATCCTGACTTCCACACTTCGGACTCTTCCATCATCACTGGTGATGGCCTTTGTAATAAGTCCAACTGGCCACTGAATTCGGTGAACTTGCTGATCTTTTAGCAGGACCAGGTCCCCTTCCTTTAAGTTAGGCTTCTGAGTTTGCCACTTTTTACGTCCTTGAAGAAGTGTGAGGTATTCCTTCCTCCATCTGTCCCAGAAACAATCTGCAAGGTATTGAGCGTATCTCCACTGACGTTTATATATGTCCTTTTCATCAAAGATACCCTTTGGCGCTGGAATCTGTCCAATCTTCCGGCTCAATAATGTAGCTGGAGTTAAGATAGTCAGAAATTCTGGGTCTGTATATACTGTGGTCAACGATCTTGAGTTGATTATTGGGTTCAGTTTGAGTAGTGGGCTACTCTTTGAGACTGGTCTATTGCCTCTCAAGCATTTAATCTCTTCTGCAAAGACTTCTTCTTGCACAAGACGTATGACGAACAATTCTGCGTTCTCATACTCTAACGCATTGGGTGACTCCTTGCAAGTGTGCCATCCATGACAAGACGATGTCTGATTGGGCTTGTGGAAAGTCTGGGCAATATGTTTCAATCTTGCTATAGTCTTGACCAATCTTTTCCAAGAAGAGAAACGTTTAAAGCGTCTTGCTTCCAAGTTTCTTCTTGAGCAGATGTTGGAACTCAATGTTATCACTTCAGGGCAGATTTCTGGATCAGTATCTAGATCCACCAGGTGGAAATCGATATCTTCTTTTGAGTTTGTAGAAGACTGGTCCGATAAAAACTTGGGTCCTGAAAACCAATTGGTTTGCGTGAGGACACCTGCTGGCACTGACCTTGTTGCAATGTCTGCGGGATTCAAACCAGTCGGGACATAGTTCCATTGTTCAGGTCTACTGACTTTTCTTATTCGTTCTACCCTGTTAGCCACGTACACATAGAACCTCCTTACGCTGTTGCATTTGTAGCCAAGTATGACCTTGCTGTCGGTGTAGTACTTAACCTGATCAATTTCAGAGTCCATTTCATTTTGCAGGAATTCTGCGACTTCGACAGCTAGGGTTGCGCCACACAATTCTAATCTTGGAATAGTGTGAGCAGGTTTTGGAGTTAACTTGGCTCTTCCTAGTAGAAAATCGACATAGGATCTCCCGGAGGGATCTATGATCTTGAGATAAGCCACGGCCGCTATAGCCTCGGTAGATGCATCACAAAAGACGTGAATCTCTTTCCACAGACTTCTTGAAGTTGAAGTGGGTGAATAGCAGCGCGGGATATTAAGTTCTTTCAGTACTTTCATGGAGTTTCTCCATTTCTCCCATTTAGGCAACAGGTCTGCTGCTGGTTCAGTGTGAAGGTTATTTAAAATCTTCTGCATAAATGCTAGAAAGTGCTCTTGCATCTCAGGTTTGTTACAGAGAGTTTTCTTAAGTGCAGCAAATCTGGTTAAAGCTTGTCCTCGATTGTTAGGGATAGTAAGCCTTGGTACTCGGAAGGGTAATGGAGCTACCCAACTGTTGGAATTGTCCTTGAAGAACTCTTCATCCATAATCTTGATGAACTCCTTATCTTCGACTGAAGGGGCAATCTTGTTGTCATCGCAAGTAGTCTGGTACACTGAATCACCAAGGTCCTTCTGAGAAGTGAGCTTGCAGTTTATACCTTGGAGTGCTTGATATGGAACTTCGTTTTTAAATTCAAGTCTTTTCTTCACATCATAAGTCGATGGACATTCTATTGACCGATAGGCAACATTGGTTTTGTAGGAAGCTACATCCAAGAGCTCGTGAGATTGGTCTAAACAGACTTCTCCTATTATCACCCATCCAAGATCAAGTTTCTGGGCCTGAGGAGCATCGTCTGGACCGTTACATAACTCTCTTATTTTATGGACTCTAGGAACGTCTCTCCCTAGGAGAATCAAGATCTTAACATCCTTGTTAAGTGGTGGAATGTAGTCAGCAATGTGGCTTAAATGGGGGTGATGACGTGCAGCCTCTGGTGTGGGGATTTCTTCTCTGTTGTTCAGTAGCTGATCACATTCCATTAGAGTTGGAAGAGAAAACTCTATGTCCTCATATTCTGATGCCACTATGAAGCCATGGGCTCTTCTTCCAGAAGTATTGATCTTTCCTGCACATGTCTGCAAGGTATAGGACCAGGCCTCTCCATGAATGTTGAATAGGTCAAAGAATTCTGGACTGGCCAATGAGCGATTGCTCTGATCGTCGAGTATGGCATACATTTTTATGGAATTTTGTGGGCATCCTTCAGGAAAAACCCTTACAAGACATATCTTGCTATAATACTTGCTATGAAGCCCTTCTCCACATACCTCTGTACACCTTGTGGTTACGGGGTTGGCATGTTGCTCAGTTCTCTCCCCGCCATCATCTGATGTAGGCTTGGGGTTGCTGCCGGGTGAAGGTTTCCTTTTGAACAGGTCTGAATGAAGAGCGTCCACATGTTTGGCACTGTTGCACAGAGAACATCTGATGGTGATCTTACAGTCTCTTGCTAAATGATCGGAGGATGCACAACACTTGAGACAGATATTATGCTCTTTGAGAAATGACTTGCGTTCTTCAATAGGCTTGTCCTTAAATGCACGGCATTTGGAGAGAGAATGTGGCGCATTATGGATAGGACACTGTTGATTTGATTGCTTCAAATCCTTAAATTTACTGTTGGTGGCAATACCCCTTGAAGTGGTTAAAGGAGTGGTGGTTGTATCTGGATAGAAGAAGCTTGGGTCATTCTTGGATTTTGCAACCTTCCGCACGAACTCTGCAAAATAAGAAAAGGGAGGGAAGGAAACATGATGTTCATACTTATATTTTGATCCTACACTAGTCCACTTTCCCTGAAGATAACTAGGCAACCTTGCTACAATAGGATTCACGCCCTGAGTGTCTAAATAGCTAAGACCTGGTAAACTAGGATCTAACTTAGCAATTTCAAGTTCATGAAGGAGGTCACCTAACTCTCTAAGCTTATGATTGTCCTTAACAGAGATCTTAGGAAAGTCGTTTAGTCTCTGGAATAAGGCAGATTCAATGACTTCGGGACTCCCATAGTCTTGTTCTAGACGTTCCCAGGCAGCATCAAGGCCTGCGTTAAAGTTATAGATGTAAACAGATTTAAGCCTCTTTACTTGTTCTGAAGATTGTCGCCCCGAATACCTTATTAGTAAATCGAGTTCTGCTTGAGGTTCAACGGGCAAGCTCTTGATTACCGCCTTAAATGTAGATCTCCAACTCCTGTAGTTCTCTGGGCGGTCATCAAATTTATACAGTCCAGTTGTGATCAATTCTTGTAAAGCCATACTCTTGCTGAGCTCCGTAGCGTTGATGCTTTCAGTTTTTATAGCCACCGGGGATACTGATGGTGCGCCGACTTGAGCCATGGTTGGTATCTGAAGTTGGCTGGTTGGTGGAGCGAAAGGTGTTGCAGATGGGTTCAATCTAGGTAAGGGTCTGATGTCTGAAGGTCTCTGAGCATTTGAAGTTAAAGAGAACTGTATCACAGGGGTCATAGAGTTCATCCTGTAGTCTTTTGCTGTACCCTTGTAATCTCTATTCGGATAGGGTTGCGGTGGCACGTGAGCCGCGTAGGTTGACTCACTTGATTTTGTGACATGCGGTAGTTGCGGAGTGTCTCTGTTAGCAGGTGTGTCTAGTTGACCAGCTTGATTTTGTGACACGTTGCCTTCTGGTCCACATGCTGGATGATTATGAGAAAAATCTCCAACTGTAGGTGGGACTGTGATGTCGTGGTTCTGGCTTAAGACGAACTGTAGGGTCCTTTCAATGGGGTCTTGACAAGCAGCCAAGCTGGGACAAGCTGCTCCTTCTTCTTCCAATAGGGCTTGTTCCAAGACGGATAATTCCGCCAATGCTACTTCCTTTTCTTTACTCTTCTGAAGGATTTCTAGCTGAGCCTCTGTTTCTGCTTGAATGCGTTTAGCTTCTGCTTTGATGGCTGCTTCTCTTTCAGAGCAGGCGGCTTGAACCTGGGCTGCTGCGACCTTCTGGCGAGCTTTAACTATTTGGTCGCTCAGCGTTGACCTTACAGAGCAGGACCGCAGTGACTTAGAAGAGGATTTATGATAGGAGCGGGCAGATCTAGAAGATTTTCCTGAGTGTCTGGAAGAAGCAGATTTACAGGATGTAGTTTCATGTAGCTGTGCTAATCTACCTTCCATCTGTGCCTTTGCTTCAAGATATGTGCTATGCCTCTGCTGGTCAGTAGAAGTAAAGTCCTTTAATTCCACTGCAGCTTCCTCCATGCTGGAATGTGACAATAGGGAATAGAACTTTTCAGAAAGTCTTTTATAATTCTCAAATGCCTTCTTAACCCTTGAGAGAGCAGTGTTCAATTGCTCAGGATTGTTGCTAGTTTCATTAGCGGTTTTTATACAACTTAAAGTCTTCTCCCATAATGCAGTCAGGTTACTAGATGTTTCTTCCTTACTTTCTTCATAAACCTCTCTTGCCTTCAAGGATGGATGAGGGCCTCTAGCGGGACGAGCAGAATGAAGTAAGGAGTCTGCTTTATCTTGGTTAAATGCAGGTGACTCTGTGGGATCTCTATCAGACATAATGACAAGTGCTGTAGTTTTGGTGTCTTGTTACAAATCTGCCAGAGCTGAGCTCTGTAGTGACTTCTGATATTAGGCAGATTGAACTGAGGAGCTGGATATTTGTGACATCTAGTGCTGCAACTGTTTCAGACTGGATGGCTCAGCTCACTATCACTTTATACAGGCAGGAATACACAGTTATTTCAGTAGATTCAGGTATTGGAATTCACAACCAAAAACAGCTTGACAATGATAAATCCTAGGGACTTGATGAAGCTACGATACAGTCTTTGAGCAGTTCAAAAGGTACTTATTGCTCTCCAATAAAGGCAAAAGTCCCTGGCAGTGAACAGTTATGGAGCATTCAGTAGAAGGCTGGCTTCATAAGCAGATTATTGCTTCCGGTGGCTGCAGTAGTCACACACAGGCCTAACTCTCAGTGCACAGCCTGCAGATGGTATCCTGTGTTAGGATGTTTGTTCTTCATGTGGTTACTCACGTTTCTGAAGCTGCAGAGATAGCTGTGTGATGGATTCTTCTGGAAATTTACTGTTCTGTTTCAAGCATCGGTTGTACCTGGGACAAGCTTCTTGTAGACCCAGTCTGTAAGGATGTATGCAGCAGGTTGAATGATGACTTTAACAGACAGCTTACTCAATGAATAAAGACTCCAGAGGTGTTTTCCAATGCTTCTTTATGCTTCAAGATAACAAGGATATAAACATAGAGGCTTTTCCATAGGTAAATTTCCAATGAAGATACACAGCTCCCACACTCTGCAGACTTTTCAAGCAACTAAGCAAAGATGGGGTTTAGAGCAGGAAATGGTGGGTGGGAGCAACCAAACTAGTCAGAACAGCAGGGGGGTAAGGATCATACCAAATAAAATAATAACATAACATGTAATAACTGCTAGACAGTACAAGCTGCGTGACAGCACAATAAGTATGACTGATAAACTTGTTAATTACTGTGTATTTAATAAAATCTTTTGACAAGAAATAATTCTTGTTACCTCCTGTTTCAGCGACAACTGTAAATTTTAAAATTTCTTTTTGTCCCAGTTACACTGGTCACCAGGCCAAAAATATTTTCCTGCTCTATCCAGAAACAATTTGTTTCCCTCTTGCCACTTTTCAAAAGTACTGTGAACACAGCATACTAAATAAAATAAATGGAGAAAAGCTTTCGTATATGCAGGGGAAAAAAGTGACAACGGCATGTTTCCAATGTGTAATATGTAACAGCCTCTTATGTATGTTTTAGGGTCAATGAAAGATTGATAAAGATGTTATCCTATTTTGTGCGCTAATTATTTTTGAATAAATAAGGACAAGTTATAATTTTTACTCCAACCATATAGCATAGCTTTCTAAGAATATCCATTGTACAAACATAATGTGAAAGTAAGCTGTTTATGCTCAATAATGATTATAGATTATTGCAATAAGAGGTACCAGATTACGAGCACATCTTGTCTGAAAACCTTTTCCAGAAACACTCTGTTTAGGGCCATTTTGAAAGCAGCAACACTGGCATGGGTCCTTAGTACTATTCACCAGGGGATTCTCATGTTCCTGGCTTCACAACCACCTTCTGGCTAAAGCTAATTGGCTGGCCTCCAGTTGGAATAAATCCTGGACCAGCTGGAGAAGAATTATAATTGTAGTGTGGCCAGTTTCACGTACAAAAATGGACAATAATGAGTTGCAAAAACGAAGGAATTGCAAAATAAAACCAAACCTGTTTGTCCTTTATGTATCTTCCTCTTAAAGGTATGTTATATTTTGTCTGTTAGCAGTCTTTTTATTATTTAATTGAATATGATATTTGACATATTCTGTTATTTAACAGAATAGTACAAAAACTGTAATATAGCTAAAATGTTCCACGTAAAAAACAATTCATGGACTACATTAAAAGTAGTAATAATACACAACCATAACATTTGTACAAAAAACAAAATTGGATTTTTGAGGTACAATCAATGGCATAAAAGCAAATATATAATAATGTCCAGAATTTTATTTTAATTTAGATTAAATATACACCCTGAAAGGTAACCAGAGCTGACCCCTGTCAGAGGTAGGATGTTTTACTAGCTAGACATTGATCAGCTGTCTAATACTCAAATCACAATGCTTGTTATAACATATACAAAATACCCAATTCAAATACCAAATTCAATACCCAATAGGCATAGGGCCAGATCCACAAATAATTTACACTGGCGTATCTATTGATATCCCGCGTAACTTCTAGGATGCTACGGCGTATCTTTTTTCTGTATTCAGAAAACAAGATACGCCAGAATTTTGCTTAGATACGACCAGCGTAAGTAGTCTACGCCGTCGTATCTTAACTGCATATTTACGCTGGCCGCTAGGGGCGTGAACGCTGATTTACGCCTAGAATATGTAAATCAGCTAGATACGCCAATTCACGAACGTACGCCCGGCCGTCGCAGTTAGGCTTTTTCTGGCGTAACGTTACCCCTGCTTTATGAGGCGCAGCCAATGTTAAGTATGGACGTCGGGCCAGCGTAGAATTTTCCGTTGATTACGTCCTTTGCGTAAGTCGTTCGCGAATAGGGCTGTGCGTCATTTACGTTCACGTCGAAAGCATTGGCTTTTTGCGGGTTAATTTGGAGCATGCGCACTGGGATACTTTCACGGACGGTGCATGCGTTGTTCGTAAAAAGCGTCATTTACGTGTGGTCACAATACATTAGCATAAAACACGCCCACATGTTCCATATTTGAATTAGGCGGGCTTACGCCGGCCTATTTACGCTATGCCGCCACAACTTTGCTTTGAGAATACTGCACTTGCCTGTCAAAATAGCGGCGGCATTGGGTAACTACGATACGCTACTCCTGCTTAAAAATACGCCGTTCTACGTGGATCTGGCCCATAGTGTTCAATTATAAATTTTCTTATGGGGTAAATTATGACCTGTATGCTACTGTATGAAAATCCAAAAGAGCATATCGATAAAAATAGCATGTTAACCACTTCAGCCCTGGAAGAATTGGCTGCTCGATGACTAGAGCATTTGTTGCGATTCGGCACTGCGTCGCTTTACCACTTCAATACTGAGCACTTTCATTCCCTTTCTTCCAGTCCAATTTTCAGCTTTCAGCGCACTCGCACTTTCAATGACAATTGCGCAGTCATGCAAAGCTGTACCCAAATGAATATTTTATCATTTTTTTTGCACAAATAGAGTTTTCTTTTGGTGGTATTTATTCACAACTCTGTTTTTTATTCTTTGCGATATAAGCGGAAAAAGAGCGGAAATTTGAAAAAAATATATATTTTCTTCTTTCTATTTTAAAAGAAATTCAATAAAATAAAATGTTGTCATAAATGTAACCACTTCCAGACCTGCGCACGACGATGTACGTCCATTTTTTAAAGATTGATATCTCGGTAACGGCAGCAGCTGCTGCCACAACCGAGGTATCAATCTTTAGTGTGCGCGGTCTGGTAAACGATAACGGCGGTCTCCGCGGCAGATTCGCCGCAAGATCGCCGTTATCGGTGGCGGGAGAGGGGCCCCTCCTCCCGCCGCTCTCCCGCGCCCTCCGCCGCTTACCGGAGCCGTCGGTAGCGGCGGAGGCGATCGGGACCGTTCGGCAGCTGAGCGGGGACGAGACTGAAGGAAAAATCTCCTTCGCCCGTCCCCATAGCTCTGCTGGGCGGAAGTGACGTCAAAACGTCAGTCCCGCCCAGCCTCTTAAAGAGACAATTTTTTTTTTTGTCATTTGAAAAAATTACATTTCCAAATTTTTTTTTTTTTTTTTGCATTTAAGCCCTAATATGAGATCTGAGGTCTTTTTGACCCCAGATGTCATATTTAAGAGGACCTGTCATGCTTTTTTATATTACAAGGGATGTTTACATTCCTTGTAATAGGAATAAAAGTGATCAATTTTTTTTTTCAGTGTAAAAAGTAATAAAATAAATAAAAATAAATCAGAAAACAAAAAAAAATTTTTTTAAAGCGCCCCGTCCCGACGAGCTCGCGCGCAGAAGCGAACGCATACGCGAGTAGCGCCCGCATATGAAAACGGTGTTCAAATCACACAAGTGAGGTGTCGCCGCGATCGTTAGAACGAGAGAAATAATTCTAGCCCTAGAGCTACTCTGTAGCTCAAAAAATGCAACCTCTAGAATTTTTTAAACATCGCCTATCGAGATTTTTAAGGGTAAAAGTTTGACGCCATGCCACGAGCGGGCGCAATTTTTAAGCGTGACATGTTGGGTATCATTTTACTCGGCGTAACATTATCTTTCACAATATATAAAAAAATTGGGCCAAATTTATTGTTGTCTTATTTTTGAATTAAAAAAAGTGAATTTTTTCCAAAAAAAGTGCGCTTGTAAGACCGCTGCGCAAATACGGTGTGACAAAAAGTATTGCAATGACAACTATTTTATTCTCTAGGGTGTTAGAAAAAAATATATATAATGTTTGGGGGGTTTTAAGTAATTTTCTAGCAGAAAAAACTGTTTTAGTCTTGCAAACACCAAATCTGAAAAACACCTAAGGTCTGGAAGTGGTTAAGGCAAAATGTATTCTGTTACATGTCTTGATCTGATTTGTTATTGATTTGTGTGATCACGGACAGATGTATGCAGATGATCATGTACATATGTGCGCAGGTGATCACGGACATATGTGTGCAGATGATCATTGGGACATATGATTTTACTGTTACATATGTGGGGGACAGGTGTTTTTACTGTGTGGGGACATGTGTGGGACATCTGTGTGAGGACATGTGTGGGCACATTGTGTGGGGACTTGTGTTTACACTGTGTGGGGACATGTGTGTGGATACTAGGCTGGTCATCAGTGTTTAAAAAGCTGTAAAAAAACAGCTCATACTCACTGATCACCAGCCGGCTGCAGTGATCCGGTCTCTTCACTGCCAATTCTGTGTGAGGAGAGGAGAGCCGATCACCTAGCAACCGACTCTCTATTTACATCACATGACGGCTGTTACAGAGCCCTCCTGCCGATCGGAGATGCGCTGTGTCCGGGTGTCCAATCCCCCTCCTTCTAAGGGAAATTCCTGAACATCCACTCAGAAGGAGGAAGCGCCCACCCGGCCGTATATATGCAGTGTCCTGGTGGGATGTGGTTAACTAAAAAATGCATTGTCGTGTGAGGCCTTCTTCCCATTTATAACTTTCTGGCAGAGGGCAGCAGATTTTCCTCAAGAATTTGATGGTATTTTGCCCCATTAATTTTCTCATACTATCCTGATAAGTCCTCCAGGCCCAGCTGCAGAGAAACACCCCCAGAACAGGATGTTACCACCTCCATGCTTAACCGTAGGAATGGTGTTATTTGGATGGTGAGATGTGATTCGCCAGACATATCATTTGGTCTTGAGACCAAATAATTCAATTTTAGTCTCATCTGACCAGAACATATTTTACAATGTGGCCTCACAATCCTCAAGGTGTGTTTTGGCAAAGTTCAGTCATGACTGCATGTGATTTTTCATGAGGAGTGACTTTTTTCTTGCAACCCTCCCATTCAAGACACATTTGTGGAGAATTTGTGATATTGTTGTCACATGCACACAATGACCAACCACTCTTTGTCATAAATGCCTGCAACTGCTTCAGAGTTGCTGTAGGCCTCTTGGTAGTCTCTCTGACTAGTTTCCTCCTGTCTCTGGATCAAACTGGATGACTGTATGGAGCGACGTCCTGATCCAGGGAGGGTCTGTGTTGTACCAAATACCTTCCACTTCTTAATAATAGGCTTTACTGTGCTTCTAGTCATTGATAAAGCCTTTGCATTTTTTTGTATCCATCTCCTCACTTGTCCACAACTGTATCCGGAGATCTTTTGACAGTGCCTTGTCACTATAGTTGATTGTTTGATTCAGTTGCACTACCAGGGACTGCAATGCACAAGGCTCATGCTGCGCTAATCAAAATTACCACAGCCGATCAGAGTTGAAAGTCAAATGGCTTTGTGTACCATTGAGAAGGTGGTTAGCTACACCTGATTACGTTTACAAGTCATTTTTAGGAGGGGGCTGATCCTTTTTCCAACTCAGTGATTCTGTTTTGGATTTGTTTTTTCTGATATGTTGCTGTTATATCTTTCACTTGGATGTTATAAGTTGCACTGAGTAAATATAGCTGGCTAAAACAAACTAGTACTGCTGGTACTGTTTTCGCTGGAAGGGACAATGCCAGCAGCCAGGAGCTCAAGAATAGAAAGAGGAACACCAACAGAGGTTTAGTAAGATAATGGGGGTTTGTCATTATTTGGACAATTGTTACATGGATGTCTGTCCAAAGATTATGCCAGCCCTTTAAAGGCACAGTCATGTGACATGAATGCACCTGATTGACCACACCTGTGACACCCAGGTTAAAATATGGCAGTGGGCATGGTTTGAGCCAAACCACTGGAATGGTGAAGGTAAATATGTGTGTGTGATGGGAAATTTCTAAAAGCACACAGTGAAGGACAAGAGGATGCAGTTTGGAATCCCAAATGTATTTCAGTGAGTGGAAGTGGATGTGTTAAATATATGTAGCGCCTGTGTACTTTCAGTGCAGGTGCTATGTCAAATTTAGAGGGGAATGAGAGAGTTACTATGCTCTCATTCATGTTGATTTATGTAAATTTGGTTTCTGCCAGGCTGGGCTGTCCTGTTGGTTTAATTTTGTGTTCCAGAGATACCGTTCCATCTCTGGATGATAGGTGGCACCAGAGGAGTCCAGATGGAGGCACTTTTCTCCAGTAGCCAATCAGAGGAGTGTTTCCCTCACGGGGCATGCTGGGGGAGGGTATTTCTTGGGCAGACGCCATTTTGTGAGGTTCTTCGCCCGTTCCTGGTTCCCGGGTGCGTCACCCACTTTTAGTGTGTGTGCACAATCACGGGCCCCCGGCGAGATGGCCTACCAGGCCGGGCGCACGTGCTACGCGGAGTTCCTGACTCTGGGCCCTCATGGCCTGGAGCAAGTAAAGCTGCAAAGGGGCCCCAGTGACTTACTGGGTCCCCACACTTCATGAGGAAGATCCCAAGCGAGTTATGCTGTTTGGTGAGGAGTTGGTCTGAGGTGAGCCCGGAGGCAGGTGATCCAACGGGGCTTAGACAATCCATCAGGGATCTGGGTGGCCGGACACTGGGTGGCAGAGGTTCCACTCCTAATTCTAATTCCATTAGAGCCAAGTCGGTGGCAGAGACTTGTTCCTTCTTAAAAGTTCTAAGTGATACTCTGGCTGCCAGGTCGGTGTGAGAGGCCTGTCCAGGTACACTTCACCCACTCCAGCTGGAGTGGCGACGTGAGTTAAAAGTCCCATTGGAGGCAGGACTGCTTCCGTTATCCATAGGCCTGAATCTGCAAATTCTTCTTTCACCAACCTATTTCTATCTACCTCAAGTTAACTGTTTGCCATGTTGGGCAAGAAATAAAAGCACAGAAAACGACACCCTGCTGTTTGGACATTGCGTTATTGCATCTCATCATCATCATCCCTAGACACATCACAGAGGTAACATAACATGCTGTCCCAATCTAACCAGCGGCTCCTGAGGGGGTAGCGCTACATATAACATCACTTTTTCTTGCACAGTACTTGTAAGATGAGACCCAAAAGCAGCTGACATGAAGTGAAAGGAAGAGCCAGTTTCTTTATTGTCATATCACATGTCTAAATAAAGTGAACTGTTTTAGAGCCAGAAGGTGATCAATTATAAATTAAATATATATATATTCGCCAGCACACCAGGGATCATAACGAGCAATTATAAATTAAGCCTGGACGTTGCATTGATGAAAAATAGGCTGTCCAATACCTTAGTTGACTGGCGGATGTATTGCGCCCAGGCCTTCAATTGGATGTGCAGGGTTGTTAGGAATATTAGAGGCAACTTTGCTAAAACTGATAAGAAGATACGTGTTTTTTTATGTTTTTTCAAGCTGAAAGTACTTTTGTAACTTTAAGTAACTACTCCTCCAAAGCTTAAGGAAGAATGAAATCTTGCTTCCAATTCATATAGCAGTGTCTCCTTACTGACTACTAAGACAATTTGTAATGCTTCAGTGGCACTAAGAAAAGTATGTTTCAATGACACCACAATCCATCCAGAATTCTGACCTCCTTCTAAAAATGCTAATTGTCTTGTTTTCCTTGACATTATATATCACTGACCTAAAACAGGTGCGAAGCCTGTGAAGCCTCTGCAAGACAGGCAAGCAACTGGAATTTTCTGAAGGAGGGTTTCACAATGATAGCCTACATGGTTTTCCTTTAATGGTCTACAGAACACAGTATAATATGTGATACTTTCCTTATTATTAATACACACCAGAGCAAACATATACATTGACAACAGAGATATAAACATGTACTACTAGTAAAACATGTCCTTCTTTTGGCAGCTCAATTAGCTATGTCATTACTGATTATATATACACTTTTATGGGTTCCATGTTATTGGACTTTTAGGTATTTGCAGTGAGTCCACAGATATACGTGCCAGCAGTAATAATAACATATATAACCCTTCTATTAATATGCACAAGAATCAAGAATGAAGCCCTGTACACACGACCGGGAATCTCTGCAGGAAAAAAAACGTTGGTTTTCCTGACGAGATTCCTGACAAGCTTTCTCCACACATAGTGTTGTGTGTTTCTTCCAAACAACTCAACTTTGGATTCATCTGTCCACAGAATTAGCCTTAGGGTTGACGCCTATCAGTTTTAGTTTAGCTCTTCCACTTTATGCCCTCATTTAAGATGGAGGCGCGGTGGTATTTAAGGGCATACGTGATGCTGTGGATGCAGCAGCCAATCCCAGACGACGTCCGCTTGTGACGAAACGCGTAGGGTGTGGCTTGCGTCTCGACGACATCACGCCTAGCAGAACGACAGACTGACACAGCGGAGTGAATAGGAGGAGATGCTGAGATTCACCGCACATTGCATGAGAGATTTTGTACACCGCGCGTATTTGATCTACTCCTGTAAGTGCATTACCAACTTTATTAAAACTTTTACATTGCAGTCTATACTATGGGATGCCTTTGTTTTAATATTTGAGCTATCAATCAGTGTCTGACTCAGTGTATAGTACTAGCTCCAGCCACGAGTCTTTCTGGGAGACTTTAAACACCCTGGGCTCTGATTAACCGCTGTGCTTGTGGTCAGAATAGCGGGTAAGGAGACTACATCTCTAAATCACTCGGGTGTCTCATCTGGTGGAAGGAAGTGTTTTCTTTGATATCACTCTATCTCTGAGAAGAAGACCCTGGATTCATACATCCTCACTTGGGAATTTTTTTGGACTTTCTTCGCCTACACATATCTTATTGTATTATTAGGATCACTTATTTGGTCACTTAGCATGTTAACTCTTGGATTACATGAATCACTCACATATTAGTAACCTTTCCCAATTTCATGGTTGAAGTTTTGGTATTCACATACTATTTCTGTATTTCTTTAATCCACACAACCTCCCATTGGGGTTCTTTTGGATATTAATTAACCCACTTATTTATTTCTCACTTTTTGGTGTCACTATCAATCAATTTTTTCACTCAAATATTGTTTATGTGCTGTACTTTATATTTTAACACAAGCATTCTTGCTCGCCGAGTGTACACACACACATCATTCAAAAGAACCGCCGTTCTTTTGAATAGCAAGAACGCGGTGACATCATCGACTACGACGAGCATGCACTCGTCACATACGATGCTGTCACCGCCATCTTGCTACACCCTACACTATGCCTTATAAGCTACGGCGAATGCGTCGAAGTCTCATGGAGCATGCGCGGGCTTACCGGGGCCAGGTAAGCATACAAACGCTCGGGTTTCTCGGCAGGAAAACACTACTGAGAATCCTGACGAGAAAAATAGAGAGCAGGTTCTCTATTTTTCTCGTTGAGATTCCCGGCAGTTTTCCCGACGAGAAACCATACACACGCACGGTTTTCTCGGCAAAAAGCTCTCCTAGCAGCTTTCTTGCAGAGAAAAACGTACGTGTGTACGAGGCCTGAGTTCCAGGAGAAGATGTTGCCATTAGAGGATAATCCCTCGCCTCTTGCTCTGATGTCAGCTCTTGATTTCCACCAACCTTTTATTTTAGTGACAGTGGTCATCAGGACAAAGCGAGTGGTGGATTTCCCCAGCAGGGACAAAATCAGTTTTTAAGTACAGTTTAAAACTTCTGTTGCTATCTGTGGGAGATTTATGGGAGATCTGACTAACCCCCAGCCAGAACGGCTCGGATGATGGGGGCAAGCTTACTGAGGAGAGACAGGAAGTGAGAAATTCAGACAAAGAAAAAAAACATTTAGAAGGGAAATCGAAGGAAAGGGTAAGTGAACCAACAATGCAACCTTTAAAACCCCTTTAAATGCTGCCTGTGATCCTAAAGAGGAGATTTATAGTATCTTCCTGTTCTTTCTGACCCTCTTGATTGAAAATCTATTTTATGGGGACACAGATGGGAATTAAATACTTACAGAGCTTCTAAACTTCTCTCACAGTACTAGAGAATGTTATTTTATTACTGCCTCAATTCCAACTGGGGGTGATTTCTCTTCAGTTACTTTTCTGTCTGACACTTGCCAAATAAACTGGAAGTGAGGATAAATCTCACACAGATAGCAATAAAACTAGACTTTCTAACTCTTCTATATTTTTAATAAAACATAAAAATGTCTGGAATTTGTGCTTTTAACTATGGCCATCTACTAGAGAACATTGAATCGAGTTTTGGGATCACTGACATGTTAAATAAACCCATATGTAGTATAAAGCAGTGTGTGCATGTATACATTAAAATTGTATTCATGTTATGATTTGTGCCCCATTGTTGAACATTTTGTTGCTGTGCAATTGTTTGTAGAATTGAGCAAGCAGCTAAATACGAAGATTAAATGCATATAAAGCAGTTGTTTTACCTGCCAATGGATTTTATTTTTGTCCATACTGTTCATTCTGACACATAGCATAGCATGGCAGAAGAACTGACTTTCCTTTGCTGCAAATAGGTAGCACTTACAGGTCTTCCTTTCATCCCTAGTCTGTGACTAGACCGTGAAAGAAGAGGCAGCAGACTAATGAGCTCATCTATGGGGCAGATCCATAGAGCGAGTACGCCGGCGTATCTACTGATACGCCGGCGTACTTTCAAATTTCCCACGTCGTATCTTTGGTTTGAATCCTCAAACCAGGATACAACGGCATTTGGGTTAGATCCGACAGGCGTATGGCTTCGTACGCCTTCGGATCTTAGATGCAATACTTCGGCGTCCGCTGGGTGGAGTTCTCGTAGTTTTCCGCGTCGAGTATGCAAATTAGCTATTTCCGACGATCCACGAACGTACGCGTGGCCGTCGCATTCGTCATCTCTAGTCGGCTTTTTCCGGTGTATAGTTAAAGCTGGTGTTTTGCGGCGTATAGTTAGACTTGCCATGTTAAGTATGGCTGTCGTTCCCGCGTTTATTTTGATTATTTTTTTTTTTGCGTAAGTCGTCCGTGAATCTGGATGGACGTAATTCACGTCTATGTTAAAAAAAATGACATCCTTGCGAAGTCATTTAGCGCAATGCACGGTGGTAAATTTAGGGACGGCGCATGCGCAGTTCATTCGGCGCGGGGACGCGCTTCATTTAAATGAAACACGCCCCCTAATCACCGATTTGAACTCCGCGTCGTTACGCCGCTTTAAAGCCAGGTAAGGTACGGCGGCGTAGCGTATCTCGGATACGATGCGCCGGGGCAGATCTTTGTGGATTTGCCCCTATGTGTCCGTCTACTCCTTCCTCCTATCAGCCTTCTCCTTGCATTTTAACACAACATTTGGCTTCTTGCACTGCATATTCCTCTTCCAGTCTGATTTCAGATGTACAGGGTATAATAAAGGTTAAGGTGGTTGTAAACCCTTACATATAGCCAGTGAAGTGACTAGTGATACACAGAGATGAATCAAATTCTACCGTTTAAAGCGGATGTGTCACGGGGAAAAAATATTAAAAGCCAGCAGCTACAAATACTGCAGCTGCTGACTTTTAATATTAGGACACTTACCTGTCCTGGAGTCCAGCGCTGATCGCAGCAGAGCACGAGCGATCGCTCGTCTCTCTGCTGCTCCCCCCTCCATCCACGCTCAGGGAACCAGGAAGTGAAGCGCTGCGGCTTCACTGCCCGGTTCCCTACGGCGCATGCGCGAGTCGCGCTGCGCCCGCCGATTGGCTCACACGCTGTGTGTTGGGAGCCGAGTGTTCCCAGCACACAACGGGCGACAGACGGGATGTGACGGAATGCCTGTCTTTCGCCCGTAGCGTGTGGCCGGAAGTGGGTGCAAATACCTGTCTTTAGACAGGTGTCTGCACCCCCCTCCCCCCTGAAAGGTGTCAAATGTGACACCGGAGGGGGGGAGGGTTCCGATCAGCGGGACTCCACTTTAGGGTGGAGGACCGCTTTAAGTTGTACCTCAGTAGTCTTCTCTTTTCTATAGCCATGCAAAGCCCAGCATTAATAAAGCTTGTCTGAGCTGTCAAAAAAAGGGGGCGGACAGCTGAAGTTAAACTCTGCAGAGCTCAGTGAGGAGAGCTCTAAGGCCCCGTACACACCATAGAATCCATCCGCAGATAAATCCCAGCAAATGGGTTTCAGCGGATAGATCCTATGGTGTGTACACGCCAGCGGATCTTTTTCCGCGGATAAATCTCCCCTGGGATGGATTCCAGCAGATCGGATATTTGCTGACATGCACAACAAATCCATCTGCTGAAGTCCATCCCAACGGATGGATCCGCTCGTCTGTACAGACTCACCGGATCCATCCGTCCAAAGGGATTCCCCGCACGCGTCGTAATGATTTGACGCATGCGTGGAATTCCTTATATGACAGCGTCACGCCCGTCGCCGCGTCATAATCGCGGCGACATCGCGACACGTCATCGCCAGAGGATTTTCGCGCGGATTTCAATGCGATGGTGAGTACACTCCATCGCATAGAAATCTGCGGAAATCTTTGAGAGGATTTATCCGTGGAAACGGTCCGCTGGACCGTATCCGCGGATAAATTCTCTCGTGTGTATGGGGCCTGAGAGTTGATTGGAGGGAAGGGACAACCCCTCCTCCATACACTAAAGCTATCAATCACAAGCTGTATGCTGGAGATCCTTCCCTATCAAATTTTTTTTCTTGGTGTCATGAAAACTTATCAAAAATGATTCACGATTCATGCTAATAGCAGAGGAATGAAGCAGCAGACAGAAATGTCACTTAGTGCTCTTAAGTACACACTATAGAGGGATATGCTTTGTTCATATTTTATGTCTGAGGTTTTCAACCACTTAGGTCAAATTCAGATACTTACACTGCCTGCATTTAAAATACATGTAATGCTTTTGTTAAAGCTGAAGGTCAGAGTTTTTTTTTTAAGTAGATACTGATGAAGGCCAATGAGAGGCCGATACGCTCAAGGGAGGAGTCGTATCTGTGATGTCAGGCGAAGCACCGTGAGTCTAGATCTGCGGTGAATGAGCTGGTGATTTGATACATGCTGTTTTTATTGTTATTTCTTTTATGTGTCACTTTTTAGGGGGGCTTTTTTAATAAATTCAAAAGCAGAGAACACTATGGTACTTGTGTTTTTTGTTTCATGTCCTTAACCCCTGGATACATAAGTGGAATTGATTATTAAAAAGCGGATGGAGGAAGGTGGTGTTTGGAGACAATTTAAAAGTTGATTACCCACACAGAGGTGCAGTCTGGGGACTGAAGGAATTACTACCATTGGTAAAGTGGATTCATCGTGGTGGACACATGGAGTGATCTGTTTATGAGTTTTCTACTCATCCTTGAGGTGAGCAGGCATTTTAGCAGGTGGTGGTGTGCACTGAACATTGGATTCATTTAAATAGGATTTTTTCACAGCGGTGACATCTACATATGAACTGTTTTTTATATATATTTTTTTTCTCATAAATTGTTTTATGGAATGTATAGTTATATGTTTATATAAGATTTATACAGGGAGTGCAGAATTATTAGGCAAATGAGTATTTTGACTACATCATCCTCTTTATGCATGTTGTCTTACTCCAAGCTGTATAGGCTTGAAAGCCTACTACCAATTAAGCATATTAGGTGATGTGCATCTCTGTAATGAGAAGGTGTGTGTGGTCTAATGACATCAACACCCATTATCAGGTGTGCATAATTATTAGTCAACTTCCTTTCCTTTGGCAAAATGGGTCAAAAGAAGGACTTGACAGGCTCAGAAAAGTCAAAAATAGTGAGATATCTTGCAGAGGGATGCAGCACTCTTATAATTGCAAAGCTTCTGAAGCGTGATCATCGAACAATCAAGCGTTTCATTCAAAATAGTCAACAGGGTCGCAAGAAGCGTGTGGAAAAACCAAGGCGCAAAATAACTGCCCATGAACTGAGAAAAGTCAAGCGTGCAGCTGCCAAGATGCCACTTGCCACCAGTTTGGCCATATTTCAGAGCTGCAACATCACTGGAGTGCCCAAAAGCACAAGGTGTGCAATACTCAGAGACATGGCCAAGGTAAGAAAGGCTGAAAGACGACCACTGAACAAGACACACAAGCTGAAACGTCAAGACTGGGCCAAGAAATATCTCAAGACTGATTTTTCTAAGGTTTTATGGACTGATGAAATGAGAGTGAGTCTTGATGGGCCAGATGGATGGGCCCGTGGCTGGATTGGTAAAGGGCAGAGAGCTCCAGTCCGACTCAGACGCCAGCAAGGTGGAGGTGGAGTACTGGTTTGGGCTGGTATAATCAAAGATGAGCTTGTGGGGCCTTTTCGGGTTGAGGATGGAGTCAAGCTCAACTCCCAGTCCTACTGCCAGTTTCTGGAAGACACCTTCTTCAAGCAGTGGTACAGGAAGAAGTCTGCATCCTTCAAGAAAAACATGATTTTCATGCAGGACAATGCTCCATCACACGCGTCCAAGTACTCCACAGCGTGGCTGGCAAGAAAGGGTATAAAAGAAGAAAAACTAATGACATGGCCTCCTTGTTCACCTGATCTGAACCCCATTGAGAACCTGTGGTCCATCATCAAATGTGAGATTTACAAGGAGGGAAAACAGTACACCTCTCTGAACAGTGTCTGGGAGGCTGTGGTTGCTGCTGCACGCAATGTTGATGGTGAACAGATCAAAACACTGACAGAATCCATGGATGGCAGGCTTTTGAGTGTCCTTGCAAAGAAAGATGGCTATATTGGTCACTGATTTGTTTTTGTTTTGTTTTTGAATGTCATAAATGTATATTTGTGTATGTTGAGATGTTATATTGGTTTCACTGGTAAAAATAAATAATTGAAATGGGTATATATTTTTTTTTGTTAAGTTGCCTAATAATTATGCACAGTAATAGTCACCTGCACACACAGATATCCCCCTAAAATAGCTAAAACTAAAAACAAACTAAAAACTACTTCCAAAAATATTCAGCTTTGATATTAATGAGTTTTTTGGGTTCATTGAGAACATAGTTGTTGTTCAATAATAAAATTAATCCTCAAAAATACAACTTGCCTAATAATTCTGCACTCCCTGTAGATACGCAGCGCTGCACTATTTTCACAAAATTAATATTGCAGTAGGTGTGGTGTATCACTATAAGTGTTCAGCAGCTGTGTAGACACTCAGAGGGTTATATTTGTTTCTTTTTTTTCTCACATTATTATAGGAGTAATTTATTAGTATTGTGGCGCTGATTCTTTTTCTCACAACTTTCTATGTATATGCTCCATTCACAGAAGCCGTACAGTTTTAACTGTAAAAAGTGCTACAAAAATGGAGGAGGCAATCCTTTCATTCATCCGTCCACCCTCCATTCATAGAGCGATTTTCATTGTGGGAACCAGTAGTATGTATTCTATGAATGGAGCATGGGGGAAGAAAATGTGGGCATAATCGGCACTAGATGAGTGCCTGTCTAAGGTGCACCTGTGCATATTAACCACTTCCGCCCCGGAAGAATTGACCCCTTTCCTGACCAGAGCACTTTTTGCGATACAGTACTGCGTCGCTTTAACTGACAATTGTGATGTGGCACCCAAACGAAATTGTCGTCTGTTTTTCCCACAAATAGAGCTTTCTTTTGGTGGTATTTTATCACCTTTGCAGTTTTTATTGTTTGTGCTATAAACAAAAAAAAGAGCGAAAATGTTGAAAAAAAAGCAATATTGTTTACTTTTCGCTATACTTAATTGTCCCCCAAAAATATATAAAAAAAAAATTTCTTCCTCAGTTTAGGCCGATATGTATTCTTCTACATATTTTTGGTAAAAAAAAATCACAATACGTGTTTATTGATTGGCTTGCGCAAAAATTATAGCATCTACAAAATAGGGGATATATTTATAGCATTTTTTTTTTTATTAGTAATGACGGCGATCTGCAATCTGCAACATTATGGCAGACACTTTGACACTATTTTGGGACCATTGTCATTTAAACAGCGATCAGTGCTATAAAAATGCACTGATTACTGTGTAAATGATACTGGCAGGGAAGGGGTTAAACACTAGGGGGGCGATCAAGGGGTTAAGTGTGTCTTAGAGAGTGATTATAACTGTGGGGGGGGGTGGTCTACCACTGACAAGACAGCGATCATTGCTCTCGGTGACAGGGAGCAGTAGATCCCTGTCATGTCACTAGGCAGAACATGGAAATGCCTTGTTTACATAGGCATCTCCCCATTCTTCAGCTCTGTGTTCCGATCGCAATACACCGGCGGACATCGAGTCTGCCTGTCCTGCGAGCGTGGTCGCGCCCCACCGGCGGCACGTGCCCACTAAGCCACGATTTAAAGAAGACATACCTGTACGACCATTTGCACAGCCGTAGCATTGTGCTGACTCAGTGCTGGTCAGCAAGCAGTTAAAATCCACAGCAGCCACCAGCATATGGGGCACTCTTCATTCATGGTAAGTACTGTCCTGTGTTCACCAAACTTCAGCTTTAACGGTTACAAAGCTGCATTGATTTGTGTATTTTACATATGCTTGGAGTTCAGCGTTAAACCAAGCTGAATGTTCTGTAATCAACTGAATCACAAAACTCTTCCATTGACACTAAGGATGTCAGTGGTATACCACTTACAGCATTGATCAGCAATTCAGTTCATCAGCATTTGGAAATTGCTGTTCAGCATAGAATGATTTGTGTAAAGAAATTAAGTGTTTGCATTATTTATTTATTTTGGATTTTACACTACCAGTCATTTTAAAGAAGAGGGAAATCGTTCATACGTAATCGATGTCTACTAGACATCAGTTAAAGGAACAAGTTAAACATGCAAAACAATCAAAGACTAATGAAGATCCAGGTATTAAATCAATTAAGAAGTATCAAAAGCTACCTAATCATCAAGGAACAGAATTGGCACCACAATATGTAGTAAGTATTGGAAAGCCTAATTTACTAAACATACCCTGCAGTCACATAATTGCATGTAATTTTACCAGCATAATTAACTAATTTAATTACCACTTCTCAAGTGCATCAATTATTGACGTTACAGAGTTTTCAGACAGCAGAATTACTGCATGGTACATTTAGAGAATGCAAAACACAGCCTTATCTGCTGAAAAGCCAGCATTAGAACAAGAGGGCAGAATGCTAACAGGGGTACATCAAGGTACTGAGTTCTCCCAAGAGAATGAGTCAGATTAGGGAGACTTTTATCAACTAATCTGTATTCCTAATTCAATGCAAATCATTTGCACCAAATCCTAGTTGTGAGTTTCTCATTGAAAAGCTGTTAACAGTCCTGCCAAAAATCCCTTGTAGGTCTAATTGTCAGTTGAAAAATGAATGCTTGACAAAGGAAAGAAAACATAATGAATTCTCTTGCAGATTTATTGCGCTCAGTATGCCATAACTACTTTGTTTTCAATTTACTTTCTTACAAACTTTTTCAGGAATGTAACCTCAATATGCATTTACATAAGTTATCACTTGTATAAGCAGTAATTATTATATTAGAAAAACATAAAAAATATATATTTTATAGTATGCATATATAAAAAATTAATTGTTAGTTTTTATGCTGTTGTTTCTTTATAGTGCTTGAAAGTGTGACATTAGTCTTATCCACATTGAATATATGTGTTTCTTTAAACATTTTTGAGCCTTTTAAAGTGTTACTAAATCCACAACAGTAAAATCAGTCTGTATATGCAGCATAGCATGCTTGTTATACTCACTGTGAAAGTTAAGGGGTTAATCCTCTGCATTGTGTAAAAAGGCTGTTTTTTCCTGTATGCACAGATCCTCCCCCTCCTGCACTGTCTATCTGTGGAAGGCCAGCTAACACAGGCAGAGTAGCCGCACATGCTCAGTTTTTTCTTTTATGCTGCAGAGAACATTCACTTGTTGATCAGAGCTAGCCAGGTCACATGATATTGACATCACACATGTGGGAGTGTATACAGGTGTCAGGGCTGGGCTCAGCCCTCCCTTCTCAGATCTCAGGTTGCTCAGCTGATTGTTAATTGACAGTACTCATCATTCCACAGTGACTTATCTGGTGATCAATCATATCCTGCTTGTCAACAAGCCCTGCTGGCTATTTAAGCTGTATGGATTAGATCTCCTGTGCCCATAGCTCCCAACTGTTCCTGATTTCGAGGGACTGTCCCTGATTTGGAACAATGTCCCTCTGTTCCTCATTCCTCCTCATTTGTCCCTCATTTTGGTCTGATCTATATAGCTGTATACAAAATTTACTTTTTACCTATCAAAAAGTATTTTCCAGCGTGAAACCTTTCATTTGATTTCTAAATTGCTGCATTTGCAAATTCCAAAAGCCAATATAAAGGAATAGTAGTGGTAAAAAAAGCACTTTTTGGTTTAACCAATCGTGTTTTTTTTGCACAATTCTTCTGTAAGGGGGCATGGCATGGAGTGTGTGCTATGCCAGTATACTTTTACTGATAGTTGTCCCTCATTCCCATCTCAAAAAGTTCCTGTTGAAGACTTGTCTGGCAGATGTCCCTTCTGGTTCCTGATCCTGTCTGCTGCTCTAACTACGCTGATCTCTGGCTCCCTGATTTCCTGGCTTGTTCTGACTACCCAATTTGGTTACCGAACCCTGGCTATGTTTTGACTATGTTTACTATTTGAACCATTTTTACCACTATATTAAATGGTGTGATTTGTACTGCAATTTCTGTCTCTGACTGATTCATGGTTCCTAACAACAAACTGCAGTCAATATCTCCTCCTTCCTGAACTCTCAGCACTGGAGAAACTCTGCAGTTTATCATGTAACCGTAGTATACAGATCTTCCAAAATGGTATAAAGTGGCAGTATTTTAATATAAAAAGATGATTTATAAGCAGTGGGCACTGTGTGTAGGCGGATTAACTATTTTCACATTACTGGGTTTAGTAACACTTTAATCTTATTATATCAACCCGGGGAAAGATTGCTATTCTCAGAAATTTCCTCTGCTCTACTCTCCTCTCCCCTATTTTCCGATTTTCTAAGAGAACCTTGGCAGATAGGACAGGCACTAGTGTGAGATCAGGGTCCCAGCTATACAAGAAGGCAGCAGAAGTTTGGAAACTGAAAAGGACAGTGAAGGCTACCAACAATAAACAAGATAAAGGCCAAAGCACAGAGTCCAAGAAGTGCCTGGTCTTTATCCCTGACCTCCTCAAAACTTATAGGATTTGGCTGTGTGGCAGACAGTCTAATATGAACAACTGAGGAAATTGTTAATGCTACCAGAAAATCAAATGTAAAACAGGATTAGCAGGCAAGGCACAAGCAAGGTCAGTTCTGTCAGCGGAGATTAGGAACTAAGAAAAAGTTTGTAAATATCCAGAGCATTCAGGAAGCATAACTAGGATAAGTCAAGTCTTAACCAGCAGGAAAAATTATCCAGGAACTAGACCAAACAGTTGACAAGAAACAAGCCAAGTCATTACCAAAGTTTCTATTTAAAAAAAAAAATCATCATCATATTGTTTCTATGTTAATTTACTGTGATTTTCATTCCGATCTAGTGGCCAGAATGCAAGGAAAGGTGAGTAAATGCTTCTGGTAAAGGGAGGGGATCTAAGTGAACATTTTGTTTTACCCTGCATGTGCAAAGGAAAGGCTCACTTTAATAGGAAAAGACCAAGGGGAGGTATAGACTGACAGAACAACCTTCCAGGCAGTGGAAATAGATTGAATAAAATAGGCCAAAGGGTTGAACCTGGCCAGTTTATTTGGAAGTTTGGTGATATTTTTTGTGATAAAAGAAAAAAGTACTGCACTCAGAAATGACATGTGGAACGGGCAGGGTGGTATGACAGGCAGGAGGCCATGTTGTGGATTGTGTGACCAGAATAAAGTGATCTTAAAGCGGGGGTTCCGCGGTCCGTCAGTTTTTTTTTTTAATGTGCATTTCAGTGTTTTAAGGTTGGCAACATTGTACTCACATGTTTCAAGTTTCTACTCAGCAGTCAGAATCGGCAGTAAATAAGAATTTATAAAAATTGCTGCTTGCATTTTCCATTTTGCTTGTGGGCATTGTGAAGCCCACAAGCAAATACTTCCGGGAAGCGGTGAATGCTGATATCCCAGCACTCACAGTTCTATCCCGCGCATGAGCAGTGTTGACGACGAGTTGCCATCACAACGGGCGGCGTCATGAAAAGTGCACGCCCCGTTGTGACGGCATGCACAACATCCCATATATCAGCTATAGCCATTAATTAAAATGGTGGAATTAGATCCGCCCTCGTCACGTGACCTGCTTCACGAGTCACGTGACGAGTGAAATCCCGCAAGATTTCTTTGTTCTGCGTTATGAATTGTCTCCTGGAAAGCACGACACTGCTCCCAGGAGACATTGCGATCAACTCCCAGCAAACACTGGGGCGCTGGGGAAGAGAGGAGACACGCCCACTCCCGTGGGAGGGATACCAGGAAGTGTCTTCTGAAAACAACAGATTCACGGTATTTAAATGCACTAAAAAAAAAATTATAGCCAAATGTTCATGTACATAATGAGCTCGTCTCGATAAGCTATATTTAATATTTAGGGTGAACCTCCGCTTTAAACACAGTGGGCCAGATCCACAGAGCAAGTACGAGATACGCCGGCATACTTTCAAATTTCCTGCGTCGTATCTTTAGTTTGAATCCTCAAACCAAGATACGACAGCTTCTGGGTTCGATCCGACAGGCGTACGGCTTCGTACGCCTTCGGATCCTAGGTGCAATACTTCGGCGCCCGCTGGGTGGAGTTCGCGTCGTTTTGCGCGTCGAGTATGCAAATTAGTGATTTACGACGATCCACGAACGTACGCGCGGCCGTCTCATTTTCTAACGTCGTCTGTAGTCGGCTTTTTCCGGCGTATAGTCAAAGCTGGTATTTTGCGGCGTATAGATAGACTTGCCATGTTAAGTATGGCCGTCGTTCCCGCATCAAAATTTGAATTTTTTTTGCGTAAGTCATCCGTGAATAGGGATGTACATAACTCACGTCTAAGTTCAAAAAATGACGTTGTTGCGACGTCATTTCGCTCAAAGCACGGCGGGAAATTTCTGGACGACGCTTGCGCAGTTCATTCGGCGCAGGGATGCGCTTCTTTTAAATGAAACCCGCCCCCAACCCGCCCAATTTGAAATCCGCCGGCAGAAATACACTACGCCGCCGTAACTTACGGCGCAAACTCGCTGAGGATTCGAATATACACCAGGTAAGGTACGGCGGCGTAGTGTATCTCTGATACGCTGCGCCGATCCAAATGTATGTGGATCTGGCCTAGTGTGCGGATCATTTTATTCTAGGAATGACCTAAAACCCCCAAACAGTATACATCCTGTTCCAAATTATTATGCCAATGATATTTTTCTCATTTACCTAAATAATTTATGTAAACAACAGTCAGCATAATTCTCATGTTATCAATGATTAAGAGTACAATTCAAATTTTATTGTGAAGAAGCAACACTCAAAAAGTAGGCGGGACCAGACGCTAGAGCACCGTAGCCATAGTATAGGAGAACATACACGGCGGTGACATCCAGCCAGTGTGCATGGCTAGCACATTAATTGGTAATAGGGCTTATGTGCTAGCCATGCACACTGGCTGGATGTCACCGCCGTGTATGTTCTCCTATACTACGGCTACTACGGTGCTCTAGCGTCTGGTCCCGCCTACTTTTTGAGTTGTCCCGGCCTGTTGTCATGGCAATCCCATGCCCTATAAATAGTTGAGGGTGACGCCTTGCTGACCACGCCCCGCTGAGGAAGTTCTTGGGAACGTAACATGTACCGGGGGTTCGGCTGCTTTTTATGACGTCACCTGCCGTGCTGAATGATACGACAGACATGCTGTTTTTATGCCATCGTTTGTGAGTAGACTCAATTTTAATAAATGCCAATGCTTTGATTCACATATGGAAAGCTCTTAGATCCGTTTCTTTCCTTATCTTTTCGGTTTACTTCTCATCTGCTGAGCCTGGAGCTATTCATTAGCAGCTTTATGTGGAGGTGTATATAATACCATTGGAAAGGAAATTTCTATTTTGGGATCGGATTGCTTAATTTCTCTGCTTATTTTGACTTCCTGGTAATTCAGGGGTCAATATTGGAGGTGAGAGTCTTGCTATTCTTCATGGGACTTGTAGTTCTGCAACAGCTGGAGGTCTGCTAATTGCATATCCCTGCTCTAATTTATGCTAGTTGGTAGTGTAGTTTTGTTAGTGTAGGAAAATTTAGTTTAGCTCAGGCTAAGCCTGAGCTGTGAATCGGGGTCAGCGTTTAGTGAGTCAGGGCTGGATCCTGACAGCTCCTCTGGTGCTTCCTCCTGGTCTAGAAAGTTGTCTAGAGCTAGAGGGTGGAGGTTAGGAGGAGCCGTTTAGAATATTTATGAGGGCCTAAGCTAATCCCTAGTAAAGGGCTGGCAGGGCCAAGGTTCACCTCATAAATAGGCATGAGCCAAGCCAGCAGGGGCTTTCAGGTGGAAGATGAATATATAGTGCTGTGGAGACTGTTGGTGGCCCTTTGGGGCACACCCTAGTCTGGGGGGATAACCTTGGGCCAGGGCTTGGGTGCTGGAAGAATCCTGCCACAACACACAGAGGAAGCCCTTCCTAAAGGCACGAGAGTAAGTGTGGGGACAGTGTGAGAAGAGCAGCACTCTTGGGGACTTACAAGGAGGGAGACTGCCTGGAGGGCTAGTGAAAGTTAGTTAGCCTGGAGGGCTAGTGAAAGGGGAATTGGCAGCCAGGTGGGTTGGCAGTGCCCGAACAGGTGGTACTGGGACCAGTAGCCACAGGAGGGAGATTGCAAGCTGATCACTGTGTTCTGCTACACAACAAGGGGATTCGATTTCCTGCCTACAGGCTGTGCCTGTTGGATACATTTCAGTGATTCAGCTGGAGGCAAGCATGTAAAGTGGAGATGGAGTGTAAGGTGGAGTGTCAAGGAGGCTGTATATAGACTGTATATAGGAAGATGTCCCCGAAGATGTTGCCTAAGTTTTGTTGCTGAAGTCAAGTGGGCATCCCATAATTTCCCATCCCCATCCAAGTTATTTACCCTCAATAAACAAAAAAAACAAAGTCACAAACTGTTCTCTGTCTCTGGAGTGCCTGTGAAAATTTGGTGTGCCTAGCTGTGCAGGGTGGGGGATCCCAGATCATCTGCGGCCCTTAAGGGGGTGCTCTACAATTGTAGCATCCTTTTACTGCAATCTGTTTACAGATTTTTTTTATAAATCGGAAAATGAGTTTAAACATATCCTACTCTTATCAGTTAATAGCATACTTTAGTAAACGTTATGTGCTTTGAATATTACAGTTGGGTTTGGTGTTGATCAAAAGTACCTTTTACTAAGACCAGCCAACAGTTTTGCCACATACACATGATCGGAAATTCCGACAACAAAACCGTGGATTTTTTTCCGATGGAATGTTGGCTCAAATTTCACACGCAGTCACACAAATGTTGTTTGAAATTCCGAACGTCAAGAATGCGGTGACATACTGTACAACACTACAACGAGCCGAGAAAAAATTCAAAAGTTCAATAATTCCGAGCATGCGTAGGATTTTTGTGCGTCGAAATTGCATACAGACTAATGGAATTTCCGACAAGAACTTTTGTTGTCGGAAAATTTGAGAACCAGCTCTCAAATTTTTGTTGTCGGAAATTCCGACAGCAAATGTCCTACACGCGGTCTGAATTTCCGACAAAAAGCTTACATCGAACATTTGTTGTCGGAATTTCCGATCGTGTGTACGCGGCATTTGAGAAGACTTAGGCCGCGTACACACGATCGGTCCATCCGATGAGAATGGTCTGATGGACCGTTTTCATCGGTCCAAACCGATCGTGTGTGGGCCCCATCGGTTAGTTAACCTTCGGTCAAAAAAATAGGAACTTTCTTTAAAATGTAACCGATGGACGCCTAACCGATAGGTCAAAACCGATCGTTAGTACGCACGACCATCGGTTAAAAATCCACGCATGCTCAGAATCAAGTCGACGCATGCTTGGAAGCATTGAACTTCGTTTTTTCAGCACGTCGTTGTGTTTTACGTCACCGAGTTCTGACACGATCGGTTATTTACCTATGGTGTGTATGTGTAGGCACATCAGACCATCAGTCAGCTTCATCGGTTAACCGATGACAACAGTCGTTCGGACCGTTCTCATCGGATTGAATGATCGTGTGTACGAGGCTTTATTATATTATTATATAGATTATTTTGGTCATAATAAGTATACTCCTAACATTTAGTATAAACTCCTCTATATGTACACATGCTTATAAATGTCTTAAATTGGCAAGCCATTAATGGTTGAGTGCTCAGAAATCAAAGAAAGCTTCTGCAAACAAAGTCCAATTATGCATTTATCAGGAAGATGCCATCTAGGTATCCAGTGGTACAACAGAATCAGAAAGTTATGCTTATGGTTAATAAAATTTAGTTGGTTCTGTTTGTTGGGGAACATGTTTAAAAAATGTTTGAGAATTCCGTATTGATTCTCAGTAGTTCTATACCAACTAATTTAGAGCACAATTAGCAAAATCTAAAATCTTCTGATAATAGAATACAGGATTAAATGCCATGGCAGCAATTTATTAATCTCCATGTAATATATAATGCAAGGAGAATAGTATATTGAGAAAGCTTGTACATTTTTTAATAAGTGAAAGAAGTAGCAATGCTAGGTGAAAACACCAGCCGTCAAGGCACTGCTCCAGTGTTAATAAGCTGCCATAATTTATTGAGATTGTTAATTGCCCCTGAGATTTCATAACACTTGAAACCTGGCACATTTACAACCCATACAAAAAGGATTTCTTCTCTGGCTGTGATACAATTCACTACACAATGGTTGTGCTGCTGTCCCACATGTTAATGGTCACCATAACCATGCTGTGTTTCTGCAGGAGCGGGTGTAAAATGAGAACAAGGTTCATTTCATCATTTTGATCCACCCGTGACAGAATTTCTAATCGAAGTACTTTGTGAAGAAGAGAAAAATCTGATTGTTAGCATGTTTTCTTGTATTCTGATTTTCTAAAGCAAATAGCTCTACACTTTTAAGACATAGCACTATAATTGTACTACATTGACAATAACCACTTGCAGTCCTGGCCAATTTTAGTATTTTTCACACACATGTTGAAATCAGCATTTTTTGCTAGAAAATTACTGTAGAACTCCCAAACATTATATATTTTCTGAAAGCGGAGATCTTGGAGAATAAATGGTGGTTGTCACAGGTTTTTTTATGTTGCACAATTTTTGTACAGCCCTTTATCAAATGCAGGAAAAATAGACTTAAATGCATTTTGGTGAACAGAAACACAATATAATACCCAATGGTTTGGTAAAAATATTAAAGATGATGTTATGCCGAGTAAATGCTGTAAATACGAAACATGTCAAGATTTAAAATTTCACACTCCTGTGACATGGTGACAAACTACAGTACCTAAAATCTCCATAGGTGAGGATTCAAAAGCCATTACTGGTTACTAGTTTAGATGTAAACATGAGCTAGAATTATTGCTCTCACTCTGACATTCACCGGTACAACTTAAAGTGTAACAGAGAAAGCTTTTTTTTTTTTTTCTAAACAGGTTGGAGGAAGAGCCTAATCTTCATTTAGGTTTGCTGTCTGTCAAAGCAAAATATGTGTACAAAAAAAATTGTATAATTAGCACAGGAAAGATCCACAGCACACTAAACAATAGAAACAATCATATATACTCAATTCAGGTAATTAGAACAAAAATACATTTGTTTTCCCCCTCCCTTCCCCCTTCCTCTCATATCCCCATTTCTATCATTAAAGTATAATGTGAATAACTGTTTTTCATTAAGATAAATAAGACTTCATAATATGGCCTTTTTCATTTAATGGATTGTATCTACTGATACTCCGGCGTACTTTCAAATTTGCCGCGTCGTATCTTTAGTTTGAATCCTCAAACCAAGATACAACGGCTTCTGGCTTCGATCCGACAGGCGTACGGCTTCGTACGCCTTCGGATCGTAGGTGTAATACTTTGGCGCCCGCTGGGTGGAGTTTGCGTTGTTTTCCGCGTCGGGTATGCTAATTAGCTGTTTACCGCAATCCACGAAGGTACGCGTGGTCGTCGCATTCTCTTACGTCGTCGCTAGTCGGCTTTTCCCGGCGTATAGTTACGGCTGCTATTCCATGGCTTATATTTAGACTTGCCATGTTAAAGTATGGCCGTTGTTCCCGCGTTGAATTTAAAAATTTTTTGGCGTAAGTCGTCCGGGAATAGGAAAGGACGTAACGCATGTCGCCGTTCAAAAAATTCCGTCGGTGCGACGTCATTTCGCGCAAAGCACGGCGGGAAATTACAAAACGGAGCATGCGCAGTACATTCGGCGCGGGAACGCGCCTAATTTAAATGATCACGCCCCATTTGAATTAGGCGGGCTTGCGCCGGATAGATTTACGCTACGCCGCCGCACGTTTACAGGCAAGTGCTTTGTGAATCAAGCACTTGCCCGTAAAACTTGCGGCGGTGTAACGTAAATGCTATACGTTACGCCGCCGCAAATGTACATGAATCTCTCCCAGAGTTTTTTGTTGCATATATAGTGCTAACCCAGAGCCGATGGATTTCGGGCCCTTTTCCCCACACAGCATATCTCGGCCAGTTCACCAGGAAGATTCAAGCCATAAATGGGCAGGATGAATGTACTTCTCTCTGTCAATGCCTCCACTGGCTTCCATTCACCCAACAAGTTCAATTCAAAATACTAATAACTACTTACAAAGCCATCCACAACTCTACTCCCAGCTACATCATTAACCTAGTCTCAAAATACCAACCTAATCGTTCTCTTCATTCTTCTCAAGACCTCTTGCTCCCTCATCACCTCCTCCCATGCTCGCCTCCAGGAATTTTCCAGAGCTTCTCCAATCCTATGGAACTCCTTACCCAAATCTGTCTGATTATCTTCTACTCCGTTTGCTTTTAGACGATCCCTGAAAATCCTTCTCTTCAGAGAAGCCTACCCTACCCACACCTAGCAACTGTATTTTATTTTTCTCCATCTGATCATCCCCCACAGTTATTACCTTTTGTTCCACTTGATCCCCCCTTCTAGATTGTAAGCTCTAACGAGCACGGCCCTCTGATCCCTGCTGTATTGATTTTTATTGTAACTGTACTGTCTGCCTCTATGTTGTAAAGCACTGCGCAAACTGTTGGTACTATATAAATCCTGTATAATGATAATAATGTAACACGTTGATCAACTTGGGTACAACCAGGCTGTCAGATTCTCTTGAGATTATCAATTCCCTTACTCCCCTGCTGGGCGCACTGTCTGTGTTGATGGGGGAATCGTGCAAATTTTTGGTTTCAGGAAAGAAATTTGCACAATGTATGGCCTAACTAAACCTGTGACCTGTAAACATGTCAAATAATCCTTGCAGAACTTTAAATATGCCTAATCATTTCTAAATATAGGTGAATAAGCTGTTTGTGTGTACATGTTTCCTGTAAACGGAGCTGTTATCTCAGTCACCCGCCACAGTGACAACAGGGTCATCTTTTTTCTTGCAGCACTTCCCCAAACCTGTATTCTCCCATATCTGTACTCGTGACCTCTGTAATAACTGGTAAATTGCATACTACTCTGAGACAAAACCACAAGCTTCCCCTTATAATGTAATTAATGTTTTAATTGCAATAATGAGATTTCCCCTCAATTCCTGTCCTATGACAACACAATTTCTGCTAATGGAAGCAGGTCTGCCAAGTAAAAAAATACATATATTGTATATTTTTCCAACTGGCAAATGGATTAAGTAACCTTTTTTGACACATTGGCAAATTACTAAAAAACTGCCAAAATGATAACTTGTTTTCATTTTTTAGGGTACCCACACACAGAACTGATGTTTGAACATTAGTATCCTTGCACAAAATTTCTTGCATTCATTATACCCGTATTTGAATGTATTTGTGCGTATTTGCTCATACGTGTGTACACGAGTAAAATAAATTCTAGTTCTCAAAATAGAATTTTAACCTCTTCAAATTAACATAAAATTTACTAATGTACGCATATATTTGCCTCAAAAATACTGACCGTCAATTCTAATTTCTGTATTTTTTTTTTACTCATCTATACGCAATGCAGTTTTACACATCTGTGTGTACAGGCTTATTGAAAACAGTATGCTGACTTAACCAAAATAAAAATGTATTGATGAAAAAAAAAGAAAACTGCTGGCAGAGCTTTTTTCCGAGTAAACCGTTCATGTGTATGGATTCTCGTCGAGAAAATTGTCGTGAATTTTGACAAGAAAAAAAGAGAACCTGCTCTCTATTTTCTCACCGGGAGTCTCAATTTTCTCGTCGTGATTCTCGTCAGGCTGGTTTACGACGAGAAAAACGTTCGTGTGTACGCTTATCTGAGTCTTACAAACCAGTGCATGGTCAGAATCAAGTATAAGATGGGAGCGCACCTTCGGTAAAACTAGCGTTCGTAATGGAGATAGCACATTCGTCATGTTGTAACAGACTGAAAAGCCTGAAGACCCAAAAGCGCGACATCAAACATTTACTAACATGCGGTAACATGAGATTAGCAAAAGCAGCTCCAAGGGTGGCGCCAGTGGAATTGAACTTCCCCTTTATAGTGCGTCGTACGTGTTGTATCTCACCGCGTTTGAAAACGACGAGATTTTGGCTTGACAGTGTGTATGCAAGGAAAGCTAGACAAGAAGCCTGTCATTCACGTTGAATAAAACAACATTTTTTTTTTTACGACGGGATTCTCGGCCACAAAATATACAATATTATAACTTAAATGTTATTATGAAGAGTTGCTTCTAAGGCCTCTAAAAACTCAGCGTTTTGAGCCAAACGGGCATTAATTTTACTGATCTAAAGCCTCTTACACATGTACGAGGCTTTAGATCAGTAAAATTAATGCCTGTTTGGCTCAAAACGCTGAGTTTTTAGAGGCCTTAGAAGCAACTCTTCATAATAACATTTAAGTTATAATATTGTATATTAGTTACTATGTACTAATTTTTAAAAGACTGGACTAATTGTCCTCATGACATAGAGTCCTGTGTGACATCCAGAAAACTCCATACTATTTTCTTTAGCCTGAATACCCACCTCAGCTATCTGGATTAATCAGTTAAATGTAGTTGAACCAACAAGCAATAGGTTTCCTTTAAAAAACTATCTAATGATCTTTCATCTTACAGTGGAAAGAAAAAGTACATGAACCCCCTTGGAATGAAAGTAATATTAAGGTTTTTATATATTTTCTCTTAAAATACAAACATGTCATACTTATCTGCTCAGTGCAATGGTTTGAGATGCCCCGATCCTCCTGGTTTTCTGTGGTCCCCCGCTGGTGCTTCTGGCTCCCCCCACCAAATGCCCCCATAGGAAGCTGTGTTTTATGAGTGCACTTGTGCATGCTCAATCCTGATCCAGGCTGTAGAATCTATTCAGACACACAGCCTGGCTCAGCCCCGCCTTTGCTCTCTGCGCATAGGTTTTGACAGACAGCAGCAAGAGCCAATGTCTCCTTCTGCTCTCAGCCAAGCTTGTGAATCGGGGGGAAGAGCTGCTGCAGACGTGCACAGGGTTGAATTAAGATCAGGCTCTGGTGGGTATTGGGAGGGGGGGCTAAATGGAGGGATCTGCATGTAAAAATTACATAATTTTCCTTTCCTGATTGACTCCATGGCATCATACGTTTGGAGTAGCTCCACCTTCGCTCCTACTCCATAAGACCCCACTCCCATGAACTTTGAGTCTGTTCTGTAACTAGTCTACTTATGGGTCTGGAAGGGGACTTCATCAGGAAAGGAAAATTATGGTAAGTATTTGATTAGAAATTTTCAGTTTTCCTGACAGACTCCATGGCAGTATACGTTTGGGAACTAATTTGCCCCAAAAAAGGCTCTTCAGAAAAAAGTTTTCCGGCTTGTAATAGTAAGGAGATGCTAGCAGATCTAACTCTGAACTCTTGCCCAAAGATGAAATTCACTTGAAAAAAACTTGATGTAGGAACCACTTGTTGCCCAATTGGGCCATAAAATATGGATTCTTCCCAGAAATTCTGAATGTAGACTCAATGAAATTTTAGAGACATTCCTCTCCACCCAGGTCACAGCCCAGGTCACAGCCATCTCTACCTCTCTTATTATACTGACCCTGCAGGTTCTGACCTGCTCCTTGACGTAAGACACCACTGTGATGTTGTTCAGCCTCATTGGAAACTAAAAAGCAGGTGACAAAAGGCAAAGGGAGCATATAAGGGCTGGCCAGAAATACTTAAAACAACTTCTCAATGGGAACTGTGCCAGCACCCAATGATCCTGATCATCAGGCATTGAGATGTTGACAGGTGAAAAGGGGAAAGACAGGATAACCCAGCATAACAATGTATCCTGAACCGTGATAAATTAAGCTCTCAGATACACAAGGATTTGCATAGAAGTCAGATGACTGTCTTTGAAAGACTAGCCACCCAACCTCTTGTAGGGTTCTGAGGGTTCTGAGAACTCCTTCTTTATTCTTGACAGGAAATCCTGTATAGAGAAAGAGTGGATCAACAATCCAATCAGCAGACATGTATGCTGCATCATGTCTTGACTCTTGAACTACAGTCTTATTTCATTTGGCAGACATTTACTCTAAGGCAGGAGGCCAGACTAAACACAATCCTAGCTCTTTGCTACCAAATTAAACCCTTGAACAGGACAGTTTAAAATCTTGCAATGCAGACAAGATTGTCTCACTTTGAACTGACCAACCCAGTGCTGCAAGGTAGAAGTGCTGACCACTGAGACATTCTGCTGCTCTGTCCTTTTGTTCCATTTTGCACCACTCTTCTAGAATGAGCTTCTAGCCTAAGCATCATAGGTAAAAAAATGCAACACACTCTTTTGGAAGTGCTAAAAATACTTGCATTGCCGGTACCTCTGCAGGATTTTACATTTTAGCATCCTAACAGCCTTACAAAAGGAAGGTACAGAAATCTGCATATAGATCAGTCTCATCCGCATCTTCTTCTTCTTAGGAATTGTTTGAAAAGGGTTAAATTGGCCAGTTTACTGGTCCTGCAAGGAAAAGAGCTTGACATTGTCAGAGTAGGAAATCCTTTCACAGGGAGAGTTGTACCAAACTCCTTTGGAGTGTCTTGACAACCAGTCACTGTCATCTTCCTCCCTGGCTGCCAGAAAAAAGCTGGAAATTCATACAGGATATTGCCTGTCAAGGCACGAGCACCAAGGGCCCAGTTTATTGTGTGCATAATACATGCAGATCTGTAGAGGCATAATAATAGCAAGTGTCCATTAGTCAGCTTCCCATACACCTGAAAGAAAAAAAATGTACCTGACAAAATGTCCCTTACCTTCTTGGTGATGGCTGACTACAAGGATGAAGTGACAATCCTTAGTTCTAAGCACTAAGCAAAGGTCTTGGGGAAAGAAAACTGGAAGTAAGACATGCAAGTAGATAAGGAGTGTACAGCGTTAAGAGGCCTGCAGAAGGGCTGACAATCGAGGTAATGGTACCAGTAAAATAGATTTGGAGGAATAGGTGTGTGTATATACCGGGTCTTGTCCAATCCGTTTAGTGAAAAAGGTAGAACTAGTAGTGCCCTAGGGCACATACCAAAACCCCTCATGGATTTGACAAGGGACAGACTAGGTAGGTAAAATAGTACAAAATATTTTCTTAGGAAATATATAACACGCATGAATAATCACATAAAGAGTATACAAATCACAGGAAATAAAAACACTCAGTAAGGTACCCAACATGCATATCATGGATGATAGATGGTGGTTGCCCAAAAGAACAATGTTGGTGGAGCTATCCACTGTACATTTCAGGTGTGGACACCTTACATGTTTCAGACCTCAAAAGGGTCCTTGTTCAGAGGTATATTTAAGTCAGTTGGGTATCACATTCTATAAAGTAAGGGTGTACAATTAATAGTAAATCAAAACAACATTTTCTTTGCAGTAATTACATTTTAATATATGGTTGCTCCGGAAAAATTGGGAAGGTATGTAAAATACATACTTACAAAGTTGCACAAGCAGAGAAATATGCCTGGTTGAAAAACAGAGAGATTCTTATAGTCAAAATTATGGCTTTGCACCAGATGGCCAGTGTCCTGTTTGGGAGCCGTAGAGGGACCTCAGAGTGACAGAAGCGGAGGAATGCACATGCACAGACAAGATCTCATAATAAGTGTGATGGGAGTCACTTTGGGTGGGGGGCTTAACCCACTTACCTTGGAGAGCACTGGAAACTCCTTGTCCAGCTCCCGCCACAAACCTCACCCCTATGTGTAAATCATCCTGTGTCTATTAGGGCACATTAGTCAGACTCGCTGTACAGCCACACTGGAATGTTGTATATATGTATATATTGTGTGTTGGACTCTTTGCTGGGGTCGTTTCGGGTGTGATTGTATTCCATTGTTCTATTGTTTGTATCTACCTTGTGAGAAATTAATTAAGGAGTGGATATTCGTATGTGTGTTCCTTATTGCTGATTGGACAGTTTACCCCCCCCCCCCCGAATCCAAGGGAGAGGGCATTGTCCTTGAGTAGATATCTGTTACATGTGTTTCAAAAAACAGTTCATGTCAAGTTTTGTAACTGAGCTAGTCTCGTCTGTTTTTTTTAGTTACAATATTCGGCTGTAAAATCTGATATCTGAAGGTTTGAGATTGGAGGAAGCAGTGTACTGACGGAAGCAGTCAAGCAGAGTGTGACGGGGATCCGCTACAATAAGACTTACCTGTAGGTACATTTAATATCTCTTAAACTTGCTGTGTTTAGGAGATAGTCCCACTGGATGCAGCCAGTGACGTTACCGACACATGCGCTCTGAAGGTCCGACATACCGCTCTGGACCTTCAGAGCTCAGTGCTGTAGCTGAAGGCATGCGCAGGAGTGACATCATTGTGCCCCCGGCCACTCATGCAGCTGAAGCCCGCAAACCTGGAAGGAAGATCAGAGGAAGATGGAAGCCCTGTCAATGGTGACAGCACACCGCTGTAGGGCTTCATTCAAAGATGAGTATTTCATTATGTGCTAGTATGTGCTGCAAGCCATGGTTCACTACCGCATTATGTATGTAGAGAATGCATTATGGTAAAAAAAAAAATTACCTTTTACAACTGGTTTTCTGCAGTAATTTGCCATTAAATGTGAACTGAACCTCATCTAAGTCACAACAATAGACACACATTATGGGGGATATTTGCTAACACTGGAGAGTGCAAAATCTGGTGCAGCTCTTCATAGAAATCAATCAGCTTCCAGGTTTTATTGTCAAAACTTAATTGAACAAGCTAAAGTTAGAAGCTGAGTGGCTACCATGCACAGCTGCACCATATTCTGTGTGCCTGAGTTTAAGTGCCACACTGGGGTGGCTTCAAAGTCGCCTGACTCTCGTCTGACTCTGAATTCGCTCCGTACAGTGCAACTTTAGAGCGGCTTGCAAAACGACTTCTGTAAAGAAGTCAATTAAAGCCGTTCTGAAGTCGTCCCCTAAGTAGTACAGAAACCTTTTTCTAAGTCGGAAAGACCTGAGTCGCTCCTATTAGAATGGTTACATTGTACTGAATGGAGCAAGACTTGACAGGTCCCCTTTGTGTGAAACGCCACTAAGTATTAAAGTGATTGTAAAGGTAAAATTATGAGAGGGGGAGCTTAACACAGAAGGTTTTTTACCTTAATGCAAAGAATGCATTAGGTAAAAAAAACTTCTGCCTTTACAACCACTTTAAAGGCAGATAGATTTTTATGTGTGCAGAAGCCTGCCTTAGCCCCATATTACTTACCTAAGCCCCATCTCAATCCAGCGATGTTGCACAAGAGCCACAAAGTTCAGGCACTCTCCCTCCTTATTGGCTGAGATGGCAGCAGGCGTCAGTAAGTGAGCCAATGAATTGAGAGAGGGGAGGGGCCTTGCCGTGGCTCTGTGTCTAAATATCAACTGATGGATGCCTACACACTTTGAGATTAGTGTTGAGCAGAATACGCCATATTCGATTTCGCGATATATCACGAATATATAGCCGAATATTCGAGAAATATTTGCTAAATTCGAATATTCGTGATATTTTATCGAAATTAAATGTTTGCGAAATTTCGCTATTGCGAATGCGAAAATAATTGTGAAATTTCGACAACTGCGGTAGGAGCACTCTGATTGGCTCAGAATATTCGTGATATTTTATCGAAATTTCGCAAAATGCGAATGCGATATTTATTGCGGAATTTTGACAACTGCGGTAGGAGCCCTCTGATTGGCTCAGAATATTCGTGATATTTTATCGAAATTTCGCGAAATGCGAATGCGATATTTATTGCGGAATTTCGACAACTGCGGTAGGAGCCCTCTGATTGGCTCAGAATATTCGTGATATTTTATCGAAATTTCGCAAAATGCGAATGCGATATTTATTGCGGAATTTCGACAACTGGCTCAGAATATTTGTGATATTTTATCGAAATTTCGCAAAATGCGAATGCGAAATTGATTGCGGAATTTCGACAACTGTGGTAGGAGAACTCTGATTGGCTCTGATGCAAAAGAAGGGCGGAGAAAATAATAGCGCAATAATCCTATTGCCGAATATTCGCATTGCGAAATTCGAGATATTCGCGAATACTCGAATATGCCATATTCGAGCCGAATATTCGCAATACGAATATTCGTGAGCAACACTATTTGAGATAACTTTATATCCCTTTCCAGCCATATGCAGATCAACTACTCTTGATCGTATGTCTTCAGAGAGCTCCTTTTTGAAAGGCATGGTTTACATCAGCTGATGCTTCTTACAAACAGCAATCTAAAAATGTTTGAGTGTCTTTTATCAATCAAAATGGCTCTAAACCCCACCTCCAAACTAATTTTATTATTGAACTCCAGGTGTACCTGCTACAGACTCCAGTTAGCTTTGTTGAGATAATTAGGGTATGCGTTAACTTACTTTTTCCTTCATCATTGTGAATGTTGTGTTCAATAAAGACATGAGAAATTAGAACTGTTTGTGTGTTATCATCTTATTGTGCATTTTGTAAGCATAAGCATATTGTGCTTGTCTATTAGATGAGAATCAAATAAATGTTTATGGCAAATTACTGCAGAAAGGTATTCCAAGGTGTTCACATACATTTTCTTGGCACTGTACATACATTCAATAAAAGTATTAGAAATACAGATTATTTTTTATTTTTTTTAATCTCATGTTATGAGTAATTCAAAAGGACTCCAATTAAAACAGTTTAACAAAATGAAATACTTTCAGTCCTAAAACAGTAACATTTTAAATTTACGTCAAATTTTAAGTATTATGTTAATGATATTTATTGGAGGCATTAGAATTCCCAATTGAGCTGTTGAAAAATACAATCAGGAGAAGAAATTATCTAACTGGCTCGGAAAGATTTTGCTTGTTAAGTGTCAAAAGGCTTGATGGACCCTAACAAATTTATTTCTGAAAATTTATAATAGAAGAAAATGCTAAAATGATCTAATTGACAAACCCATTGGACCAAAATCTACAATGTAAGATAATTAAAAACATTACCCAGAAATTATGGTGAGAAACAGAAAATGACAGCATGTCTACAATACTTAGAACAAAAACTTATGAACACCTCCCAGCCTTTTTTTCCAGAAGGGTAGATATTAGTAAGCCTGAGCTTGATTGTATTAGTATACGGTAAGCTTGTGCATGCTTTGAGTAGTTAAGCATTTGGCTTAGCAGAGTTTTTTTATCTTTTGTATTTTATCCAGTGGAGATTTCTACTTTCAGATATGACCCACTCTCAGACACACCAGACACTGTATGCAAAATCTGCACTCAGTTTCACCAGAACTAGGCAATCCACTGTCTTCTACTTGAGATTAATCCAAGCTGTTGAGGGGCAATACATATTTTTAATACTTCACAGGTTGTTTAATTGGTATCCAATTCACAGGAAAGTTACATTATGACATGCTGTATTCATAAGACTTTATTGGGGTTCAGTTTTGCTTTGGATAATGATGGATCACTTTTGGAAGTAGGATGCATTTCTTTGAAGAATTGACAGTGGATGTATAAGAAAATTTAAGGCGGCCATACTTGGATCAAAATTTGGCTGGTTCAGTAGGGACCAGTCGAATTCCTGGTTGTACAGAAGTCCATCTATTGGGATCGACAGGCATAGACTGTTGTGTAAGGAGACAGTTTGTGGGGATAGACAGTTTGTGCTTAATGTGCAAAATACAGGGGTGAAATTAAGGGTCTAATAGATCCCTTATGTGTGCGCATTATAAAATGAAAAGCTTGCAATACATATTGAGTATTGCTGTGCATGTCAGAATGAGGGCAATAATTCTAGAGCTTCCATTTATGGTTAATTCTAAAGTGATGACTTATCATAGTATCACTTATAAATGTGGTGTGAAGTGGAAGGAAAATGATAAATGGTTTTCATAATTTTTAAAAAAAAAAAATTCTGAAAAGTGTGACGTGCATTTGTATTCAGCCCCCTTTACTTTGATACCCCTAACTAAAATCTAGTGAAACCAATTGCCTTCATAAGTCACCTAATTAGTAAAATAGAGTCCATTTGTGTGTAATTTATCTCAGAATAAATACAGCTGTACTGTGAAGGTCTCAGAGGTTTGTTAGAGAACGTTAGTGAACAAACAGCATCATAAAGGCCAAGTAACACACCAGATAGGTCAGGGAAAAAGTTGTGGAGAAGCAGGGTTAAAGCAGGGTTAGGTTATAAAAAAAAATATTCAATCCATCATCTAAAAATGGAAAGAGTATGGCACAACTGCAAACCTACCAAGACATGACTGCCAACCTAAATTGACAGGCTGAGCAAGAAGAGCATTAATCAGAGAAGCAGCCAAAAGGCTCATGGTAACTCTGGAGGATCTGCAGAGATCCAGAGCTCAGATGAGAGAATCTGTCAACAGGACAACTATTAGTCATGCACTCCACAAATCTTGCCTTTATGGAAGAGTTGCAAGAAGAAAGCCATTGTTGATAGAAAGCCATAAGAAGTCCCGTGTGCAGCTTGAGAGAAGCCATGTGGGGGGGACAGCAAACATGTGGAAGAAGGTACTATTTGAACTATTTGCCCTAAAAGCAAAAACGCTATGTGTGGCGCAGAAAACTAACTGCACATCACCCTGAACACACCATCCCCACCGAGAAACATGGTGGTAGCAGCATTATGTTGTGGGAATTCTTTTGTTCAGCAGGAACAGGGAAGCTCGTCAGAGTTGATGGGAAGATGGATGGAGCCAAATACTGGCAATCTTAGAATAAAACCTGTCTACAAAAGACTTGAGGCGGGGCAGAGGTTCATCTTCCAGCAGGACAACGGTGCTAAATATACAGCCAGAGCTACAATGGAATGGTTTAGATCAAAGCATATTCATGTGTTAGAATGGCCCAGTCAAAGTCCAGACCTAAATCCAATTGAGAATATGTGGCAAGACTTGAAAATTGTTTTTCACAGGTGCTCTTCATTCAGTCTGACAGAGCTTGAGCTATTTTGCAAAGAAAATTGGGCAAAAATGTCACTCTCTAGATGTGCAAATCTGGTAGAGACATCCCAAAAAGACTTGCAGCTGTAATTGCAGTAAAAGATGATTCTACAAAGTATTGGAGGGTGGGTGTAATTGTGTGGGGGTGTGGGAGGGGGGGGGGGTTGAATACAAATACATGCCACACTTTTCATATATTTATTTTTTTAAAAATATTGAAAATCATTTATCGTTTTCCTTCAACTTCACAATTATGTGCTTCTTTGTGTTGGACTATCACACAAAAATACCAATAAAATACATTTATGTTTTTGCTTGTGACATCACAAAATGTGGAAAATGTAAAGAGGTATGAATGCTTTTTCAAACCACTGTATGTGTGCTAAAACTGAGAGCATTTTTAGAAAATATAGATTTGATAAACAGTAGCACAAATATTGTTACAAAAAATTGAAACTACTACCATTTTGCTCTTTTAGTCTATGCTTTCAGAAAATATATCATGTTTTGGGATTTTAAGTGGACTTTCATGTGAAAAAAAAGTGCATTTTAGTATGTGTGAGCTAAATGAAAAAAAAATTCTTTGGTAGCGAAAGGGTTATTAGTAGACATTCGTCCGAAAATCTGAATGGATTTAGGTCAAAACTGTCATTGAAGGCTTATGGTGTCTGTCGAATGTTCTAAGAAGATTCGACGGAGCAGCTAAACTGTACGACACTGCAATCGTACATATGAGGTCGAATGTTCCGCCTACAAGCTATAGAAGAATTCTAATGTTGTATGACTAGTAATAATTATATTTATAAACTATTATTACTAGTCAACCAACATTTGAATTCTTCTATAGCCTATGGGCGAAGCATTTGATTTCAATTGCAGCGTCGTACAGTTTAGCTGCTTGTCGAATCTTCTTAGAACTTTCGACAGACACCATAAGCCTTCAATGACAGATTCGATGTTTGTATCTTTTTTACTGCTTCGTCAAATCTTCGTCGTTCATGCCGAATAGTCCACCCCAACACTGTCTCTATAATGTCGAATCTTTTCTCTCTATGTCAAATCTTTCCTCTCTATGTAGAATAATCTTGGACTAATAGAGTTAAGGTTAGGCACATTCGACCACAGATTCGATAAACACAGATCAATATTGTCAGCGTCATGTCGAATCTCCTAACTATATCGAACTGTTGTAGCAACAAAAACGAAAATAAAGGATTTTTTTATGTCGGATCTTTCGGATTTCGGACTCTGCCCGTTCGTTTTCGTTTGTTAAAATGCTAACGAAAATACCCGAAATTTGGACGAAAATGCATTCGGACGAAAACGAATACACATGTCTAGTTAATAGATAAAATAGAAAAACAGAAATGCTACAGCTTGCTGCAGTATTTACCTTCAACCCATAGTTTTCCTTTTCAGTACTTATTTTCTATGACAAGCTTCAGTTTTTTGGGGCTGAACGATGACCAGTATCATAAGATAGTTTGAGCTCAGGTCGTAATGGGTCCACCCTCAGCCTGCACCTGGAGAGTGAAGCAGAAGCAGCACAGTGATGAGGCCATCACTCTGTCATACTGCTTTCTCCTCTTGTCAGCATCATCCTCATGCTGCTTTATTATCTTCTGCTGCGCTCCTACACTGTTTGCATTAAAACAATGCATCTAAATTATGTGTTAATGTCTTTATGATGGTTTAAAATTTTGGAAAATAAAAAAAGGACCTGTAGCCAGTACCCCTGACTCTCTTCAAATAAACTAAAATAATTATAATTTTGGTGAATATTGTGTTTTCTAAACAAATGATTCATAAAGAAACAACTTTTGAGTCCAGTTTGAATTTGAATTGCAGAAGAGAATCTTGTGTGGTTTGTGCATCTCTTTTAGTGACCTGCTACATTTCCAACCACTCCTTTACTGTAACTGATTATTTTCAAATTAAAGAAGAAATCAGGCAACCTACTATTATGTATTGGATTGTGTAAGGAAATTGGAAGATTCAGAGTGTTCCAAATAAACTGAAACAATGCACTGGATAGAATAAAGCTCATGCATGACCTTAATATTGATAGTTGAATTTTAGGTTGAATGTATTGGAATGATTTAATGTGTAAAAAATGTCAAAGAACGTAATTTCCCAAACTTCCAAACACGTATCTATCATCGGAAAATGTTAGTTTCAATGTTGCTGTGTGAAAAAATATCACCGATTACATTTCAAAAACATGTGAACATGCTTAGTGTTTAACCAATACCAAATAGTGAACATACTGCACAGTTCCAAAAATATGTCACTGATAGAAGGTGGACTCGACTGCCAAAATGTATTCAAATTTCAGGCAAAAAATCTCCATCGTTTTAACTTCCATAAAATAAAGCTTAAATCATTCTTTCCTATTCCACATGGCAACAGGGCTAACAATTTCCAAAAGAAATATGTATTTGTACAGTATTTTGTTATGATATCTTACTCAGCATTGCACAGAGAATGGACAAAGATTGCCAGACACATGGCTTCAGTTTAATGCAGCCCTGAAAGCATTTAAAACCTACAGTGTGATTTCTCTGGTACATTTTGTGGTTTGGGAATGGTTGTAAGGGACTAAAAAAATAACTCAAACAAATGCATCCAGATGTAGTCACTCTATGTTCAATTACCATATTTTGGGTGTTTATTTCTATTATAAAACATCTAGTAGCCTGCTATGAAGCAAAATACCTACCTCAAGCTACAATTCACATAGGGAATTTCAGAAAACGGAAAGTCAAAATATGTTTTGGCAAGGTTATGTAAATTGTTCAAGCAGTTCTGTACATTGTTTATTTGGTAACAAATCTTACCTGGATTTAACTGGTATCTCAAAGCTTAAATCTCATTTTGATATTGTAGAAGTGTTTTTCTGCTAGTGGAGTTGTTGGAGGATTCCACATAGGATATATCAAGTCTCTGATGTGAGGCCGATTGGCAGAGAGGGCGCCCCTTGCGGCTAAGTGCAGCGCTCCCCTGGGAGTGATACAGGGGATACGGTGCCCAAAGGTGCACGGGTTGCCAGTAGTGCTGCAACAGGCTGGTAAGCAGAATGTAGCTGGGGTGCGCTGGGTAGCGATGTCAGTAGCCGCGCAAGAAGAAGTCCCGAGTAGGCGTTTGCAGGGTAAACCAGGAGCAGGGTTCGCAGCCAGACCAGAGGTCATATGCCAGGAGACAGTCCAAGAGCAAACAGGAGCAAGCTGGGTCATAAACAGTGGGCAGTGGATTGAAGAATAGTCAGCCAAGCCAAGGTCAGAGCGAGGAGATAATCGGGATCACAGGTCAAGCCAAAAGCAGAGGTCAAGCCAGGAGTTACAAGGAAAACAAACACAGGAACACAGAAAGCTGACGACAATCCAGCAAATCGGGTCAGACAGTGGCAGCCTTTTATAGGCCAGCAGGGGGATCCACCTGTCACATGATGTGCCTCTGGCGGCCATTTCTTCTACTGGCAACATTGCCAGTACTTCCATGGCCATTTCCCTGACACAGCCTTTGGCCATTTCTTCTACTGGCAAGATTGCCAGTACCTCCATGGCCATTCCCCAGACACAGCCTTCAGCCATTTCTTCTACTGGCAAGAATGCCAGTACTTCCATGGCCATTTCCATGACAGGATACCTCTACAATTTGAAAACATAAAGCAAATAAAAACCTAGTAATAGATTCCATAATTTCCCCACACTGTCCAAAACTGAAAAAATTGTGTTTAATTTGAAGTTGGACTTTATCTGGAGAAAATGCACCAGAGCAGAACAACCTGACAGTGTGTAAGGAATTTGTATGGCCAGTGAGCTGTAGCTATGAACATTCAAACTGCTAGCTCTTGTTAAACATGTTAAGAGGCATTCTGCAATAAAAGTCTATACTGTCAAGGTGCCACCCATGTTTACATTTCTGTTGGGAGACAACCTGCAGTAAAAAGGGAGGGAGGCGCTGATGGCATTGCTAGTGCTGGTCATCTAGGCATTGCCCTGCTGCAATTGCCGGCACCCGCGGCACCTCACCCAGGTGACCATCACACTAACGTAAAAGAGCTGAGGAAGGAGAAGATATTAAGCCCTCAATCGAGCCGTGCTGTATCTGAGATCTGTGTTGGAAGGGAAAATGGGGGGGGGGGGGGATTTGTGGGTGGCATTTGTACAGCTGGGAGAAGGGGGGAATTGTTATGGCAGGAAAAGATGATTTACAGTGAATGGAGGGATAGGGGGCTTGAGATAGGATTGGGGAGCATTCCTGTCAAGGATGTGGGGGTGGGAGGGGGTGCACTGCTGACCCTTGAACACTGTACACTGCTCACCCCTGAACATTGCACTCTATATGATGCACACTCCAGAACCCTGCACTCTGTATGTTGCGCACTCCTGAACTCTGTACTCGAGTGCACACCTGAACATTACACACCCCTAAACCCTGCATTCTATACAATGCGCATCCCTGAACCCTGCACTCTGTACACTGCTCACCGCTGAACCTTTCACTCTGTACACTGAACTCTGCACTCCGTACGCTGTACATTCCTGAACTCTGCAATCGGTACACTGCACACCCTTGAACTCTGCAATCTATAAACTGTGCACCCCTGAACTCTGCACCCTATACACTGATCACCTATAAACTCTGCACTCTGTACACTGCGCACCCCTGAACTCAACACTCTGTAGGCTGTACGCCCATGAACTCTGCACTCTGTACCCTGCTTACCCCTGAACTCTGCACTCTATACACTGCTTACCCGTGAACTTTGCACTCTATACACTGCGCACCCCTGAACTCTGCACTCTGTAGGCTGTACACCCATGAACTCTGCACTATGTACCCTGCTTACCCATGAACTCTGCACTCTATACACAGCTTAACTATGAACTTTGCACTCTATACACTGCTTACCCATGAACTCTGCACTCTATACACTGCTTACCTATGAACTCTGCACTCTATACACTGCGCACACCTAAACACTTTACATTGCACACCCCTGAAATCTGCACTTTATACACCTCGCATCCCTGAACCCTGCATTATGTACACTGCACACAGCTGAACTCTGCACTCTTTACACTGTGCACCCCTGAACTCTGCCTTCTGTACACAGCGCACTCCTGAACTCTGCACTGTTTACACTGCACACCCCTAAACTCTGCACTTTGTACTCTGCACACCCCTGAACTCTGCGCCCTATACACTGAGCACCTCTGAACTCTGCACTCTGTACACTGTGCACCCCTGAACTCTGCACCCTGTACGTTGTACATCCCTGAACTCTGTACTCTGAACTCAGCACATGCGCACCCCTAAAACCTGCACTCTATACAATACGCACCCCTGAACTCAGCACTCTGTACATTGTTCACCCCTGAACCTTTCACTTTGTGCACTGCACACCCCTGAACTCTGCCCTCTGTATGCTGCACACCCCTGAACTCTGCAATCAGTACACTGCGCACCCTTGAACTCTGCACTCTACACACTGTGCACACCTGAACCCTGCACTTTGTAATCTGAGAACCCCATAACTCCTGAAATCTGCACCCTTTACACTGCGCACCCCTGAACTCTGCACTCTATACGCTGTGCACCTCTAAATTCTGCATTCTATACATTGCGCACCCCAGAACTTTGCACTCTGTACACTGCACACCCCTGAACTCTGCACTCTGTACAACCCTGAACTCTGCTCGATGTACACCTCTGAACAATACACCCTGTACCCTGCACACCCCTGAACTCTGCACTCTATACACTGCGCACCCCTGAACTCTGCACTCTATTCACTGCATGCTTCTGAACTCTGCACTCTATACACTGCACCCACCTGAACTCTGTACATTGCGCAACCCTGAAATCTGCACTTTATACACTGCGCACCCCTGAACCCTGCATTGTGTACACTGCACACTTCTGAACTCTGCACTGTATACACTGCACATCCCTAAACTCTGTACACTATACACTGCGTACCTCTGAACTATGCACTCTTTACACTATGTTATACATACTGCCACCCGCCGCTGATGGGGTAAGTTACGGACTGACTGTCAAACAGCAGGGGAGTGGGTGCCGCTTCGGGGGATATGCCAATCGGGGGGGGGGGGTGGGATTGGTTGGTGTTTTGCTTAAATATATTAAGGAAAATAAAAATAAATTCCCAATATTTCATTTTTACTAGGCTTTCTAATCAATTTGCTCATCTTTATTAGAAAATGCATGGTGAATACGGTAATTATTAAAAATGTAAAACAGTGAAAGCACAGCAGCTCCAAAGCATGGTGGCTGCATTTTAGACTCATGTTGGCACTGAGCAGCAATACTGTAAGAGGAAATATTCAGTGCCAGCAAGAGTTTATTCGTACTCGACTAAGTAAAATAAAAAAAAATCAGCAAAAGTTGTAGGCTGATTTTTAGTCTATGAAGTTTTACACGGGATTATAGTCTCGCAGGTTTGTTAATGTGGATTTCCATGATTGAGTGGAGTGAGAAGTATGCACAAAGTAGTTGTGTACACAAAGTAGCTGACTGGAACTCCAATAAAACATGGACATCTATGCTGCACACTGTGTCCTAAGTAATTATTGTTAAAGATATGAATCAATTAAGTTGTTAAACAAAGGCATTTGCAAAATGAAAGAGCGCAGTAATAATTTTCTATAGCTTTCGGTAATAAATATTCATACAAATGCATGAAAGAGAAGAGATTTTAAGCGGTCTGAATTGCATCAAGGAAAACTTTTATCATCATTTCAAAAGTAAAGCAAACAGATGAAATATTTGAAATACATTTGCAATGTGTGCAGTTATCTCACAGGATATCTCTACACTCTGTGAAAACTCAGAAGCAGCTCTAATTAATTTAGATACTTTTCTAAAGCTACTTTGTGTATTGATTTCTTGTTTTTTTTATGTGGTTATTTAAACATAGTATATACCACAACAAAAATTAAAATGTTCATATTAATAAAAAGCCAAATTATATCTAAAACAACTTTTTTCTCAGTTTCGGATAGAGTAGGTTTTTTTTTTTTTTGCAGTCAGTGTCCAACTGAGGTGATTTTTTTCCTTTTTTCTCTGCCGAAAAACACAACTATAATGCCTCGTACACACAATCGTTTTTTCCGTCAGGAAAACTGCCATGAGAGCTTTTGGCTGGGAATCCCAGCCGTGTGTATGCTCCATCGCAGTTTTCCTGACAGGCTGACTTTTTCCCGTCGGAAAAACCGGTCGTGTGCAAGCTTTTCCGAGGGGAAAAAAAACGTACATGTTCAGAATCAAGTATGAGACAAGATGGCTCGTTCTGGTAAAACTAGCGTTCAGAATGGAGATAGCACATTCTTCACGCTTAACGGACTAAAAAGCACGAAGACTGAAAAGCGCAAATCGTCTCTCACTAAACTTTTACTAACACGAGGATCAGCAAAAGCAGCCCAAAGGGTAGCGCAGTTTGAATGGAACTTCCCCCTTATAGTCCTGTCATACGTGGTGTACGTCACCACGCTTTGGACGGGCAGTATTTGGCCTGAACGTGTGTATGCAAGGCAGGCTTGAGAGGAATCCCGTTGGGAAAAACAATGTTTTTTTTCCTGCCGAGAAAAACGGTTCTGTGTACGAGGCATAAGAAAAAATTCATGTGCGAATTTCCGCAAATTTCCTTAACCACTTAAGACCCGGACCAAAATGCAGGTAAAGGATCTGGCCACTTTTTGCGATTTGGCACTGCGTCGCTTTAACTGACAATTGCGCGGTCGTGCAACGTGCCTCCCAAACAAAATTGCCGTCCTTTTTTTCCCACAAATAGAGCTTTCGTTTGGTGGTATTTGATCACCTCTGCAGTTTATATTTTTTGCGCTATAAACAAAAATAGAGCGACAATTTTGAAAAAAATAATTGCTATAGTAAATATCCCCCAAAAATATATAAAACAACAATTTTTTTCCTCAGTTTAGGCCGATATGTATTCTTCCACCTATTTTTGGTAAAAAAAAGATCACAATAAGTGTTTATCAATTGGTTTGCGCAAAATTTATAGTGTTTACAAAATAGGGGATAGCTTTATTGCATTTTTATTAATATTTTTTTTTTACTACTAATGGTGGCGATCAACAATCTTTTTTGTGACCGCGACATTATGGTGGACACATCGGGCAATTTTGACACATTTTTGGGGCAATTGTAATTTTCACAGCAAAAAATGCTATATGAATGCATTGTTTACTGTGAAAATGACAATTGCCGTTTGGGAGTTAACCACTAGGGGGCGCTGAAGGGGTTAGGTGTGACCTCATATGTGTTTCTAACTGTAGGGGGGTGGGGCTGGACGTGTGACGTCATTGATTGTGTTTCCCTATATCAGGGAACACACGATCAATGACAGCGCCACAGTGAAGAACTGGGAAGCTGTGTTTACACACAGCTTTCCTCGTTCTTCAGCTCCGGGGACCGATCGCGGGACTCCAGCGGGAATCAGGTTCGCGGGTCCCGCGGCCGCGGTCACGGAGCATCAGACCGGATCGCAGCCGCGCGTCACGGTTGGGCACTTAAAGAGGACGTACAGGTACGTGCTTGTGCTCAGCCTTGCCATTCTGCCGACGTATATGTGCAGGAGGCGGTCCTTAAGTGGTTAAGATCGCCATAGATGATTCAAATCTTGGCCAAATCTCAAACCATGTATGGGTAGGCTAAATGTACCCAACCAAGTTGATTGATCAAAAGAGGAAGAGGTAATAGCTTTTTAAAAAGTGTTGTATGATTCTATTAACTGCCTGTTCTCTGCTATTTAGTAGACATGTGCATTCGTTATCGTCTGAATGCATTTTCGACCGAATTTCTGGGATTTTCGTGTTTGTTTTAACTAAAAACATACGAATCTAAGAAGATTCAACGAAGCAGCTAAAATGTACGATGCCGTGATCGTACATTTCCAGTCAAATGCCCCTGCCTATAGGCTATAGAAGAAATCTAATGTTGATTGACTAGTAATAATAATTAAGAAATATAATTATTACTAGTCAAACAACATTAGAATTGTACTATAGCTTTTGGGGGAGGAGCTTTCTGACCGGAAATGTAGGATTGCGGCGTTGTATAGTTTAGCCGCTTCATCAAATCTTCTTAGAACATCCGACAGACACCATAAGCCTTCAACTGACAGATTCAACCTTAATTAATTTGGATTTTCGTACAAATGCATTTTTTAACAAAACAAAATAAATAAAAATGAATTTGAGGAGTAACTAAATAAATACATTTTTCGGACGAAACCGAAATTCCGTAAACAAAATATTTCAGCGTGCACATGTCTACTATTTAGTTGACTTATTTTAAATGTATTGTTTTGCATTAAAGTGGTTGACTTAAAGTATGAACAAAGCATGCCCATCTGTAGTGTGTACTTGTCTCAATTCCGTCACTTTTGACAAGTTTTCCTGACACCAAAAGGTAAAAAGGTAGCAGGGAGGGAGTTCTAGCACACAGCCTGTGGCTGACAGCCTCAGCTCTATTATTGCGTGCTGTGTGAAGGGGATGTGTCCCTTCCCTCCAATCAGCTCCCTCACTAAGTGTAACTTAAGCTCTCCACCCCCTGTTTTCTCAAAGCTCAGGCAAGCTGTATAAATTCTGCACTTTGAATGGACGTAGAGAAGAGAAGACCGCAGATAAACAGGTACAACTTATGTAAGAGGAGTTGTTACAACTCTGTTTAGCACCTGAGGTTAACCACTTCACTAGGTATGTGTAATGCCGCATCCACACGATCTGGCTTTTGCCCGGCCAAATCACATCGGAATTTCTACGGAATTCCATCGGAAAAAAATAGAACATGTTCTATATCTAAACTCCGATGGAATTTATTGGATTTTCCGATGAAAAAACTCAGATGGGGCTACACACGATCGTAAAATCCGATGGAAAAAGTCCATCTGACTTTTTCCATCGGATTTTCCGATCGTGTGTAGCCCCATCTGAGTTTTTTCATCGGAAATTCCAATGAATTCCACCGGAGTTTAGAAATTCTGATTGTGTGTACGGGTTTCCAACCACTTTAAAATAGGAAATTTAAAGTACACTACACACTAACCAAGAAAAATAGCATGTAAAGATTCACCATTGTAAATATACAGTGTAATTAAAGACCATTTTAACGTTTTGTTTTTTTAAAGCAGCTTTTAAATTGAGTAATAGGATGTGTACTCAGCCAATTGATCAGATATAGAGGAATTGGAACATGCAGTTTAATATACAGGTGCAAAGAAGAACTAATATTGCATAACAGGATCAGAATTAAAGGATCAAAGAGCATACATACACTGCAGAAAAATACAAATCTGATTATGCAAGTTGCAATTATGAAAGTTAAATCTCTGTGGCTTAAGCAGGGCGACATGTGGCTGCATAACATTGTCTCTATAAGACTCATAACAACAGACAGTCAAGCTACGAATTACTACTTTAGTAAAACAGCTCAGTACACAACTACTTAAAATTATTCTCATTAACAACATCCTTCTCGGTGAAAACCAGGGAAGCTTTGAAACACAGATAAACAGCTTGAGGGATCCAAGAGCCTACAAGGTAAAAACAGTACTTTGGTAGCAATGAAGGAAGGGCTCTCTCTGCACAGTAGCTAGGTTTTTCAGCCTGCACACCAGTTCTGAGAGTGGAGGGCCACTCATCTGGCTAGAGATCATATGCCCAACTTCTGTTTTATAAGGCCCCATGCACACGAGATGCTGGTAAACTCGAGTTCAGAGGCATTTGGGCATTTTTTTCAACAGCCCCTGAACACATTTAATGTTATCCTATGTGTCCATGCACACATTCACGTTTTTTTGCGTTTTAAAGCAGTTGGGTTTAGGCTCGTTTTTTCAGACGCAAAATTTTGGGTTCAGAAGCAAACGTTTTTGCGTTTCAAAGCTTTGGGAGGGTCTACAATGTCTTTGTTATGAACGCTGATAGCCGCAAACACGGTAAAACGCTGCTAAACGCGGTAAAACGCAGCTAAACGCGGCAAAACGAAGCAAAACGGGAACTCTGCTACTATTATAAACTATAAAAGGTCTCCTCTAGCATGTGTGATGTTTGTACTAATTAATCGGCACAAACACAAACTTAGACAAGTACAGTAGAGAGAATAGTTGAGAAAATCAGTAAGTCTCCTTTTGAGAATAGCAAATGATTATTGTTGGCAAATGTAAGTGGAAGCAGTACTGGCAAGAGGCATCGGCCGATCCTGAAAGCATTCCATCGGCTCATGAGCCACTCAGAATTCTTTCAAGCATACCAGGGTTATGGCCGATATTTTCAGCCTTGACCTGGGTAAACCACTTGCAAACTGAAGCGTATATTTACGGATAGCGGTTGGCAAATGGATAAAACTCCATAGTCTCAGTCTGTATAAACAGAATAATAATTATATCAAATATGCAAAACAATCTTTCTAGGGTTTGACCTGTCTTAGGACCCAAAATGTATTTAACATTTATTATGGACATGATAAAATTACAATATTTTGTGTTGGTTGAATTTATTGTTCCCTGTTTATTGGACCAGTGCCACATTACGCAAATCCTTGTAAGCGAAAAATAAATAAGTACATTATGAAAGAACTGTGTTCTAGGCTTTGTTTCAGATGTAAAGGTTAGAGGGCACACATTCAAGCTACACTACTTGTTATCTTTATGGGGCTGCAAAAGAAACATGACGGTTCATATTAGACATATGGATTATGATTCTGTGAAAAAGTCAAAGCCTATGGGATCATCTAGCTAAAAGAAAATAGAAAGACAAAATTCTTCTCAACATCACTCAAGAAGACAACCATTCTAGCCTTCTCATGTAAACTGTTATTTTATTTGTTATGCTATATTTTGTCATTTCTGTTTTTGCATGATAATAATCCTAAAGTAACAATTACACTTAAAGTGGATGTAAACCCAATGTCACAATGTAGAGAATACAATTTCCTATCATCTGTGCCCAGTCTTGTCACACAGAGTTAACCCAGCGCTGAGCAATCCTCTTTTTATTGTTCAGTGAAATAAAACAGACTTCCAGATAAAGACCAAAGTCCTTGCTTGAGTGACAGGTTATTTACATATTTCGTGCACTAGCTTGCATACATGCTTCTTGTCTATGTATATTCTGATGGCTGTTTACACTGAACTGTGGATCACCCCATATTTTAAAAACATTTATACAAAACACAGGAAAGACAGCCAATCCTGGGAGAGCTGGATGGGAGAGGAGAGGAGGAGAGAGAGGGGAATGTGAATTGTGCACTTTACAGAAGCTGTGCATGTCTGCAAGCTAGTGCACGAGATATGTAAATAACCTGTCACTCAAGCAAGGACTTTGGTCTTTATCTGGAAGTCTGTTTTATTTTACTGAACAATAAAAAGATGATTGCTCAGCGCTTGGGGGTTATTTACTAAAGGCAAATCCACAGACACTTTTTATAAGTAATGATACTGGCCTTTTTTTTACCACCGTGGAACTACTGATGGTCCTGAGTATTTTTTCATGTCAAAACAGCTTACTTTAGGTCATTGATGCTATCAAAATGTGTACTTTTAGGCCTGTCTATCATTGCAGTTGTAAGCGGCTCCAAGAACAGATGGTTAGCAACAAGTGAATGGTGTGCTTAGAGCACCTCAAAATTGAAAATGGCCCCATCAATGTTAAACAACAAATATGGCACCAAAATAAATGAAAACCCCAAAATACATCTTCCTTAAACTAACAAGCAACTTTTTTTAAAGAAACCTAGCAGCAAAAATGTAAAATAATTTTGGAATAGGCAGGACAGCAGCTAAAGATGACTGCTGCCCTTAACATCAACCACAAACTACAACTCAGACAAACCAGCTGCCTATAATAAGAACAAAAAAGCCAGCAAATGGTGGGGTAGATTCAGTAAGATATACACATTTTTTACGTAGGCGCAGGGCACCGTTTTTGCCCTGCGCCCCCGCAAATTTTCTGCGCTACCCTCGATTCACGGAGCAGTAGCTCCGTAAATTGCGTGGGCGCTCCGGCAAAATGCCCGGCGTAAGCGAGCGCAATTTAAATGATCCCGTAGGGGACGGGAATCATTTAAATTAGGCGCGTTCCCACGCCGAGCGTAGGGCGCATGCTCCGTCGGGAAACTTTCCCGACGTGCATTGCGGCAAATGACGTCGCAAGGACGTCATTTGCTTCAAAGTGAACGTGAATGGCGTCCAGCGCCATTCACGATTCACTTACACAAACTACGTAAAATTTAAACTTCGCAACGCGGGAACGACGGGTATCCTTAGCATTGGCTGCCCCTGCTATTAGCAGGAGCAGCCTTACGCTAAACACGCCGTACGCAAACGACGTAAACTGCGTACGCAGGGCGCGCGTACCGTAGTGAATCGGCGTTAGTATGCAATTTGCATACTCTACGCTGACCACTACGGGAACGCCACCTAGCGGCCTGCGTAATAATGCAGCCTAAGATATGAGGGCATAAGAGCCTTATGCCACGCATATCTTAGGCTGTAGTCGGCGTAACGAGCTCTCTGAATCAGGAGAAGTCGTTACACCGGCGCAAGTAAGCAATTGCGCTGTGTAACTATGGTTACGCAGACGCAACTGCTCTCTGAATCCGGGCCGGTGTGTTTAATGAAAGTACTAGCAACCAGGGGCGTACCTAGAGCATTTGGCACCCGGGGCGGATCCTACATCTGGCACCCCCCCCCCCCCCACACTTTTAAACATTGCCTTTTGTAGTCCACCATGCATGATTTACTGGAGTACATACTGTATTGAGATTTGGATAAACAAGCCTTGCATTTTTTGAGACATTTATTTCTGGTTATATAATTTACTTAGGAATAAAGGACACATTAGATGGACTTTGAATTAAATTTACGGTTTGTCATTGGATATTTACCACGTTAAAGGAGAAGTCTGGCCTGAGCTGTTTAGGCTGGGCTTCTCCTATGGGTCACAGGAGTGCAATTTGTTTTGCACTCCTGTGACCCGTTTTTAGCTGAGATCGGTATGAAGTCCACTCTCCGCTGACGTCACTGCCATCAGTCGGGATCCGTCAGCTGCCCTGATTGATGGCAGTCTCAGCGTGCCTCTCCCTGCCCCTGAGACAGCCTCATCCTACCCCTCCGCGGCGTAGCGCTCCAATGAGTGTGGAAAAGCAGAGAAGGAAGATGCTGACTGACAGCAGCTTTCCTCTCAGGGATCTGTGAGAACCGAGCCATCCATGGTGTTCGGTGGCTCGGTTCTCAGTGCAGAGACGGCGGGGGACAGATGGAGCATCAGCCTGATGCTCCATCCACCGAGGTAAGTATGAATAAAAAAAAAAAGTAAACCCATACTTCTCTTTCAAATGAGTTGATTATTTATCACATGTTTTTTCACGTCTTACTTTGAGTACAAGAGCACAGTATTTATGTTCATAAAGCACTATATTGTATTCATCACATTACTAAGCATACATTGAACAAGGCTTATTTGTTAATAGTAAAGAAAGAAAGAAGTATTCATTAAAAGACAAGCATGTATATTATAAGATATTTTAAATATATATTGTAAGATATAACAGCAATTAGGACCCATTCACACCACCAATGTTTGTGGCAAAGCTTGTGCTGGACTACATTGCCCAATATAGTCCCAAGCAACCTCTATAGTTTAAAGAGAAGTTTCGCCCCCACATAGGGTGACCACATTTCCAAACTACCATTCAGGGACACCCCCCTTCTCAAAATTCAGCTTGTCCTGTAACGAATCACAGCACAATGATTGGACACAAGTGGCGGGATTTATGATTTCTCCAATCACAAGCAGGGGGCAGGGATTGTGCTCCTCCAGGCATTCCCTGCCAGTGCAAGTACTGTCAGTGAGTAAAGCAGTGATGTGGCAGCTTTTTTTGGGGGCATCAGATTGGCCTGGGGGGCTGGCTGTGTCAGTTTCATTCCGGGACACTGTATTGTCCTGGAATGAATGTGCCCGGGACAGACCTGGGACACGTGGTCACCCTACCCCCACATAAACCGGAAGTGATGCTGTGATGTCGTTTCAGGGTTTCTACATCGGAGACCTGATCGAAGGCAAATCCGGACGTGCCGGGTGATGGCAAAGGTCTCCGGGTGGGGTGGGAGACCTGGGCTGAGTGGTGGGGGGGATGGGGACGTCCCCTCCCGCTCCTTGTAATGACAGCTGATGCTGTTCATACATGGCAGCCAGTGAAAATAGACGGGACAGGCAAGAGGTGTCAGTCACTTAGGTGAGCAGATCCCACATTTTTAGATAAATCGGTGCCAGTGCCACGGTCAGGGAAGTGGAGAGCTGTACTGGAGCTCCTATGAGGGAGACATCAGAGTGAGATGGGGAGACAGCTGACAATACAAGGCATAGTACATACTTTGCGTTATCTGCTGTCTGACTCCTCAGGGACAGATCCGATCCAGCGATCCCACTGTATGGCGATCTCCCATCCAGGGACAGCAGACAATGGCATCATTGGCATTGATGATTTGATTCGGATTTTGGAACTGACCTGTTGACAAGGCGTATTGCTTGCTGGACCGCGGACGGGATCTGATGGCCGCAGGGAAGATGCTGCTGTGACCTGCTGCTTGCTGAACCGATCTGGTGGCTGCAAGATGTGGGTGTAAATCAATATCTATTTACACCTGGAATGCAGACACCCCCCCCCTTATCAGACCAGCTCATCTACTATACCTGGGTTGTGAACACAGCAACACCACCCCTCCCCCTCCCCTTATCAGGTAAGCTCACAGCTCAGCTACTTCAGGTGGGTAAAATACAGCACACACCTGGATTCTGCACCCTGTACATAGCACACGCCTGGAATCTGCACCCTGTACATAGCACACGCCTAGATTCTGCACCCTGTACATAGCACACACCTGGAATTTGCACCCTGTACATAGCACATGCCTGGAATCTGCATCTTGTACGTAGCACGTGTATACATTCTGCACCCTGTAAATCGCACGTGTCTACATTCTGCACCCTGTAAATCGCACATGTATACATTCTGCACCCTGTAAATCGCACATGTATACATTCTGCACCCTGTAAATCGCACATGTCTGCATTCTGCACCCTGTAAATCGCACGTGTCTGCATTCTGCACCCTGTAAATCGCACGTGTCTGCATTCTGCACCCTGTAAATCGCCCGTGTCTGCATTCTGCACCCTGTAAATCGCACATGTCTACATTCTACACCCTGTAAATCGCACATGTCTGCATTCTGCACCCTGTAAATCGCACGTGTCTGCATTCTGCACCCTGTAAATCGCACATGTATGCATTCTGCACCCTGTAAATCACACATGTCTACATTCTGCACCCTGTAAATTGCACATGTCTACATTCTGCACCCTGTAAATCGCACATGTCTACATTCTGCACCCTGTAAATTGCACATGTCTACATTCTGCACCCTGTAAATCGCACATGTCTACATTTTGCACCCTGTAAATCGCACATGTCTAAATTCTGCACCCTGTAAATTGCACATGTCTACATTCTGCACCCTGTATATCGCACATATCTGCATTCTGCAACCCCCCCAATCAGGTCAGCTACTTACAGTGCTAGTACACATGGCAGGGGGTGGTGGACACAGAAATCACCCCCCCCCCCATCAGGTCAGCTACTTACAGTGCTAGTACACATGGCAGGGGGTGGTGGACACAGCAATCACCCCCCCAATCAGGTCAGCTACTTACAGTGCTAATATACATGGCAGGGGGTGGTGGACACAGCAATCACCCCCCCCCCCTCCAATCAGATAAGCTACTTACCGTGCTAGTACACATGGCAGGGGGTGGTGGACACAGCAATCACCCCCTCCCCCCCCCCCAAAATCAGGTCAGCACATGGTGGCAGAGCAGACAGACACACACACTCCTCTTCTTACAACACCCCCCAGAACCACCGCTCAC